>NW_006400123.1:277225-302021 GCF_000299155.1 Elephantulus edwardii
CTCCTTGGAGGCAAGGATTCTGGGGCTTCGTCTGATATACTTTGGACATGTTGCCAGGAGGGACGTGTCCTTGGAGAGGGACATCATGCTTGGGAAGGTGGGGGGACAGCGCAGGAGGGGAAGACCCTCTATGAGATGGATTGATTTGGTGACTGGGGTAATCGGGATGGGTGTGTCAGAGGCAATGAGGTTGACGCAGGATAGAGCAGGGTTTAGGGCTGTTGTGCATAGGGTCGCTATGAGTCACAAACGACTCAACGGCACATGACAACAACAACAACAACATAGAATTTTGGAAGACAGATACCTGGCCAACTGACTGGAAGAGATCTATATTTATTCTCATTTTAAAAAGAAATCTAATAAAATATGGAAATTATTAAACAATATCATTAATATCACATGCAACCAAGATCATGTTGAAGATTGTCCAAATATGACTAGAACAGTACATAAGCAGAGAACTTCCAGATGTTCAGGCTGGATTTAGAAGAGGCTATAACACTACGGACATTATAGTCAATGTTTTATCAATGTTATACATATATTGTACATAGAGATCTGTAGATGGATCTTAGCTGAAAGCAGAGTATCAAAAGAATGTCTATCTGTGTTTCATTGACTATGCAAAGGCATTTGACTGTGTGGATCCACAACAAATTGTAGATAACCTGAAGAAGAATGGGAATCCCAGAACACTTGACTGCGGTCATGCAAAACCTATACTTGGACCAGGAGGCAGTTGTCACAACAGTGCAAGGAAACACTGCAAGATTCAAGAACAGGAAAGGTGTATGCCAGGGATGCATCCTATCTCTATACCTTTTCAATCTATATGCAGAACAGACCAGCTAGGAGGCTGGAATTGAAGATGACTGTGGAATCAGGAGCTCTAGTGACACAATCTTTAACATGTTGCCTTGCTAACCAGAAGGTTTTAGCTCTCTGCTGGTTCAAATTCACTAGTGGTTCTGCAAGAAAAAGATGGGCAGTCTTCTCTCATTAAGGTTTATAGCCTCAGCCTCCTAATGAAGGAACACTAACTGAGAATTGACTTAATGGCAATGAGTTTTTGTTTTAAAAAAAATAATTTACTTCCATCAATATGCTGTACTGAAGTAACCTGGGGTGGCTGTGATGCTGAACCTTGTGCCACTGAGGTATCAGATGCCATAACGGTTACCCATGGTGGGCAGTGTTTGGTGGAGCTCCCAGTTTAAGACAGAGCATATCTCCGGAAACTCTATGAACTTTGATAAATGTCCATAGTTAAAGAAAGTTTTCAGGCCTTTGGTTCATAGAGTCGCTATGAGTCATGCTCAACTCTAAGGCAATCAACACCACCACCACCACCACCACATGGATGCATGTAGAGGGCATCAAATTAAATATAACAAGTCATTTACAAAAGGATTATTATAGTATGAGAATATTATTATAAAAAGCTAAGGAAAGGATTATACACAGATAAAATCATTCTTAGAATTTTATCAGTTATGGGAAGGGAGGGAGAATGGAGTAAAAATTAATAAAGCTATAAGCTTGGTGAAGGGGAAAAGAATATACATTAAAGGGTTAGGCAAATATTGTCATGAATTAACTGCATTAAGCAATTGCTATGTGGGAGAAAGATGGGCAATCTCCTCCCGTGCAATTAACAGCCTCTGAAAACATGTTGGAGGGTCAGCTATGGGTCAGTTCTGACTCTGTGGCACACAACACCACCACTTCATGGAATAGGGAGCTCTGGTGGCCCACCGGCAAGAAGCTGTGCTGAAATCCCAGAGACATGCAGTTTGAGGCCACAAGCTGCTTCGCGGGAGAAGGACGGGCAATCTCTTTCCTTGTGATCGACTGCTTCTGGAAACCTGCGGGAGGGTCAGCTATGGGTTAGTTCTCTACTGCAACTGCTACATATGTGGTAAAAAATACACATAAACAATTACATTAAAAACCAGTATGATTTGTAAACTTTCATTCAAATAAAAACAAACAAAACACTAAAATGTAGAGGTTTTTTTTCCTCCACACAAAATCTCTCTTTCAACTTAACATTTTAAAGAATTTACACTTTCATGTTATTTTAAGCAATGGAAAATGAAAAAACCCTGACTTGATTGTTGTGACTGTTCTTATGTGCGCTGAGTTGATTAAACTCATGGTAACCTTATGAACAATGACTTTGAACCTTGCCCAGTCCTGAGCTAACCTCTTCCATCTCTTGACACTCTCCCATTGTCACAGTCACTGTGTCAATCCATCTCATCCAGGGTCTCCCTCTCTTGAGCTGTTCCTCCACCCTTCCAAGTTTGATGTCCTTCTCCAATGACTGGTCCCTCCTGGCAATATGCCCAAAGCATGTGAGACAGAGTCTCAAGATCCTTTCCTCCAAAAAGCAACCTGATTTCACTTTCTCCAGGATAGACTTGTTTGTTCCCTTGGCAGTGCAGGTTGTTGTTGTTGTTGTTAAGTGCCTTGGAGTTGCAGCGACTCATAGCAACACTATGAAGGAGAGTCCTCGATGCTTGGGTGCCTTTCATCCTCTCTCCAGGTTCATAGGGTTTCTGGAGGCAAGCTATTATGGAAGTGGATACCACTCGTCCATCCAAGTTTGTTTTAATCGGGGAGCTCCACCCCACCTCAGTCTGCATTGGGTAGCCAACCATTAATGCATTCAGCCTCACAGCAACCACAAGTGACCCCAGTAACTTGCACATCAGGGCTATACGACCTAGAGGAATGTCTGAACAAAAACAATGAAAGCCTTGCCCGAGGGCAGCCAGGCTTGGCCTAGTTAGGCAGCAGCACAAGGCTTCAAGCCCAGAAGGAGGTGGCCATGTTCTCCCAGGTTTGCTCTGCCCACGGTTGCTATGGCCTGGTTACCACAGAGAGCATGGTGCTGTTTGGGCGGGTGTTGTGGCAGTTTTCGGACATGAAGGACTACTCTGCCTCCAGGAGCCAGGCAAGGCAGGCTTGGCCTAGGTTTTAAGGCGGCAGGGTTGGCGGTCCATAGTGTGTTCAATATTTTGTTTTAGGTGACCATAAAAAGACTTCAACTATAGTGAGCCTGTATGTATAACATAATGAAATAATGCCCAGTGGAGCCATCCGCACCATCACCACTGTGCTTAAGCCTATGCTGCAGCCATCGTGTCAATCTGTCTATCTCATTTAGGGTTTTCTTCTTTTTCGCCAATTTCTCCTTTACCAAGAATAATGTCTGTCTTTTTCCAGAGACTGATACTTCCTGATAACATTCACAAAGAATATGAGCAGAAATTTCCCCTGTTTTGCTTTGAAGGAACATTCTGACTATACTTCTAAGACAGACCTGTTCTTTGTACAGACTGTAAGATATTTTATTCAGAGGGAAAGACACTATTGTGGTTGTGGGATAGGGCAAATACTACAATGTGGAGAACATTTTGACTAGAAGACCTGCCGATATCTCTAAGCATAGAGAAAAATCATTCTTCTTTTTTAGAAACTGAGATAAATAAGGGCAAAGGAGAAAATTTGTGTGAAGTAGTTGTAGGAGTAGGTGACCTTATGTAATAGTAAATTAGAATGCTATGCTCTGAAGTTAGCCTATTATTTTTGTTGCCAAGTACCATTGGGTTGGAACCAATCCGCAGCTAACTCTCTAATGGATTTTCAGAGTCAATAAATTGCACCAGAGGCCTGTTTTTCTCCGTGGAGCAGCTGGAGGATTCAAACCATGTGCCTTCACATTTGCAATGTAGCTCCTTACCAGTAGAGCACCAGAATTGGAGATATTATATTGAATGAAACTGTACGAGCCAAAGTTCATGGACTTGGAGAAAGTAGAGAAGCTTAGATAAGTTTTGGTTAGCATATAATTTGTTTCCGTTGAATAAATAAGTAAGGACAGTCAATTCAGTTACTCATTTATGAGGAAAACAATGGGAATTTGGAGAGTATTTTTCTAGCCTCATCATAGGTAAGCACTGTCTCTGACTCTTACCTAAGTCCTTTGAGTAGGGTGGTTATTTTTAGTAAGTAATTTTATTGAACATACAGGATAGGGCATTTCTTTTAATCATCACTGTGTTCCATTATCACATGCAGTTACTACTAATTCCACATTAACAGTAAAGAAATTTCATATTATAAATAAATAGAATGAACTTTGCCATTTATATTTATATTTGAAGTAGTAGAATTAAATGCAAGTTTAAAAGCATTTGACTCATATGTGGAATCACCAATTGATACATTTCATATCTCAGAGCTCATACATGCATATGCACCTTATTTTTATCTGGTAAATGGAAAATTTGTACACTAGTAAGTGAAATGTTTTTCTTTTGCTTTTTGATATTCTGCTATCACGCTCTACCTTCAGCCTACTGAAGAGCAAGAAATTACTTAAAGGAAAAGATATATTTTTCTATCTTTCCATTTCCTTCTATTATCAGTTTCAGCATTAGTATTTGGCCAATACAAGACTATTATGAGTAAGCAAATATATGTTAGCATTCTTTGTTCAGTCATACTTCATGGAACATGAATGTCTTTTCTCTGCCTTGGGGAGAAGTTTGTATTAAAAGTAAAATGTGGCCTTTCAAGACTGTCAGATGTCCCGTTTCATTTCTTTACTCTTAGATGTGACGTGCTTACCATTTTGCCATCCTTTAAATATTGCTCAATTTCAGGTATCCCAGGCCCACTAGAATTCTTTGCTAATGTGACATGGAAAATATTAACTGCAAATGGAACATAAGGAGCAGGCACACATATTTTGCATAATTCTGCTTACACTTATGTTATGTTATCCAATAGAACTTCATCTATAAAATAAAAGTTCAGTAACAAGGTTGTTGAGAACATCAAAACAGTGACAACAAAGAATTAAATCAAGCCGAGCTCTGTCCTGAGCTCAAAATTTGGCTTGCCTACCCTGGCCAAATGACCATTAAACCAGTCCTGATTCTGAACTAAGCCTCTTCACAAGTTATTTGGAACAGTAAGCTCTTATGGAGCAGCGACCATGTGTCAGCTGCACTTGGTGTTGATTTATAATCCGTATAAATGGTTTTGCTCTTCTTCAGTAAGTACTTAAGTCTTCTTTACTTGCTGTAAGCAAGGTTGTCTATACCATAGGTTGCTAATAAGTCTTCCTTCAATCCTGGTGTCACATTCTTTATATTGTCTGTCTTCTTGAATGATTTGCTCAGCATGAAAATTTAATAGGTATTCAGAAAGGAGATATCTCTGACAAACATCTTTGTGGATTGTGAATATGCTCTATTTCCTCCTTGTTCTATTCCAATGATTTTTTTCCTTGGTTTATATAGTGATTTCACATGAACACACTTACATGATCTGGAATTCCTATTATTCTCAATGTTATCCATAGTTTATTAGGATGAAAACAGTTGAATACCTTTGCATAGTCAATAAAACACAAGTAAACATCTTTCTGGTATTGTCTGCTTTCAGTCAAGATTTAATTTACATCACCAGATAGCCTTCATTCCACGGCATCTTCGGGATCTATCCTTAAAAGCTTACTGATTAATTAATTAACTTCATGCTTTCTGCTGCTATATTTCTTAAGTCAGATATTAAGTTATGAAACACAGCTTTAAGAAAATATTATTGTCATCTGTGTTACTCTTGTTAGTTGTTCTAATATTGTTCTCATCTGTATTGTTCTTATCATTAGGTGCCGTAAGTTGACTACTTCTCATGACAACCCTATGAACAGCTGACCTGAAACCCTCCTGCCTGTGCCATCGTCATCTTCTCTGACACACTGCTGAAGTCACTGTGTCAATCTATCTTGTGGGATGTCTTATTCTCCTTCACTGACCGTCAGTCTGTCTTTCAGAGCATGATGTCCCTTTCCAAGGAATAGCTTCACCTACGCACATGTCTAAAGTATGAAAAAGAAAGACATTTCTCCATCTTTGTCTCCAAGGAAACTTCATCCAAGATATATATGTTCTTTCGGAAGACCATGGGATAGTCAGTACTGTTCTCCAGCTCCACAACTCAAAAGAATTAATTCTTCTTTTGTCATCCTTATTCATTGTTCTGCTCTTTGATGCATAGCAGGTGGTTAAGAATACCATGGCCTAAATCAGGCACACCATACTCTTCAAACTGATGTCATTGCTCTTCAGCATTTTGGAGAGGTCCCTGACAGCAGACTTGCTCAATGCACTATGTCTCCTAAATTTTTGGCTGCTGGTATTAAGGGGGTTGACTTTTTTTAATTTTTATTCAAAGAAGATGAAATAATTTACAGCTTCAGTCCTTTCTTCATCTGTCATAATGTTGATTGTTGGTCCTGTGGGGAGGACCTTTATTTTCTTGATGTTGAGATAGAATCCATAAAGAAAGGTGTAGAAGCATTTTATACCCTTCTCACTTTCAACCACAAAGTTGTTATGCAGAGGCTTCTTCAAATCCTGATGCCACATTCTTCTTCATAGAGTCCAACTTTATGAATATTTGCTCAGCATACCGATTGAATATGTATGAAGAAAGGTTATAAACCTAACACACATCTTTCTTCATTTTAAACCATGCATTGTTGGCTTAGTCCATTTGGACAATAAATTATTGGGCTAGCTATAGATTTTATATGAGCACAATTAAATGTTTTGAGATTCACATTCTTCTCAATGTTAACCATATTTTATAATGATACATACCTTCAGATGTCTGTGCATAGTTAATTAAACAAATAGAAATTCTTCTGGTTTCCTTTGTTTTCAACCAGGATCCAACTGACATCAGCAATTACATCCCTGGTGTCATGGCCTCTTCTAAAGCTAGCTTAAACTTCTTGTAGTTTCCTGTCAATGTATTATTCTAGCCTTTTTTGAATGTTCTTCAACAATATTTTGTTTTCATGAGATATTAATGATATTGTTTGAGAATTTCTACATTCTGTCAGATCATCTTTCTTGGGAATGGGGACAAATATGTATCTTCCAATTAATTAGCCAGGTAGTTGTCCTCTACATTTCCTGGCATAAACTAGTGAGCACAAACAGGGCTGCATCTGCTAGTTGAAACATGTCAGTTAGCATTCTATCGATTCATGGCACATTATTTTTTGCCTATGCCTTCTTCAATACAGCATGAACTTCATCACCATTGGCTCTTGTTCATATAGAACTTCTTGAATATGTCAGTGTGAGTTACTCTTTTTGCATAGTGATTCTATGTATTCTTTCCATCTTCTTTTGATGTTTGATCATTCAAGATTGTACCCATGAAACCTATGACATCTAATTATTTGTTATCCCATTCTTCAATTATATTATAAATTGTATTATCTTTGTATCTGATCTGTATGTCATAGAAATAATATTGCACAATGTATATGCTTAAAACATAGAATGAATGAATGAATGAATAACAATAAGGATTAAAGAATTAAGGAAGTTTCAGTGTAAACATGTTATTATGTACTATGGCGTTCTAATCAGCTAATAGCTGACCCTTCGGCAGCGTTTCAGAGACTGGCCTTCTTTCTCCTGCAGGGCAGCACATGGCTTGCTATCATGTACCTTTGGATTGCCAGCACGACTCATTACCACTAAGACACCAGAGCTCCCACTTAAATATAGTCTTGCTCTACTTAAAGTATATATTTCTGATTACAAAATAAGAGCTTTTACTATGAATTTTATTTTAAAAAATCTTGCTTAGAAACTATATCTAAGGTAAAATTGGTTTCTATTTGCTGGAAACAAAAGGAAGAAGAAGGAAAACCAAGAAAAAATGATAAGGAAATGGAAAACAGGACTGACTGCTTCTGTGTACTATTATCTTCTTTTCCATGAAACTAGAGAGTGGGATGATGCCCAGGTACCATTCACAAAGAGTTTGATCAAGAACTCATGTTGTTGTTGTTATTGTTGTTGTGTGCCATTGAGTCACTTAGGACTCATAGCGACCCTATGTATTACAGCTCTGAACCCTGCTCTATCTTGAGCCAATTCAATTGTCTCTACCACACCTACCGCCATTACCCCAGTCACTAAATTAATCCATCTCATCCAGGGTCTTCCTCTCTTATGTTGTCCCTCAACCGTACCAAGTATGATGTACTACCTCTCCAAGGATGGGTCCCTCTTGGCAACATACTCAAAAGTATGTGAGATGGAGCTTCAAAATCCTTGCCTCCAAGGAGCAACCTCATTCCACCCTCTCCATGTTTGCTCTCTTGGCAGTAAGGACCCATGTTGTTATTGTTGTTATGTGCCATCGAGTCACCTGTGACTCATAGTTGTTGCAGACCGAGGGTAAAGTAATTTTATAATTATTAATAATGAGACAAAAAGCCAGGAATGAGATAGAGCAGAGAGCATGAAACAGGGGGACAGCAGTTCTGGACTGAAGACCCCAAGTCATGTTTCTCTGTGTATTTATTGATAATGGGGGGAGGAGGAAGTAAATCATAAAAGGAATTCCTTGTAAATGAAGCCAAGCTCTTTTTATTGAAAACCTTCCCTTTGACTCAGGAGGGAGGAGTTCGCAAATGCAAGAATTTGGTGTACCCTTAAGGATTGCCTTGATGCCTCAGGGTGAACTGTAGCTCAGGAAGTAACATTCCCTCTGTAGGGGGCCCCTAGCTATCTCCTGTCTGCAGGGAACAAATGGCTCAGTTTCTGTGATCTACCACAAGAGAAATCCTAACTTATAAATCTGTAATTCCTTCAATTCCTGAACAAGGGTTTTCTTATATTTGGTATTAAGTTTGGCTTCCCATACATAGTGACCCTATGTTACAACAGCCTTAAACTTTGCCCTATCCTGTGTCAATCTCACCATCTCCGACACAACTACCCCCATTACCCCATCCACTGAATCAATCCATCTTATCTAGGGTCTTCCTCTTCTATGCTGTCCCTCCACCCTCCCAAGAATAAAGTCCCTCTCCAAGGACTGGTCCCTCCTTGTAACATGTCCAAAGTATGTCAGAAAAACCTTCAGAATCCTTGCCTCCAAGGAGCAATCCGGCTTCACCCTCTCCAGCACAAACCTATTTGTTTTCCTAGCAGTCCATGTTATATTCAATACTCTTCTCCAACACCACAGCTCAAAGGCATCAATTCTCCTTCTATCATCCCTAGCCATTGTCCAGCTCTCTGACACATAACAAGTGCTTGGAAAGACCATGGACTGTATCAGGTACACCTTCATCTCCAGAGTGACATCATTGTTCTACAGTACTTTGGAGAGGTCTCTAACAGTAGACTTTCCCATCGCAGTAAGTCTTTTGATTTCCTGGCCACTGGTGCCAAGAGTGTTGACTGTGGAGCCAAACAAACCCAAACTGTGAACAATCTCAATCTCTTCAGCTTCCATTATGATGCTGCCAATCAGCCCAGTAGTGAGAATCTTTGTTTTCTTGATATTGAGCTTCAATCCATATTGAAGGTTGACCTTCGTAGAATCCAGCTTCTTGAATAATTTGCTTAACATACAAAATAGGTATGTAGAGAGGATACAATCCAGACACATATCTTATAAAATTTTAAATAATTTAGTTTTTAATCTGTGCAATTTATAGCCTCTGAAACCTGCTTCAGGGTAAGCTGTGAGTTGTTTCTGACTTGATGGCACATAACAGCACAACCACTCTGAGGAGGCAGCCCTTTCCTGGATGTATGTTCTGTGCCTCCCAACCTTAAGGGCTATCTCCCATCAAATAATAGGCAATGTTCTGCTGCTATAGATGGATGTTCTGCACTGACCATATGTTTCAGAAGTAAATTTTTCAGTCAGTCATGCCTCTTAGTCTGTAATTCTAGAAGATCCATTAAAACCTGTTCATCACAGCTCTGCTGGTAATTGAAATAATGACATAGCTTCTACTATCACAGCACATGAAAGCCATTACAGTATGACAAACAAGTATATTTAGAAATAGTCACAACTGGACACATTAAGATTATTCTAATCTAGGAGACAGCAGTTAATATGCTTAAAGTAACACATCATTCTCAATAAAAGAGATTCAACAGAATGTGGAAATTATTGACCAACATCATTAATATCACATGCAAGCAAAATACCACTGAAGACCATAAAACATTCGGCCATAATAGTGCATTGACAGAAAACTGCCAGAAGTTCAAGCTGTATTTAGAAGAGACTGTGGCACCAAGGATATAATGACTGATATTAAATGTATCTTGACTGAAAGCAGAGAATATCATAAGAATATCTACTTGTTCTATTGATTTTGAGTAGGAATTTGTGTTGATCATAGCTAATTATGGCTGAAAAGAATGAGAATCTCAGAACATTTAGTTGTGCTTATACAATAACTACTTAGATGAAAAAGCTGTTGTCTGAACAGAACAGGGAAATACTGCATGGTTTAAGATCATGAAGGGTGTGTTTCAGGCTGTATTCTTACTCCAGACCTATTTTTATTTTAAGCAAATCATTCTGGAAGATGGACTTTGTGAAGAAGAGTGTGGCATCAGGACTAGAGGAAGGCTCATCAACATCCTATATTATGCAGACGATACAGTTGAAAAATTGAGCAGAACCTGAAAAACTTGCTACTGAAAGTGAGCAGAACCGGAGAACTTACTGCAGAAGAACAAAGACTACTGCCTTCTGGATGGATTTCATCTCAGTATCAAGAGGACAAACATCCTCACCACTGTATCAATAGGCTGCATCATTATAGATGTAGAAAATACTGATGTTGTCAATGATTTCATCTTACTTCAATCCACGCTCAAACCCCTTGGTACCAGCAATCAAGAAATCAGGAGATACTGTGTATTAGTTTGTTGTCAAGGACCTCTCAAAGATCCAAAGAACAATGAAATGATTTTAAAGACCAAGGTACACCTGATCCAACTCATCATCTTTTCTATTATTTCCATGAGAGCTGGACAGGAAATGAAAATGAAATAACAAGAATTAATGTCTTAGAGTTATGGGGTCACAGAACAGTACTGAATATCCCCTGGATCACCAACAGAACAGATATGTCTTAGGGAATGTGCAGCCAGATGCTCTTTTGAGGTAGGGATATTGAAGCTCTGTCTCACATACTTTGTATGTGTTGCTCTTATCTGCCATTGAGTCACCTGAAACTCACAGGAACCCTATGTACGATAGCTCTGAAGCCTGCCCTATCTTGATCGAGTCTTGCTGACTCTGACACATCTACCCTATTACCCCAGTTCCGTGTCAAACCATATCATCCCAGGTCTTCCTCTGCCTGCACTATTCCTCTACCCTTCCAAGCTTAATATCCTTCTCCATGGATAGGTCCTTCCTGGCCATGTGCCCAAAGTATGTGAGATAGAGCTTCAAAATCTTTGCTTCCAAGGAGAAACTTGTTTTCATCCTCTCCAAGATAGGCCTGGTTGTTCTCTTGGAAATCCATGATATATTTAATATTCTTTTCCGTCACCACAACGCAAAGGCATCTATTCTTCTTCTATCATCCTCAGTCATTGTCCAGCTCTCTGATGCCAGTAAGTAATTGTGAAGAACATGGTCTGAATTAGGCACAACTAAGTCTATAGTCTGACGTCGTTGCTCCTCAATACTCTGGAGTGTTCCCTGACAGATTTTCCAAGAGCAATTCATCTTTTGATTCCTGAGTGCTGGTGACAAAATTGTTAATTGTGAAACCTAGCAAGCTAAAATTGTTAACAACCTTAATATCTTCTCCATCTATCATGATGCTGCCAATTGGTCCAGTGGTGAGAATATTTGTCTTCTTGATGTTGAGCTTCAATCCATATTGAAGACTACAATCCTTGATTTTCTGAAGTAAGCACTTTAGGTCCTCCTCAGTTTCATGAAGCAAGGTTGTGCCATCCACATATGGAAGGTTGTTGATGAGTCTTCTTCTAAACATGTTGCCACATTCCTCCTCATAAAGCCCAGCCTCTTGATTATAAATATAATAGATATAATCTAAAGCATATAGATTTGAAAGGTATAGTCAGGATGCATCCCTGGTCTACTCCTTTCCTGATTTTGAGCCGTACATTGTTTCCTTGCCCTGTTCTGAGAACTGTTTCCTGGTCTGAATATAGATTTCACATGAGAAACCAAGTGTTCTGGACACATTGTTAGGAAAGGCTATTTCTTATTATTTATTCTTTAGGAAAGGGCAATCATGCTTAGAAAGGGTCAGCAAAAGTTAGGAAGACCCTTAATGAGATGGACAGACACAGTAACTATGGAAACAAAATTAAGTATGTCAGAGACTATAAGAATAATACAGGGTAGGACAGGATTCAGATGTTTATATGTTCCCTCTGAGTCATACTAGACACAGTGGAACCTAACAACAACAATAACAATGACATCAGAAAGTTCAATTCCCTGAGGAATGACATTGTGCTTGATAAAGTGTCAGAGAAAAAGAGGGAAGACTTCACTGAAATATACTGACAGAGTGACTGTAAGAATAGACATAGCACAACAGAAACTATAAGGATGATGACGGTCCAGACAGGATCTTGTTCTATTGTTCTGGTTTATATAGGATCACTGTGAGTAAGAATTGAGTCAGTAGCACTTAAAACAATTGTTGTTGCTGTCATTGTTAAGTGCTGTTGAGTTGTAGACGACTCATAGCAACCTTATGAACAAAAGACCTGAACACTTGTATAACTTTTAGCGTTTCTAAAGTTTCCAGAGGCAAGCTATTTTGGAAGTGGATGCTGCTCCTGTTTCCAAGTTTTTTTTTAATCGAGGAGCTCCACCAAACACTGTCCACCATGGGTAACCACTGTTGTTGTTGTTGTTGTTAGGTGCTGTGGAGTCGTAGATTACTCATAGGGACCCTATGAACAAAAGGCGTGAGCACTGTTCGTACATAGAGTTTCCGGAGGCAAGCCATTTCGGAAGTGGATGCCGCTCCTACTTCCAGGCTTGTTTTAGTAAGGAAGCTCCAGCCAACACTGTCCACTATGGGTAACTATTACCACGTTTGGCACTTCAGTGTCCCAGTGTTCAGCATCACAGCAAACACGAGTTACTTCTATACAGCACCCCACAGACCAGTGCTATACCACCTAGAAGAATGTTTGACAGGAAGCCCGGCCAAGGGCCGCAGATTAAAATCACCCACCCTCGGCTTGGTAGCATAACTTTCTGTCCCCTAGGCCAACATAGCTCTCTCTATGTCATCGTTGTTAGGTGCCATGGAGTCGTAGAGGACTTATAGTGACCCTATGAGCAAAAGGCCTGAGCACTGTTCGTACATAGAGTTTCCGGAGGCAAACCATTTCGGAAGTGGATGCCGCTCCTGCTTCCAGGCTGGGTAACCATTGTTGTTGTTAAGTGCCGTGGAGTCTCAGGCGACTCATAGTGACCCTATGAAGGAGAGTCCTCGGCGCTTGGGTGCCTTTCATCATCTCTCCAGGTTCATAGGGTTTCCAGAGGCAAGCTATTATGGAAGTGGATACCACTCCTCCTTCCAAGGGTAACCATTAGTAGTGAAAAAATCAGATAGTACCTCCAGTTCATTTAAAATCACACTGAACTATTTAGAAACGGACATAATATTAGAGAAGACAGACCTATTTTATTACATTTAAAATAATATCTCTTATTTCCTTTCAAGGCAAAGGTCCTCTGTTAGGTCTGGGTTCAGGACTGTTGTTCAGTGATGTTAGGAGTCATACTCACCTTGATGGCACCTAACACTACCATTAACAATTTTGTAGAAATTCCAAACTTAAATTGGAGGCTCAGTGTAAGGTTTAGTTTTATTGACTATCTAAATTTCTGTAATAGGAATTATTTAAAGGTATAATAAAGACACTTGGTGATTTAGAGCATAATGTATCGAATGTTAACCAAAAGGTCAGTGGTTTGAACCTACCAGCTGTTCAGAAGAAGAAAGATGGGCAATTTCTTTCTATAAAGATTTACAGCCTACTTTATAAATTTTATAAAGTGTTACAATAGGCCAGGATCAACTACATGCCAGTGAGTTGAAAGGTAGATTAATATTGTTAAGTCTATCTTAAAATTTTCCCAATTTACTGGTCCTTTATTCTTCTACTGTATTACCATCTTATTTATCTTTTGCATGTCCTTCTGAAGGAAGCTTATACAGTCAATAAATAATCATTGCATGCTGGTTAGTGCCAAGAATTGTGACTGCCCCAAAAAAATACAAAATTTAATTAGGCTTTGTTCCTTCACTAGACACATTACTGTCTAGCTGGTGAGGGAGATAAGTAAATAAACAATTTCAGAAGGGGAATGATAAAGAGAACTTCAAGCAAAGTAACACATAAATTGAACCAAAAAGCCATTCAAGGTTGAAGTTAACAGTAACATATGTTCTTGATATCTACTTTTTATATTTTTATCATCTAAATAGTAACAACAACAACAAATAGTAACATATTGTTATACTGTTTTGTTGTTGTTGAGTACCATAGAGTTGAAACCGACCCAATGCTGACGTTCCAGTGGGCTTTCAGAGACAATTAAACACACAGGAGGAGATTACACATCTTTCTCTTGTATATCAGCTGGTGAACTTGAACCATGTGCCTTTAGGATTGCAGAGCAGCTTCTTGTCACTAGGACACCAGAGAAAAATCTTATTAGAAGATTTTTTGAGAGAAAACACAGCTCCAAATAGGAGACCTAATATGCTTGAAACATGATTGAAACAGACCCAAACTAACTGTAAACAGTTTAGGGTAGGGTCCAAAATCAATGCAATAAAATTTATTGAGAACACAGTATAGTATGAGAGGGAAGCTATCTATCTGAAAAATATTTGTAGTAAAGAAGACATGTGATTTAAGTGAATGATATTTTGAGACATCATTATCATATAACTGTCTAAAATGACACCATTTATCTTAGGTTCAAAGAAATACCAAAAAGTATATTAAAACTTTAAGAAAGCAAAGGAATGACGAAGTTTACAATACTGGTTGCTTGAAGAGGAAGAGTATATGGAACCAAATGGCATCAGCATCAAGTTGATTGGCAATGTTTTGTTTCATTAGATAGGATGTCTCTCTCTATTTCCATCTCTCTTCGTGTGTGTGTGTGTGTGTGTGTGTGAAAGAGATTTCAAAACATAATAAACACAAATCAAAACAATTCACATTTTCATGATACTTATGCTTAGTTTTAAAATCACACACACACACATACACATACATACCACCTAATGAAGCAAAGCATTAACAATAAACTTGATGCTAATGTCTTTTGTTTCCATATACCCTCCCTCTCTAGGTAACCACTATTCTGAATGTGGTGCTTAATTACACCTTTTTCTTTTTGAAAGCTTAAAGCAGCTCTATTAAAGGGGCTCCTGGGCAAGATTCCTTGGTCTGGAGAGCCCAGGAAAACTGCACTCAGGGTAGAGTGGGGCAGGTTTTTATAGATGGGATCTTCAGGGAGAGAAGGGACAAAACATCAGCTATTGTGGTTGATGGTGCAAGCCAGGTGGGTGAGGCCTTTCACTCCCTTTGTTGACATGTTGTATTCTTTGAACCCTTCATTCTCCCTCTTGACCTTAGTCTAGGCCTGACATCCCAGCCTCTTTAGGGAAAAAAAGGGCAACATCCTTTCTCTTCTTAGAGTTTAATATGAAGTTTTGTGTACTGTCAAGTCAGAACTGATCCATAGTTGATCCTGTATGGGTTTTCTAAGGCAGTTAATCGCATAGGAGTATATTGCCCATCATCTCCCACAGAGCAGCTAAAAGATTTGTATCCTGTTTCTTTGGGAACTACTGCAGTTTCTTCTTCTTTTTTCCTTACATTGCATTTTTTAAAATTATTTTATACTGGTTTATCTACAAAGTTCATATACATTATTTTCCACACCAGATTTTTCCCATTTCCTTCACCCCTGCCTCCCTCCACCCATCAAGTTGTGCAACACTATGATTATGACTCCCTCCCACCTATCCTCATCCCTCTACTCCCCTCCCCCTGAATCCTCATACTTGTTCTACAATAATGGTCTTATACAATATTTATCCTTATAGGACTGAGTTAGTTCACTTAGCATAATGCTCTCTAATCCCTCCCAAGTTAGATAGTGATTTACAAAATAGTTGCTCCTGCGTGCTACATAGTATTCCATCATGTGAATATTCCATAATTTCTTTATCCATTCCATTTTGGTTGGACATCCGGAATGTTTCCATGTTTTGCTATGGTGAATAAGGCTGCTATGAATATTGCTGTACAAATCTCAATTTGTGCCTCAGTTACCATTTTCATGGAGTATATTCCAAGCAGTGGAATAGCTGGGTCATATGGAATTTTGATGTTCAGCTTTCTGAGGAAACACCAAACTGCCTTTCTACGTGGTTGTACCATTCTAAAATCCCATCAACAATGTATGAGTTCTTATCTTTCCTTTTTTTGTAAAATTAATTTTCATGAAAGTTTACAGAGACTTTGGATTTCTATTCATTCATTGTTGCACATTTTTCCCTGCCCAACCTTCCCCCAGTTCACTCTTCTCTTTGAAAAGTAAAAAAAAAAATCTTTCATTGTTATACAGTTCCTCCCCTCAAGTCCACTCCACTATGCAGCCTTCATTTTGAAAAAATAAAAGAAAAATGTTTTTATTGTTATATAATACCTCCCTGCAAGTCCATTCCACTATGCAGCCTTCATTCTGGATTCCTGTCATGACAATAATACTTAATCATATATCACTTTTAAAGAGTTCACTCCCTCATCTGTTTCAATGAAGTATACATAATTTATCTCATCTTTCTCAATCTGTCTCCAATCCTGAGGTCTGTCCCGTTTTGCAACAGTGGCACTATACAGTATTTGTCCTTTTGTGACTGAGATATTTCACTCAGCATTATGTCCTCCAGGGCCACCCATTTTATGTAATATTTCATGGGTTCCTTGTTTCTCAATGTAGCATAGTATTCCATTGTGTGAATATACCACAGCTTCTCCATCCATTTGTTTGTTGATGGGCACTTGGATTGTTTCCAACTCTTTGCTTTTGTGAACAAAGCCATGATAAACATGGGTATGCACATATCTGCTTGGGTAGCGGTAATGGTTTCTTTGGTGTATATTCCCAGTAGTGGAATTGCTGAGTCAAATGGTATCTCTATTTGCAACTTTTTGAGAAGCTCTATATTGCCTTCCATAGTGGTTGCACTATTTTACATGTCCACCAGCAGTGAATAAGGGTTCCAGTTTCTCCACAACCTTGCCAGCATTTGCTGTTTGCTGTTCTGTTATATTTTGCTTTTCTTACTGGGATAAAATGATATCTCATAGCTGCTTTGATTTGTGTTTGTCTTAGAGCTAGGGATTTTGAACATTTCTTCATGTGATTGTTAGCCATCTGAATGTCTTCTCTGGTGAAATATCTGTTTATATCTTGTGCCCATTGTTCAAATGGGTTGTTTACCTTTATCTTGTTGTGGTGCTCGAGTATTTTATAAATTCCAGATATAAGTCCCTTATCAGACATGTCATTGCTAAATATTTTTTCCCCAGTCTGTGGCTTCCATTTTAACCCTGTTGGAAAAGTTTTTAGATGTCATAGGGATTTGATTCTTAGAAGATCCCATTCCATTGTGTGAATGTACCAGTTTCTCTATCCATTTGTTTGTTGATGGACTCTTGGATTGTTTCCAACTCTTTAATATTGTGAACAAAGCCACAATAAACAGGGGTGTGCATCAGTTTCTTCTTTTGTGATGTGTCTGTTCAAGTGTTCAATGTATTTTTCAGGTCGATCATTTGGTATTGATTGTGTAGCCAAACAAGCCAAACCTTTAACAATTTCAACCTCTTTAGCATCTTTCATGACACTACCAATTGGCCCAGTGGTGAGAATCTTTCTTGATGTTGCATTTCAATCCATATGGAAGGCTGTGGTCCTTGACCTTCTGCAGCTGTCCAATGTATAGCATGTGGTTGCAAAGACCATGGCCTGGATCAGGTGCACCTTAGTCTCTAGACTGACATCGTTGCTCTTCAGTACTTTAGAGAGGTCTCTGACAGCAATGCAATTCATCTTTTTTATTTCCTGGCTGCTGGTCCCACGACTGTTGATTGTAGTGCCAAGCAAACTAAAACTGTTAACAATCTCAATCTTTGCAATTACTGCTGTGCATCAGAAACCTGGGCAATGACTAGGGATGATAGAATTGATGCCTTTGAGCTATCATGCTGGAGAAGAGTATTAAATACACAATGGACTACTAGGAAAACAAACAGTTTTATCCTAGATTGGGTGAGACCAGGCTGGTCCTTAGAGGCAAGGATTCTGAAGCTTCATCTGACATACTTTGGACACATTGCAAGGAGGAGTCCTTGGAAAGGGATGTCATGCTTGGGAGGGTGAAGGCATAGTGCAGGAGAGGAAGACTCTTGAGATAGATTGTTTTAGTGACTGGGATATTGGGGGTAGGTGTGTCAGAGACAATAAGATTGGCACAGGATAGAGCAGGCTTTAGGGCTGTTGTACACAGGGTCACTATGAGTCACAAGTGACTCAATGGCACATGACAATAACAACAAGGAACATTTGGTACATAAATGTTGATCAAGGTCATGTCTTGTTGATCAAGGTCATGTCTTCTTGGTCTATTGTGCCTTTAAAAAGTATGTAGTGCCTTTCCTTATATTTTTTGATAGTTTTCATTTGAAGTCTATTTTATTAGAGATTAGTTTTGCCACTATTGCTTTTTTGTGGTTGCCATTTGCTTGATATATTTTTCCCCCCAGAGTTTGATTTTGGGTCTGTCTTTCTCTTTTTGAGATGTGTGTCTTGTAGGCAACATATTGATGGACTTTGGTTTTTTAATCCATTTTGCTGCTCTTTTTCTTTTGAGAGGTGCATTTAGACCATTCACATTAAGTGTGATTATTGTCAGGCCAGGTTTTACTTTTGCCAGTTTGCCATTTTCTTTTCGTGTTGTTTCCATTTTCCTTAGGCATCTCCATGTGTAAGAGTTGACTTAAAATTTCTTGTCGTTTTGGTTTTGTTTTCACAAGTCCCTTATCTTACTTCTTTTCTGCAAAGGATCTGATTTCTCCTTCTTATTTGATGGAGAACTTTGCTGAGTATAGGATTCTTGCCTGGCAATAGTTTCTTTCAACTTTTTGTGTATGCCATCCCAATGTCTTCTAGCTCGCATGGTTTCTGCTGAGAAATCAAAACTTAATCTAATTGTTTCCCCTTTGTAAGTGATTCTTTGTTTTTCTCATGCTGCTTTTAGCATTCTGTCTGTATTTTTTAATTGGGAGAATTTGACTATTACATGTCTTGATGTTTTTCTTTTGGGGTCTAGTCTATGTGGTGTTCACTGTGCTTCTTGAATGTGGATTTCTCCATTCTTCAAAATACCTGGGAAGTTTTCTTCAAGTATTTCTTACCCAACTTTCTCAGTGACTTCCGTTATACTCATGTTTTGGAATTCTGATCATACATATGTTGTTCCTTTTTATGTCATCCACATGATTCTAATGTTTTCTTCATGTCTCATCTCTGATTTTTCTTTTAGTATGTTTCCTGTGAGGTTCTTGTTTTCTAGCTCACTGACTCTCTGGTCCATCTCTTCAATTCTACTATTTTTGTCCTACCAGCATGTTGGACACTTCTACCATTTCAATCTTGATATCTGGATTTCATTTTCATGCCTTAATGTTATTTCCAGTACTGTGTTGGCTGTATCTTCTCTGTCTTGTGATGATTTTTTAAGTTCTATACCTCTTTATCTATACTATCAATTCTTTCTTCCATCTTTTTCACTTTCTTCCATAGCTGTTCAAGTTGCTTCTCATCAATATTTTTCTTCTGGATTATTGTCTCTAAGGTATTTGCTCTCATATTGGCTTTCATTGTTTCTCCCAACATTTGTATCTTTTTCTGTAGCTGTTCATGTGTCTCCACAGCAACATATTCTGGTTCTATCTGGGGTATTCATTGAGTATATTTTTTGGAGAAGTGTTCTTTTTCTTTTCATGATGGCTGAGGCACATTGCTGCTTTCTTGACATTATGTGAGTCTTTTCTTTGTAGACATTAGGTTGTTGTAACTATAATGACCTAGAGCACAGCAATGTTTTGTGATGGACCTATATATTTGTGCTCCCTTCTTGAGCTTAGCTTAAGCTTAAGCTTAAAGGGTCTTGCATGATCTAGCTGGACAGCACTATTTCCCCTTAAGTGGCAAACCAGGAATTCTATTCTCCCTTCTAGAAATGACATGTCAGTGTGCCTTAGGTTTTCTTGGTCCCTTCCAGTTGAATTTAAGGGGCCCTGTGTGGTATAGCTAGACAGCAGTTTCCCTCCTCCTAAAGTACCTGTAATATGGGTTCTCTTGGCACTGAAAAGTAGGGGTGGCAGCTGGGCAGTGAAACTGCAGCCCCTCAACCTGGCAGGCAGTAGTTCTTTAGCAGGCCAGGGTGTGAGTGCACCTGGGTTGTACCACAGCCTCTACCAGATGTTGGGGAAGCAGTGGCTGGAAGACGCTCCAAGGCCAGCCTTGTTACACTGGCCTTGGCATCATGCTGTAGAGAATATGTCCCACGAGAAGAGCCATATCTTGTGAAGCACAGCTTCTTATTACTAAGCTACCAGAGCTCCCTAATATACACTTTTTTAAAATGTCAAGATACTTTATTTTTAAAAAGTTCACAAAACTAATCTTTTCACCCATTCTGGCCCTGGACAAGCTACAAACGATCCTTCAGCATCTGGGTGAATTTTTAGTAGCGTGTGTGAAAAGTGAATAAAAAATAAGTGAAAACAAATCTTCAAATAATTTCCATAGGATCACAGGTAAGGGTGACCTCATTGTCTAGTCTTCCATATTGTTGCATCTGTTCCATCCCACCCTACTCATATAAAGACATTTCAAAACTAGTAATAATTAAATTAAATAGTCCCACCAAATCCCTTAATTCAAGCTAAACTTGGAGCTAACAGCTACCAGATACCAGCTACACAGTCAGTCATACTAGCTGAAGCACAGGTTGTTGATTGCCATTTCATTCCACTTTACCAAGCACAAGACAAAGGCAGAGTACTGACATTCATGGTTCTTGATCATGAGTTGCCATGCTGGCAGAGAGTTGGCTTTTGGAACCCGTTGAAGGTAGAGGCAGCAGCAATAGTGTAAGCACCCATGTTTTCAAACAGCATTCAGTCCCCTACAAACATTTATGGCAGGTTACAGCACTTAGCAATCTGATCTAGGCTATGACATGTTGGTCCCCATATGCAAGACGAATAATACTTCTTATCTGGCTTGGGTCTCTTTGGCAGCATGGACTTTACATGTGCATGATTGTAAAGGATGAAATTAAATGAGCCATATACTCCACTGTTCACATAATACATAAAGGTTTGTTCACTCAATTCATCTTCATCTTCATCATCAGAGCCTGTCTGTTTCTTTAATACAACATTCTTGGCAATGATATTAACAGCAAGGCTGAAAGCTGATGCACTGCAGTATCTGCCTGGGCTCAGCTATGATTTTAACTCCACAGTCTGATGGAAAATACTTGTCTAATGCTAGATTGATTACCCTGATGATCTCTTCAAATTTAAACTTCACATCCTCCGATTCAGCAAAGCCACCACCGATATAAAGTAGATACATACTAAAACCAACTCAGCTCCTGTGTCAAAGTTACAACGGGCATCAGATATTGCTTGCACAAAGATCTCTGGGTGGTACAGCCACTTACCACATGGAAGCTGACACCAATGACATCAATACTGAGTTCTTTAGCCTGTTCTAAAAGAAGCCTGCTGGTTTTGAGTGTAGAACCAAATTTAACACTAAGGCAACAGGCTGCTTTGGAATCATAAGTGGCAATTCACAAAACCAACTTTTCTTTGGATGTGCCCTGGTAACTTTCATAAACTCTACTTCACTATCAGAAGTCATCATCTGAACCCCATTATTGACAGCATACTTTATTTGGGATACTTATTTACAAGGATTTGCATAGATTATCCTCTCTGAAGACAACCCAAGACTCTGCACCAGCTGTATATCAGTCTTACTAGCACAGTCAAATCATCTCCTTAGGCTATTAAATACTTCACTATGGCTCTGCTATCATTACATTCATTACATTTGATTGCATAAAAGGGAGTAACCAGAGGAAGATATTTTTAGCCCTCTTGGATGCTTCAATAGGATGTCTCCAAGATCCATAGCATAAATGACGTTTTTATCATCTGAAGAGGAAACTTCCTTAATTTTTTGGTCCAGAATATCCTTGGAAGTAAAACCTTCATCAAGGTAATGGCAGTCAAACTCTTCATTACTAAAGCTGTTCATGATCTCTCGATGTTTTTCCAATATCAAATATAAAAGGAAAGCTATGAGATTGAATTTTAAATTGTATCCTGCTTCTCACAAAGGCCAATTCTTCTGGAATTTAAATCCGATTGAGTAGCAGACTTCTATGCCTGGTGTAGCACTAGAAATGTTCTCAGCGTTCATGGACTTTGGGAAGCAGCCACATTCGTAGATGCATTGGTGGGAGGGAGTGCGGAAGAGCTGATCACAGCTGGGGCACTGTCCCCACCCCCGCCCTGTCTCTGCCCACCCCGCACCAAGGGCGCTCAAGTTGCTGAGAGGCAAGCCTGTCTGCCTGCCTCAATGCCTTCCGCCAAAGACCCCGCTGGCCTGCGCTGCCCTGGAGCTGAGGGGTGGAGGGCAGTGGCTGCTTGCAGCGGACTTACCTTTATATACAAATTTATCTCTATTTATCAATCTATCATCTATTTATTTATTTACTTACCTTACTCACTCACTCATTTACTTACTTAACATTATGCTTGGAAAAGTGAAATGTCCCAGAAGGATGGAACAACTTTCAAGGAGACTGATTGACACAGTAATTGCAACAAAGGACTAAGCTCAAGTGAGGTTGGTGCAGGTCTGGGCAACATTTCAGTTTACTGTTCATAGGATCTCTGTGGATTATAAAGCAAGGAGAAAGAGAGAGCCCCAAGTTCCTAGGTGGTGCACACCATTTATAATGAAAAGGTTAGCATTCAAATCCACCAGAGGCACTATAGAAGATAGACTTTGCAATCTATTTCTCTACAAACACAATGATTGGAAACGGTGGAGTGCAGTTCTACTCTGACCACAGAGTCTTCATGAATCAGAATCAAACGACTAGCAATAGTTTTAAAATATGTTGTTGGTGGAGACTTGACAATTGTGTGAACTGGCTAAGCAGTTGTGTCTGTATCTTATGTTAAAGCTTGAAGACCAGCGGCCAGGCAGTAATAAGAGGAGACAGAGGCAAGACAGGATGATGAAGGAAATGCTGGAACCCGTAAACCCAATCCCAAGAAGACAAGACAATAAAATAGAATGAAGAAGTCTAAGGTCTGATGAAGGTCTGATGAATTGACAGAAAACTGTCATTCCACTTGGGAATTGATGGAGTGATGGTTGAGATATTTCAGGAAACAAAAAAACAGCTCTGGATGTCTTTACCAGTCTCTGCCAACAAATAGGGAAGACAACTACCTGGCCAAAAGACTGGAAGAGATCTATTATTTGTTCCCATTCTCAATAAAGGTGATCCAATAACATGTGAAGATTACTCAACAATAATGAACAGAGATTACAGAATAATAATTAATATTGTATGCAAATAAATCCTAGCTGAATATTATTCTAAAATTATTGGAATAGTACACTGACAAGAGACTGCCAGAAATTCAAGCTGGAATCAAAAGTGTCATGGCATAAGAGATATTGCTCATGTTAGATGGATCTTTGCTGAAGGCAGAGAATACCAGAAAGACAGTTACTTGTGTTTTATTAACTATGCAAAGGCTTTTGATTCTGTGGATCATAATAAATTGTGGATAACATTGAGAAGAATGGTACTTAATGGTCTTAAATCCCAGAATATTTAATTGTGCTCATGAGAAAACTATGTATAAACCAAGAAGCAATTGGCTAAACAGAGCAAGGACATACTTTATGTTTTAAAATCAAGATATAGTGCTTCAGGATTGTGTCCTTTCTCCACACATTCAAACTGAATGCTGAGCAAATAATCCAAGAAACTGGACTACGTTATTGTTGTCATTTATACTTGTGACTCATAGTGATCCTATGTACAACAAACAGCTCTGAACGCTGCACTAATGCTGCACAACCTTATTGTTTCTAACACATCTACCCCCACTATCCTAGTCACTGAGTCAATCCATCTCATCAAGGGTCTTTGTCTCTTGCACTATGCCTCCACCATCCCAAGCATGATGTTCCTCTCAAAGGACTTGTTCCTCTTTGCAACATCCCAAAGTATGTCAGATGAAGCTTCAAAATCTTTGCCTCCAAGAAGTAGCCTGGTTTCACCCTCTCCAGAATGAACTTGTTTGTTCTCCAATACTCTTCTCCAGCACCACATCTCAAAGGCATCAATTCTCTTGCTATCAACCATAGTCATTGTTCAGCTTTCTGATGCATAGCAAGTAATTGTGAAGACCATGCTGGATCAGAAGCATCTTAATCTCCAGACTGACATCATGCCAATATAAATATGGCTTCAGAATTGGAGGGAGTATTTTCAACAACTAGCATTATGCAGATTACACAGCCTTGTTTGCAGAAACTGAAGAAGACAGCTTCCATGGATTATGTCTCAACAAAAAAAAATCCCAGAAATCATCACCGCTGTGCCAATAGATAATGTCATGATACATGAGGGAAAAACATAAGAGTTGTCAAGGATTTAATTTTACTTGGCTCTACAATCAGTCTCCAATGTAGCAGCAGTCAAGAAATAAAAAGACTT
>NW_006400123.1:302121-323669 GCF_000299155.1 Elephantulus edwardii
AAAAAAAAAAGAAATAAAAAGACTTGTTGCATTGGACTGACAAAAAGACAAACGAATATATCTTGGAATAAGGTTCAGTGAGGGTGCTCTTTTGAGGCAAATAAAACATGCTCAGATACTTTGAGTATGCTGTTAGAGGAGTCAGTCCTTGGGAAGGATATCATGATTAGAAAGGTAGAAGTTCAGAGTAAGACAGGAAGACCTTCACTGAGATGGACTGGCATGATTTCGGTAGCAGTGGGCTCAAGTATATCAGAGATGGTGATGATGGCATAAGATAGGGCAGGGCAAAGATCCATTGAGCATAGTGTCCCAATGAGTTGCAGTTGACTTGATGGCATATAACAATAAACAATAGCATGATAAGGCAAGCATACATTGCTAAAGACTAGATTTGGGCAGGCTTTTGCGGTTTAGGTCAGTTTGTATTGTTTTAAAGGTTCAAATACTTGTGTTTAATATTGGGTGGATAAGGAAAACCTTAATAGCAAAGTGCTTATTACTACCGTTCCTATTCAAATCTATAAAATATTCTCCTCATTGTTGTCATGACTAATTTCTGACTCAGCTTATCTGGGCTTCTGAGGCTGTAAATCATATGAAAGGAAACTACCCATTTTTCTCTCATCAAGTCTTGTTGGATTTCAACTAACAGAGAAATATATGTAGTCTTTTGGTTATCAGTACAACCCACTATGGACTATTCCACCAAAAGTCATTTATATAAACATTGTTTATTGTTATGTGCTGTTAAGTTGACTATGACTCACGTTATTGTTTTGGGCATTGAGTTGAATATGCCCTATAATGACATTATGGACAAAAGATCTCAACCCTGGCCTATCCTGTGCCATCCTCACAGTTCCTGACATGCAAGAGCCCATTGGTCCACCTGGTCCAGAGCTTTCCTCTCCTTCACTGACCTTCCACCTTTCAGAGCATCATGTCCCTCTCTAAGGAATAGGAATAGCCCCCTGCTAGCTACATGCCTGAAGTATGTGAGGCAAAGCCTTATTATCTTTGCCTCCAAAGAGCACTCTGATTGCACCTTCTCCAGGACATATTTGTTTTTTCTTTTGACAGTGCATGCGATGTTTAGCACTCTTCTCCAGTACCACAGCTCAAAGGCATCTTCTTATTCTCTCATCCTTATTCTTTGTTCAGCTCTCAGATGCCTAGCAAGTAATAGAAAAGACTATGGCTCAGTCAGGTGCACTCTAGTCCTCAAACTGACATCCTTATTATGAGGTCCATAACTAAAGATTTTCCCCAATACAATGCATCTCCTTAATTTCCTGACCACTGGTACCAAGCATGTTAATTGTGGATCCAAGGAAGATGAAGTTGTTGACAGTTTCAATCTTTCTCCATCTATCATGATGTTGTCTATTGGTCCAGTGGTAAGAATCTTTGTCTTTTTGACATTGAAATGTCAACCATATTGAAGGTTGCATTCCTTGATCCTATGTAACAAGTGCTTCAAGTCCTTATCACTTTTAGCAAGCAAGAATGAAATAATGCAATGAGGGTTGTAGAGTGGATTATATTTGGGGCTAGGGGGTGGGGTTTGGGGAGGTGCGGGGGGGGATTGTGTACCAATGAGGGAGTTTTTCTTTTGCTTTTCAAGGAGAGGAGCAAAGGGGGGGGGGAGGGGTTTGTGCGGGGAGAAGGGTGCAACAATGAATGAATGGAATCCCAAAATCTCTGTAGATGTTCATTGAAACGAAAAATAAACAACCTAAATTAAAAAAAAAAGAATGAAATAATGGTAATGAACGAGGAAGTAGACGCTGCATTGAAGGGATTGGCAAAAAATAAGTCCCCAGAAATTGATGGGATACCAATTAACTTATTTCAATTAACAGATGCAGCCTTGGATGTGCTCTTTAATCTATGCCAGGAAACTTGGAGAATAGCTGTCTGACCACAGGATTGGAAGAGGTCCATATATGTTTCCATTCCCAAGATCCAACTCAGTGTGGAAACTACTGAACAATATCATTAATATCACATGTAAGCAAAATACTGCTGAAGATAATTAAAAAATGGGTAGTACTATGACTCATAGAGACTCTAGGAACAGCAAATCTGAACTCTGTCCTATTTTGTGTCATTCTCACCATCTATGACATACTCGAACCTCATTTCTACAGTCATCTCATTAGTCCATCTCGGATCTTCTTCTCTTACTCTGACCTTCCACCTTTACAAGCATGATGCCTTTCTCTGAAGTCTGGCCCTTCCTAACATGCTCAAAATATCTAAAAACAAGTTTCACCACCTTTACTTCCAAGAAACCCTCTGGCTGTACATTCTCCAAGACGTACTTGCTTCTTCTTTTGACAGTCTATGGAACAATCAGCACTCTCCCCCAACACCACAACCCATAGGTATCAATTCTTCTTCTGTCATCCTTGGTCATTATCCAACTTCCAAATTCACAACAAGTAATTGATAATATCACAGTTTGGATCAGTTGTGTCATCATCAAGCAAGCTTTAAACTGCCATCATTGTTCATCAGCATTTTCTAGAGTTCCCTGACAGTGGATTTTCCCTATGTAGGATATTCTGGTTTCCCAATAAAAATATGTTTTAATTTCTTGATTGCTGGTATCAAGAATGTTGATTGTGGATGCTTGTAAAATGAATTTATTGACAACTTCATTTTTATTTTCCATCTGCCTTTCTATCTTGATGTTGTATATTGGTCCAGTGAGGGGGAAGTTTTTTCTTTTTTTTTTTTTCTGTGTTAAGAACTCTGTGTGTGTGTGTGTGTGTGTGTGTGTGTGTGTACTTTTAAAAAATTTTATTCTGATTTATTTACAAAGTTTGAACACATTGTTTTTCACAAAGATCCTTCCCATTTCCTTCGAATCCCCTACCCACTGAATTGTGCAACCCTATGATTAACACCCGAACCACCCTATCCTCATCCCTCTATTTCCACCCTCCCCATCACCTTGAATCCTTGTACTCATTCTAAAATAATAGTTTTGTGCAGTATTTGTCCTTATGGTCTTGAGTTAGTTCACTAAACATAATGCTCTCCATTCTCTCCCAAGTTAGGTAGTAATTCTGTTTTCTTGATGTTGAGATGTAGTCCATATTGAAGGCTGTGGTCTTTGAACTTCTGCAACAAGCATTTCAAGTTTTCATTTTTCAGCAAGCAAGGATCTATTAATGAATCTTTCTCTGATCATCAGGCCAGATTCTTCTTGATAAAGTCCACCTTCTCAAAAAATGTTTTCAACATATAGATTATTCAGACTGAATAGATACTGAGAAAGGATATATCCCTGATGTTTATCTTTCTTGATTTTAAACGTTTCAGCATTCCCTTGCTCTGTTGAGACAACAGTCTCCTTAGGTATAGATTTCACAGGAACTTAATTAAGTGTTTTGAGATTTCCATTGTTGTCAATGTTAGCCATAATTTGTTGTGATCTACACAGTCAAATGCTTTTGCAATAAAACACAGATAGATATCACTTTTAACAACAGAGGAAGGAACATAGCTAGATATATCACTGCCTTCAGATTGAAAGACATTAAAAAATGAGGAGGAATAACTGTGAGCATCCAGTAATAATTGGAACATGGAATGTATAAAGTATGAAATTAGGAAAATTGAAAGTTATAAAAAATTAAATGGAATGTGTAAATATTAACCTTCTAAACATTAGTGAGCTAAGGTGTATTGTCATTGGCCATTATGAATCAGACAATCATATGTCTATGAACTTTGATAAATGTCAATGGTTGTAGAGGGGCTTCAGGATGTTCATTCATAGAGTTGCTATGAGTCATGCTCGATTTGAAGGAAATCAACAGCAACAACAACAACATGTTCTACTGTGATGGGAATGAGAATTTGAGTAAGAATGGCATTATATTAGTAGTAAAAAAGACCATTTCAAAATCCATCCTAAAGTACAAACATGTTAGAATAGCATATACTACCCATAGACATTGGGAGCTCTGGTGGCCTAGTGACAAGAAGCTGTGCTGCAATCCCGAAGGCTCGAGGCCACCAGCTTCTCCATGGGAAAAAGATGGGCAATCTCCTCCTATGTGACTGACTGACTGCCTCTGAAAACCCACCAGAGGGTCAGCTATGGGTTGATTCTGACTCTACAGTACACAACAAAACCAACAACATCCATAGGCTTTCATAGAAAAACCTATAATTACAACTATTATTTAAGTATATACACCAAATACTAAAGCCAAAGACAAGGAATCAATCAAAGATTGCCACCAACTTCTGCAATCTGAAGAACAAATAAATTTTATGAATAGTTGTTGTTCTGTACCATAGAGTCAGAACTGACCCATAGTTGGCCCTGTGGTAAGGTTTTCAGAGGCAGTTAATCCCTTGGGAAGAGATTTCCCATCCTTCTCCAACAGAGCAACTGGTGGCCTTGAACCAAGTGCCTTCGAGATTGCAGTGAAGATTCTTGCCACTAGGCCACCAGAGCTCTGTTATAAGCATAGTCATGTAAATTAACTAGTTTCATATAACAACAAAAGTATTTTCAAGATCCCCATAATCCTTTTTTTTTAAATTGTTGTGGTTTTCTTTCTTATTTTTGGAGACTTAGGTGGAAAAAAAATGAGTTAATCATACTCAATTCATTAAAAAAGTGTCAGTGTGCAATATCCTCTCTTGGTTTATATTTACTTTTTTTTTTCATCTCAGATTCCTGCCCATCAACGTTTCTCAGTTCAGTAAGTTATCTGCCCAGTTCTATGTTTCCAAATACATATAATTTCTTGCATGTTTCACAGTATTTGGGACTGATCATAAAGCAACCACACTTTGTCTATTTAAAGAAAATGAGGTACTTAAGGATATTTCTTTTAAATAAAATACAGATACTGAAGGATAGAAGCAGTGGTGACCTGGGAAATAACCATTTTTATAGAGAAAACAGCTGCTCTGTAGATTTACAAAACTGGATACATTCTTAATATTGCAGAATCAGGAACTAAAAGTTATAAAATTCGTAACTGACTGAAAGACCTTTAAGACAATTAAAGGTAAAGTATCTGGAAGCAAGTATTTAACAGCAGTAGCTCCATAACACATAAGAAGGATTATGTAATTGGTCAAAGGCAAGTGTTTTTCAACATATTTAGAGGGTGGTCTCAGGTTGATTGGATAGGATGAGTTTTATGGTAAATTATTCTTCCACAATCATGTCTGTTTATGGAGATCAATTTAGTCAAAGATTTAGATAATAATGGGCCCTCAGATTCTAGGGCACAAACTACCATATCTTGCATTTATCTGTTTGCTTATAATGAAAAGACCATTGGGAAGAAACTACATGTACTTTGTCTACTATATCTCAGAAAAAAAGAACATTGTTCTTGGAATATACAACTAGGTCAGCCATCAATGTTAAATGAACTGCCTTCAAAGGAAGCTCCCAAAACCCAACACAGATTCCAGACCCATGCCAAGATTTTAAAATGGAATTAAGACTACTTTTAGCCCTAGTGGTATCTCACATTAAATGTTCCTTCCCCCCTTCTCAGGCCTGCTCAGAAGTTAACTACAGTCTTCCAGAGGTCTAACCGTTCCTCCCTGGATTTTTATTTATTGTAAGCATCACATAACATTGTTGGTTTAATGATCAGCAAGCACTGCGGAAGTAACAAGAAATTCAAATTATATCTCAACTTATGCCAGTACTCAACATAGATTTAAGGATCTCTTTATAGATCATAACCTTTCACAAACTAAAACTTTAGAATTTAAGTTCTAATGCAATTGTATGTCATTAACACCTTGTTTATACATTGACTTGGTTAAGAAAAGCAATGTTATAACATTTCCTGTTTTCAAAACAATGATGGGATCCACATAAGTCTTTATACATGTCCCTATATGAAGTTGTGTAGGAGGCCCTCTGGAAAATATCCATGAGAGGAATCTCAGGTATAGGTCATACAAAGTTTTAATTTTACCACATGTGGTTGAGAGAGCCCTGCTGAACTAGTCTTAAGGAGTTGCACTCTCCAGTCAAAGACCCTCAGTTTAAATCCACTGGCTTTTCCAGGGGAGAAAGATGGACAATCTCTTTCTGGGTAATTCATTGCCTTTGAAAACCCACAGGAGGATCAGCTGTGAGCTTATTCTGATTCAAAGGCACATAATAACAACACATGTGTGGTTGACCTACTGTCCAACCTGATTTATACTCTTACATAATTTATACTCCTTCTCTCCACCACTGCATCAGTACTTAGTCTCATTCAACTTCCCACATTTTGCAAAAGTCATGGGTAAAAAAGACACATCATTGTTGACTTAATTTGCATATTGTTATTTACAAGGGAAACAGAACAACTTCTAGAGTTATTAGCTATTCTGTTTTATTTTTATGGAAATTGTTTATACTTTTTTTGCATTTTTTTCCAAATTGTGTTTCCTATATGTTAAAACTCAATTTTCTGTATTCATCATTGCAAGAACATGGTAACAGCTCAAATATCCAAAGATAACAAAATGGGTTGAGATGACCCTGGAGGACATTATGCTGAGTGAACTATCTCAGTCACAATAGAAAAAATACTGCATAGTGCCACTGTTGTAAAACAGGATTGACATTAGGGATGGGGGAAGATTGAGAAAGATGGGATAAATAATGTATACTGCATTGAAATAGATTAGGGAGAAAACTGTTTAAAAGGGATGTGTGATTAGGTATTACTGTGATGACAGGAGTTCAGAACAAAGGCTGCATAGTGGAGTGGACCTGGGGGGAGGGATTGTAAAACAATGGGGAAACTTTTCTTTTACTTTTCAAAGAGAAGAGTGTACTGGGGGGTGTGGTGGGCAAGGAGAAAAGTGCAACAATGGATGAATGGAAATCCAAAGTCTTTGTAAATTTTCACTAAAATTAATTTAAAAGGATTTAAAAATGCATTGAGAAATTACGGTACACTCTTACAATGCAATACTATGCAGCATTCAGGAGCAATGATTTTTTAAAAAATATTATGTATCTTGGGAGAGGCTGGAGAGCTGAGTGAACTACTTTGTTTCATAAAAACAAATACTGCATAAGACCATTATTGTAAAAATAGAAGAATAACTGGTAAAACATTGTATGGGAAATGAAGGAAGGGAGGGCTGAGGACGGGTAAATGCGAAACCTTGAGGTTGCACAGTTTGGTGGCTGGGGGTAGGGGAAGGAAATGGGAAGGGTCAAGGGGAAAAGACAGGGTAATGATGGGCAAGGTCCAATGGTGATTGATCTTATAAAATGCAATACATGAAATGATGGTATGAGAAACAATGTGAGTAAAGTATAGTGTACAACACAATGTATATGAGCTTTGTAATTAAACCAATCAAAAAAATAAATCAAAGGGGAGGGGAAGCAAAGTGTGTCTAAAAAAAACCACAAAAAACACCTCAATATCTTGAATTTTTTGTATTATCTAGCCAGCTCTTCATTTGTTTTACACATTGGGAATATTTTCTCTAAGTTTGCCCATCATTTCTTAATTATATCTCAGTTTTTCTTTATTAAATATTCTTATATAATAAAATAATTTCTTTCTCCCTCCATCCCTCTCCCCTGTCACAATCCCCTCTCTGTGTCTCATTCTTAAATGATTTGTTCTCCTAGATTCTTATACACTATCATTTTGCTATCCTCAATGTAGTAAATATATTCTGGGAACATTTTTGTTTAATTTCTGATTTAGCTTTTTGCTTTGTTACTGCATCTGTCATTTTTATTAATAATATGAGAGAGAGGTCCATTTTATCTATTTGTATCTATTTCCCAGCGAAATCTACTAAACAATCCCATTTATTCCTAATTTAATTTTCTCATGTATCGGATTTGTGTATGTGTGTGTTTTTGCAGTTTTCCACCACGCTCTGTTGTAAATTTTTCTGTTTCTGATAAATTCCACTTTGATTTCATTTTTAGTGTGATTTTGCACTATAGTGTATGTCTTACAATATGTATCCACTTTTTCTTCCTCTTTAAATAAAATACCATTAATAGAGTAATAATTATTTTCCTGTACAATCACATAGGGGCATCAGCTACATTGCTAAGTAACATGTGTGCTCATGGATAGGAGTTAAATTCCAGATCCTACTTGGTATCCAAGCTACTGAGAAATGCAGAGTGATTTAAAAACCAAGACTTCATCTTATTTTTTTTAGAACAAAAAATTGGGCCCATCCTCCACACTAGAGCAGCGAGAGGGCAAGCTATGGATTCTACCTGACTGTACCTGGTATCATCCAGCCTCAACTGAATTATTCCAAAGGGTAGCTTGTGGTTATGTTATTTGCTTGATTAAAGCAGTCATTCTTGCATTCCAGATTCAGCCTCCCTCTTACACTGTTAATAATTAAACAAGTATAAGCTCTGTTCAGATTATCCAGGAAACACCATACTTTGTAGCATTAAAAACAAATTTTAGCCTTGTTTACCAAGATTTATATATGAAACCACTCAGGAAACATCTTGCTTATCAGGCAATGCAGTGGAATTAAGTTAAAATTTATCAACAAATACTGTTAGAAGAAATTTCTTGTTCTTTCCCACAGTTCAGATGATCATTTTGCACAACTTTATAAAGTGCTTTATAATAAAGTACACACATTGCAAAAAGGTTTATTAGCAAAAAGAGAAATAGAGGAAATATTTGTAATTCAAACTGCCTAGATTTACATTCAGGACTACCATTTACTTACTGGAAAAAGGTGTGCCAACCATTTAACCTTGATCTCCTCGATACAAAACAGAAGCACTGATATTACCTAGAGTTGCTATGAAACTGTTGTTTTTAAGTGTCATGGAGACGTCATGTCAGATGCACAGCAACCGTGTACACAAATGAGCCAAAACTGTCCAGTCTTTCAGCTTTATGGTTAAAGTCCTGATATGTTAAAAATTAATTGTTGCAGACACTATGTCAATCCACCTCATTGAGGGTCTTCTTTTTTGCTACTTCTTCACTTTATCTTTAAAGTGTTGATTTCAGGGTGATATCTTTACTCTATCCTGAGCCTTCCAGTTATCATGCAAAAAGTATGTGAGACCAAGTCTTGTAGTCCTTGTATCTCAGGAGCAGTCTATCTGCATTTCTTCCAAAACAGATTGGTTTGGTCTTCTGGAAGTATATGTTGTATTCTGTCAACTCTGCCTTGGTCTTCCTTATTCATTTTCAGCTTTCACATATGTCTGAGGTTATTGAAAATATCATGGTTTGGGTCAATTGCACCTTTGTCCTCAAACTGTCATAATTTATTTGTAACACTTTAAATAAGCTCTATTACAGAAAAGTTGACCATGTAATATATTGTTTAACTTCTGGACTGCTGCTTCCATATGAGTTGATGGTACCTCCAAATAAAAGAAAATCCCTGACAACTTCAAGGTGTTCTTTATTTATTATATTGTTTATTGGTCCAATTGTCAGGACATGGTTTTATTTATGCTAAGGGATATTCTACAACAAATGTTGTAGACTTTGTTCTTCATCAGTAAGTACTTCAAGTGTTCTTCATTTTCAACAAAGAAGATTGTATCTGTCATCTACGTATTGCAAGTAAGCAAGTCTCTCTCCGATCCTGATGCCTCATGATTATTCATATAGTTGAGCTTCTTGAATTATTTGCTTAGCATACAGATTAAGTAAGTACTGGGAAAGAGAATCGTTATGGTTAGCTGCCATTGAATCAAGAATGACTCATAGCAACTCTATGAACAAAAGACCTGAACCCTGACATTTATTCACCTTTTCTACTGTTAAACAGGCGCTCTTTTTGTACTGTTTAATTGAGTCTTGATCTATTTACAGGCATCCTATGTTGTTGCTGTTAGGATCCATCAAGCGGACTTCTACCCACAGCAACCTTTTATACAACATAATGAAATTCTGCCCAATTCTGAACCATTCTCACTGTTTCGGCCATGCTTAAGGTCACTGTTCAAGCTCATTGTGGGTCTTTCTGGTTTTTGCTGACCCTCTACTTTTCTAAGCATGCAGTCTTTCTCTAAGCATTGCGTATTTCCCCCACCTTAAATATGCGTCTAAGGATCACTATTCCTGCACTTCTTAAAAAACAGACTTATTTGTTAATTTAGTTCATGTACTGTCAAATAGGAATTACTCATAGCTGCATAGCTGAAATATATAGGGAATGGATAGGGGGAAACCCTCAGCAAATAAAGCAAGAATTGGAAAGACTGTTAAGCATATGCTATTTGAAATAACGATGCCAAAATGACACTTTAAAATTTGTTATAAGCTTACCCAGGTAGACTTTTTAAACTTGGCAATGCAGTATAATCACTATAGTCTTCAATATGAATTGAAGTTGAACATAAAGAAGAAAATTATTCTCACCCCTGGGCTAATTGGCAGCATCATGATAGATGGAGAAGAGATTGAGGTTGTTAACAGTTACAGCCTGCTCGGCTCCACAATCAATATTCTTGGCACCAGCAGTCCGGAAATAAAAAAAAATCTGCTGTCAGAGATCTCACCAGAATACTGAAAAGCAATGATATCAGTGTAGAGACTAAGGCATGCCTAATCCAGGCCATGGTCTTTGCAAGCACTTGTTATTCATCAAATAGCTGGACAATGACTAAGGATAGCAGAAGAATTGATGCCTTTGAGTTGTGATGCTGGAGAAGATTCTTGAACATATTATGGACTGTCAAGAAAACAAATAGGTCTGTCTTGGAGAGGGTGATACTGAGTTTCTCCTTGGAGGATAGCATTTTGAAGCTCAGTCTTACATAGTCTGGTCAAGTGGCAAGGAGGGACTGATCCTTGGAGAAGGACATCATGCTTGGAAAGGTGAAGGGACAGCGCAGGAGAGGAAGACCCTGGATGAGACAGATTGATACTGTAACTATGGCAATGAAGGTTACTATGTCAGAATCACTGAGATGGCTCAGGACAGGGCAGGCTTCAGATCTGTTGTATATAGGGTTGTCATGGGTCACAGACAATTCAGCAGCACATAACAACAACAATGCAGTCTAAAAATTATCACCATGACCAACAATCCATCAGTATTAAGTCAGTGACCCTACTTTTTGTTGCTGTTGTTATGTGCAGTCAAGTCGCCTGTAACTCATAGCAACCCTATGTACAACAGCCCAAAACTCTGCTCTATCCCTTGCCAATCTTATTGTCTCTGACACACCTATCCCCATTAGCCCAGTGACTGAATCAATCAATCAATCTTAATGAGGGTCTTCCTCTCCTGAGCTCTCCCTCCACCCTCCCAAGCATGGCGTCCCTCTACAAGGACTGATCCCCTCTTAAAACATGTCCAAAGTATGTCAGACAAAGCTTCAGAATCCTTGCCTCCTAGGAGGAGCCTGGCTTCACTCTCTGCAGGATGAACTTGTTTGTTCTCCTATATTCAATACTGTTCTCCAGCACCACAGTTCAAAGTCATCCTTCAATATGGATTGATGCTCAACATCAAGAAAACAAAGATTCTCACCACTGGGCTGATTGGCAGCGTCATATCAGATGACTAAGAAATTGGAATTTTTGACAGCTTCAGTTTTCTTGGCCCTATAATTAACACTCTTGGTGCCAGCAGCCAGGAAATTAAAAGATGAATTGCATTGGAAAAATCTGCTCTCAGAGACCTCTCCAAAATACTGAGGAGCAATAATGTCAGTCTTGAGACTAAGGTGCACCCGATACAGGCTATGGTCTTTGGCATTATTTGTTATGCATCAGATCATGACTAGGGATGATAGAAGGAGAGTTGATGTCTTTGAGCTGTGGTGCTGGAGAAGAGTATTGATCCTAGTTAGCATTGTAAATTATAGTAGATAAAATGAAATGAAAATAAGTAAAGGAATAGATAAAATAAGGATGAGTTTGAGTGGGAGTGGGAATAATGTTTAGACAAATGTACATCCAATAAATTACATAATGCAATAAATGTCATATAATCCATACAATATTTTCAAATAAGCACGTTACCCAATAAGCTGTCATTGTTATGTACTGTCAAATACAACCCATTGAGAGCCTATGAACAACAGATCTGAACCTTGTCCTATCATGTACTATTTTGATCATCTCTTACATATATGAGTGTACTACAGAAATGTAGCAACTAATTAAAAAAGAATGAGAAAACATGAAAAATATTTTTACATTAATAATTTTCTACATATTTTATAACAGAGCAGCCATTCATAAAAAGTTTTAAAATTTAAAACTTAAGTTGTAATTTAAATTACCACTTCAAACTATATAACTTCGCCAAGTGGATAGATTACAGGATTACTAAATTGCTAAAAAAAAATAGTACTCTGTAAGTAGTTTATAATCCATGAAATCGAGTCAGAAAGAACTGAGATGAACTATGATTAAGTAATAAACTACAAGAGTTAGTGAGCAGATCAAGTATGCAAAATTTAGTTTTGAACCATTTAATTTATCTGTATATTATTTTATCCTTGATCATGGTATGGCAAATAATATATGAAACTGAAAAGACATTTTTACTTGATAAGCCTGTTCCTTTTGACTAATAACATTTCTTTCTTGATCCCTAAACCTTTTCGTAGTGCTTGTTCTTTGAGCTAGGTGTAGAGAAAATGCTGTAAAGAAAGTTTTATTACCTTTCCTTTATGAATTTGTAAAATAACTAAGATATGTCATTTGGATATCAGAAAATTCGACAATATTCATAGATTTTAATGGCCTTCTTTTAGTAGTAAAGATAAGAATTTTTGTTGTTGTTATGTGCTGTCGAGTCGCTTGCGACTCATAGTGACCCTATGTACAACAGCTGTAAACTCTGCTCTGTACTGTGCCAATCACACTGTCTCTGACACACCCATCCCGATTACCCCAGTCACTGAATCAATCCACCTCATAGAGGGCCTTCTCCTCCTGTGCTGTCCCTCCACCCTCCCAAGCATAATGTTCCTCTCCAAGGACCCGTCCCTCCTTATAACATGTCCAAAGTGTGTTAGATGGAGCCTCAGAATCCTTGCCTCCAGGAAGCAGCCGAGGTTAACCCTTTCCAGGATGAATCTGTTTGTTTTCCTAGCAGTCCATGGTACCCTCAATACTCTTCTCCAGCACCACAGCTCAAAGGCATCAATTCTCCTTCTATCCTCCTTAGTCACTGTCCAACTCTCTGCTGCATAACAAGTGATAGATGGTGAAGTGACTGAGATTGTTAATAGCTTCAGCTTGCTTGGCTCCACACTCTTCACTCTTGTTACCAGCAACCAGGAAATCAAAAGACAAATTGCATTAGGAAAGTCTGCTGTCAGTGACTTCTCCAGAATACTGAAGAGCAGCGATGTCAGTGTAGAGACTAAGGTGTTCCTTATCCAGGCGACAGTGTTTGCAATTACTTTCTATAATCAGAGAGCTGGACAATGACTAAGGATGATAGAAGAAGAATCAATGCCTTTGAGTTGTGGTGGTGAAGAAGAGTATTGTCTAAACCATGGGCTCCTAAGAGAACAAAAAGGTTCATCCTGGAGAGGGTGAAATTAGACTGCTTCTTGGAGGCAAGAATTTTGAAGGTCTATCTGACATACTTTGGGCATGTTACAAGGAGGGACCAGTAACTGGAGAGGAATATCATGCTTGGTGGAGAGACAGCGTAATAGAGGAAGACCCTTGATGAGATCGATTGACTCAGTAACTGGGTAATAGGGGGTAGCTGTGTCAGAGACAATGAAATTGGCTCAAGACAAAAGGTCTCTATGAGTCATAAGTGACCCAATGGCACATAGCAACAACAAAATTAATCATATTTGACAGCAATTAGCAACAACAAAAAATTTACTTTAATTCCATTACACATATGAGGTAAACAACAGTGAAAAGAAACAAACAGGAAGACTAAATAAGCAAGGACACTGTAAGTGGATAAGTCTACTTAAAATAAAAAAGTTAAAAGGAAGTAAAATTAATTGTAAAAAATTAAAATTTATTCACCCATTCATAAATTATTGAGTGCTTATTTATTTAAAGGGATGTATTAAATACTGGAGCAAGATGATAAGAAGCAAACTGTTCTGCTATCAGATCAATATTTAAAAATCAGAGGAATTCCTCTACAGTATCAAAGAGAACACAGAGAAGGAAATCAAGAAAGTAATACCATTTATAATAGCCAATCACATATTGAGATACTTGGAAGTGAACCTAACTAGAGAGGCAAAAGACCTATACAAAGAAAACTACAGAACATTTCTGCAAGATAAAATAAAGGAACCAAAAAAAAATAATGGAAAAATGTATCCTGTTCATGAATAGCTAGACTCAATATTGTGAAAATGATGACAATCCTTCCAAAAGCTATCTAAATGTTCAGTGCAATCCCAATATAGATATCAAATTCATATTTCAAGGTGACTGAAAGGGAAATTGTTAAATTTGCAGAGGAAAGAGACCTTGAATATGCAAAACACTTCTGAGAAACAAAAATAAAGTGGGAGGCATAGCACTCCCCTACCTCAAAATCTCCTACACAGAACTGGTACAATGAAGGGCACATAGACCAACGGAACAGAATTGAGAACCCAGAAATAGACCTAGCTCTCTATGGTCAACTGATATTCGACAAGGAAATCAAAGCTTTCACATGGGGAAATGACAACCTCTTCAACAAATTGTACTGGTAAAACTGGACTTCCACCTACATAAAGCTGAAACAGGATCCACATCTCACATCATACACAAAAAAATCACCTCAAGTTAGATCAGAGACCTGGGAGTAAAGCGCAAAATCATAAAGTTTATAAAAGAAAAATTGGGATGAAGCTTAAAAAGCCTAGTCTACAGTGTAAAGAGACTGCCACATACAGTTAGAAATGCACAAATCTGGAGAGGATAAAATTGATGAATGGGACCTTCTAAAGACTAAATCCCTGTGCGCATCAAAACCTTTTTCCAGCAGTGTGAAAAGAAAACCTACCGACTGGGAACAAATATTTGGCAATATCATCTCAGACAAGAGTCTCATAATTAAAGTTTATAGAATACTCCTGGGCCTCTGCAAGAAAAAGACTGATGATCTGATTACAAAATGTGCAAAAGTCATAGAAAGAATTTTCACAGAGGAAAATATTCAAGTGGCCAACAGACATGAAGAAATGCTCAAAATCACTGAAAGTAAGAGAGATACAAATCAAAACCGCAAGGAGATACTCTCTCCAGCTGCAGTGACAAAGTTTAACAGGACAACAAGTAATAAATGTTGGTGACGATGTGGCAAGATACATTTTTGATGAGATTGTAAAGTGGTACAACCACTCTGGAAGGAAGTTTGATGCTTCCTTAAAAAGCTGAACATAGAAATTCCATATAATCCAGCTATTCCATTGCTTGGAATATACCCAAAGAAAATGAGAACTGAGGCTCAAACAGAAACTTGTACACCATTGTTCATAGTAGCATTATTCACCATTTCAAGAACATGGAAACAGCTCAGATGAATGGATTGAGAAGTTGTAGTATACACATACAATGGAATACTACACAGCACACAGGAGTAATGATTCTGTAAATAACTACCTAACTTGGGTGGAACTGGAGAGTATTATGCTGAGTGTACTGACTCAGCTCCACAAAGACAAATACTGTATAAAACTATTATTGTAGAATGAGTATGAGGATCCAAGGAGGGGAGAGGGGGAAGCAGAGGGGATGGGAGGGGTGGGGAGTGGGTTGTTGATAATCATAGGGTTGCACAATTTAATGGGTGGAGGTGGTAAAGAAAATGGGAAGGATCTTTTGTGAAAGACAATGTATTCAAACTTTGTATATAAATCAGTATAAAATTGAAAATTAAAAAAAAAATTAGTGTGTAAGTGCTTCAGTGGGACAAAACAAGTGTTCTTCAGGGAAGTTGCATGGGGGAGTGAATTAATATTTACCAGTGAAAGGCAGGTAATTGTGCAACAATGAATGAATATTTTTTAAAAAACAGTAAACTGAGGAAAGCGGAAGGTAGGGAGAGGGGGTAAAACATGCAACAATCAATGAATGAAATCTAACTTCCTTGTAAATATTCATTAGAATCACAATTAAAATTTTATCTAAAAAATTTAACAGGGGCTATAGTATCACCATCAGATGATACAACCCTGCTCACTGAAACTGAGGAGGACCTCATGCACTTACTGCAGAGGGTCAAGGACTGCAGCCTTCAGTATGGACTGAGGCTCAATGTCAAGAAGACAAAGATTCTCACCACTGGACCAGTCGGTAGCATCAAGATGGATGGCAAAGAGATTGAGATTGTTCACAGCTTCAGTTTGCTCGGCTCCATGGTCAACACTCTTAGCACCAGCAGCCAGGAAATTAAAAGACGTATTGTGAGGGGAAAGTCTGCTGTTAGGGACCTCTCTAAAGTACTCAAGAGCAACGGTTTCTCTCTGGAGACTAAGGTGTGCCTGATACAGGACATGGTTTTTGCAATCACTTGTTAGGCATCAGAGAGTTGGACAATGACTAGGAAGGATAGAAGAATTGATGCCTTTGAGCTGTGGTGCTGGAGAAGAGTACTGAATGTACCATGGACTGCCAAGAATACAAATAGATTCATCCTAGAGAGGGTTAAACCAGGCTACTCCTTGGAGGCAAGGGTTCTGGGGCTTCGTCTGACATACTCTGGACATGTTGTAAGGAGAGACAGGTCTTTAGAGAGGGACATCATGCTGGGTAGAGTAGAGGGACAGCACAGGAGGGGAAGACCCTCTATGAGGTGGATTGATTCAGTGACTGGGGTAATCAGGATGGGTGTGTCAGAGGCAATGAGATTGGCACAGGATAGAGCAGGGTTTAGGGCTGTTGTACATAGGGTCGCTATGAGTCGCAAACGACTCGACGGCACATAACAACAACAAAACAAAGTATCACAGATGAAGTCTATTAGATAGATGGTAGTTAAACAAGTGAAAAGTAGAGAAACATTGTTGAACAAAAGGAAGAGCATGTGAATCCCAAGAAGAAAGAGAGATTCCACACACAAATTAATGAGCCTGATGAAATAGCTCAAAGTAAGTAAACATGGCTGGAGGTTAGAATGGTAAAGGTATAGAAGAGAGTGATGAGAAAATACAAAAAAAGAAGGTCAGAAGTGCACTCGTCCCCAAAAGGCCATCTGATAGGTCCTGTTGTGGTGACTGATTCATGTTGTTACTGTTATTAAGTGCTGTTGAGTTAAGCGCAACTCATAGGAACCCTATAAACTGGAATCTTGTTCTATAACTATCATTGATTCTCTAATGTTCTTAGAGTTTCTAAAGGCATATTGTTTAGAAAGTGGATGCTAATCATGCTTCCAAGCCTGTCTTAATCTGGGAGCTCCACCAAGCCCTGTCCATGATGGGTAACCATTAAGGCATTTGACACACCAGTGGCACAGCATTCAACATCACAGAAACCTCAATTAACTCAGTACAATGTTGTCTGATGTGAGTGAAGTCAAAAGAAAACCAGTAAGATAAAATGTAGTTTTCCAGAAGCTTACGCTAAGGCAAAAGATATCAGGCTTCTGGAGAACCCCTTTTATTAGCATTCAGAAACAAAGAAATAGTTCACAAAGAATGGAAACTTTAACAATTATTTCATAGGGTTAGTAAGGGCGAAGTACATTGATAGAAAAAAGTCATTTATTAAAGCAAGACTTCTTTGTATTCATAATCTGTGTTTTCTTATACTCATAACAACCTTATTAAGAACAAGAACATCTGCTTCTATCTTCAAGGGAGTACATGTCCCAGGGTGTACAAGAGCTGTTGGCAGTTCTCCTTCTTGGCACGCCTCACATATAAGTCATGCAGTCAAATCCTGAAGAAAGATTTGGCCAAAAGTAACCCTACAGTACAGCAAACTGACAGACTAGTGCTGTACCACTTAGAAGAATGTTCTTCCCAAACAAAATCAACACCAGATCCGAGGTTCTCCTCAGCTTAAACAAGAGGCTTCCAGCACATAGTTGACTGTTAGCTAAATCCAGTAAATCCAATCAACTCATACACTATTGTGAACAAAATAATTTAAAAAAAAAAACCTGAACAGTTTACACCTGACATTCAACTAGAACAAGAGCACTTACTCTCCAGAGTCCAACTACTTCACACATGAGCCTCCAAATTGGACTGATTCATAGTGACTCTATAAATAATGAATTGAAACCTTGCCATCTTGATGGACACCTAATCTCCATTATGTTAAGATCCACTGTTGGAATCACTGTGTCAATCCATCTCCTTGTGAGTTTTCTTCTCTTTCATTGACCCTCTCTGCTTTCCTTGTATGTTATCTGAGGACTCCTGACAGCATGCCCAAAGTATGTGAGATGAAGCTTCACCTCTAAAGGGGTACTCTGGTTGCATGTACTTCCTCCAGGGAAAGTTTATGTGTTGTTTTGGCAGTGCATGGTATATACAACACTTCTCTCCAACACCACAATTCTAAGACATCAATTCTTTCCGAACTTTCTTATGCACTCTCCATCTTTCAGATTCATAGGAGGTTATTGAAAATACCATGGCTTGCGTTATAGGTCATCTCCTCATTGCTGTCACATCAGAACCTACTCATGGTTGACACTCTAGTGGATTTTCAGAGGCTGTAAATCATAAGATTATCCATATTTCTCTTGCAGAGCAGCTGGTGGGTTCCTACAGTCTGCCTTTGGGTTGGTGGTAGATCTCTTTACCCACTAGGTCACCAATCAAAAGTCATCTAGGCTTTGTTAAAGAGTTCACCAAAGTTGCCAAAGAAGGATATGAAATATATCCAGGCTGGGAAGATGAGTAGAATGGCTGGATTCTGCAAAGGTGTGTTTTCTGGTTTGGGGTTGAGACTAGGGTGTGACTCTTGCTTACAATAGGGTGTGAGACGATCAGATTTGGCCTTGCCTTTAAAAAGGCTTTTTGAGCTCTTGGGCCTACAGCCCACAGGCCTGTTTTTTGTGGATCTCCCGAATACAACAGGCTTGGAAGAAGGAGTGGCATCCACTTCTAAAAAAGCTTGCCTTCAGAAACTGTATAAACTTGGAAAAAAGTTAAAAGTTTTGCATTTGAGACTTTCATTCATAGGGTCGCTATGGGTCATCTATGACTCTATGGTACTTAACAACAACAACAGTATAACTTTGTCTTGGAAAAACAAAATAAAAAATCCCATTTCTCCCTTAGAGAGGATAGTGAATTTGAACTAGCAGAGAGGTGCTGCCATTGGATTGACAGCACATCCCTTTGGGCTAGACCATCAGAGTTTCCTTTTAAGTTTTTGAGATTTTGTATTTTTTTTGAGGTTACATTAAGTCATCCAAGAAAGATATGAAACATACAGGGATTTTAATGTAGGATAATATTGCTTTGTTTTTGAAAGTCAGTCGAAACAAGCTAAACAGGATAGAAAAGAAATTAATAAGGAGTTATGAGAGGAAAATAGAAAGTGTGAAAAATTAGGTCTATAGTTTAAGGAAGGGGAGGAGAAAAGAGAAAGAGGGAATTTTTGTTTGGAGCATGAATAGAGCTGCTAGTGGTGCTGCCCTGCTCCTAAGAAACTTCAGAGAGAACTTGTCTGATCAGAGAATGAGACTATGTGTGAAGAACCTCTCCACCTTAATTTATAGAAAACTTAAACCTCTGTTGTAATTGAATTACATCTTTCCACATTAAGATCTTATGATATGAATTAATGAGAGGCCAGGATGTAAAATATAAACCACAGTGAAGAATATGGTTATTAGCTGTTCATTTCCACCACTCATAACACAGACAATTAAAAAGGAGAGGCTGTATAGAATAGAAACAAAACGAAATAAGAAATAAATTGCCAAAGAGAAGAGATTAATTAAGTGTAGTAAGAAAGCAGATGATGAAGCTTAAAAGTGTAATGGAGAAGATAAAGATATATAAATATTCAAGAAGCAGAAAACGAACATAATTTGCTTTATTAATGTACATTCTAACAAGTCATAAAAAACAGCTCCTAAGTAAAATCAAACTTCAAAAATCTAATCATCAGATGCACAAATATAGATATTTAAATTTTTTCTCTCTGTACTTTAATTGTATATCTTAGTCATCTATATTTTTAATGTTTCACCTGCTTAATAATTATGACTCTAGAGGTCATAATTTAGTCATAATAATTATGAATATTTTTTCCATTCAGAAAAAAAATAATCAATGGAACTTCTACATAAAGAACTTGTAACATTTTCTACTTTCTTCCCCTGTACTCTGGAAACCAAAGAATTTAAAAAACATTTTTTCTTTCTTTTTTTAAAACTATTCTTTATCTAAAAATAATTGCCATTGTAATAGATGAAAATACCATTTTCCTTATGTAAGCATAAAACATTCTACCAAAAGGCTCACAGCTATTGTCCTATTCTTTATCTAAATTTTTATTTTGTTTTCAGGGAATGAAAAAGAAAACATAAAATAAATGTAAGACTTAACTTTTATCTTTTTTTAAGAGTTTAAAATGTGAGTTTAAAGAGAGAATATTCATGGTCATTGTCATTAAGTCATAACAAACTCATACTTGACCTTCCAATGAGCTGTGGGAGGCTGTGAATCACACAGAAGATTGCTCATCTTTCTCTCAGAGCAATTCCCTAAGCACTATGTTACGAGAGGTCCCTAGCCTGGTGGTAAGGAGCTGCGCTGCCATCCCAAAGGCACATGGTTCGAATTCATCAGCTTCTTTGGGAGGAAGATGGGCAATCTCCTATGTTATTTATTGCCTGTGAAAAAACTTGATGGAGAGTCAGCTGTAAGTCAATCCTGACTCACTGGTATACAGTAACAACAATCAGAGCTTCCTAAGTGAGTATAGGAACAATTTATCTATTGTTTTAGCCAAGCACACTGGGTATGTCATATAAACAGTTCATGTAAATTCATAATACAAGTTCTAGGGAGCTGTAGAGTAACAATGACCCAAAGCAGGTTGAGTTAAGGATGGAATGTACTTGATAAACCTTAATTTAGAGCTGTCCTGATGAGAGAATGGGTCTATAATGATAGAGGTTAGGAATGAAACAAGTAGGTGGCCTCCTCCCTTCTGAGTTAGATCCCGTGGGTCTTTGCTGCTTGGAACAGCCGCGAAGGTGTTTTTTGCCTTACACGGACATGGAGGAATTTGACTCCGAAGACTTTTCGACCTCCGAGGAAGACGAGGACTACGTGCCGTCGGGTGGAGAGTATAGTGAAGATGATGTAAATGAATTAGTGAAGGAAGATGAAGTGGATGGTGAAGAGCAGACACAGAAAACTCAAGGGAAAAAAAGAAAGGCTCAGAGCATTCCAGCCAGAAAGAGAAAACGGGGTGGCCTCTCATTAGAAGGAGAAGAAGATGTGGCTGCCGGAGCGGAATCTGGAGGGACCAGCAGTGAGGAGGAAGATGGGTCTGCAGAGCAGGAAAAGGGCAGTGAGTCAGAAGATGCAAGAAAAAAGAAGGAGGACGAACTCTGGGCCAGCTTTCTCAATGATGTCGGACCAAAATCAAAAGTGTCTGTTGCAA
>NW_006400123.1:323884-337752 GCF_000299155.1 Elephantulus edwardii
TCACTGTCATTCTGTTTCATTGAGGGTCTTCCTCTTTCTTACTAGCCCTCCCCGTTTCCCTGCATGATGTCTTTTCCCAAGCACTGACCCCTTCTGACAACCTGAGTGAGCTCAGGTGACAGTGTGGTCTGGCGTTTTGAATCCACCAGCAGCTCCGAGGGAGAAAGATGAACAGTCACTTCCTGTGCAATTTGCAGCTTCGGAAACCCACTGGAGAACCCACTATGAGTCGACGGCAGTGAGATAGGTTATCTAAGGAAATGTATAACTTTACCAGTGGCCTTACCTAATACGAAAAACTGATAATTGTTTCTATGAGAAGTCATTAAATTTCATAATCAAAGCAAAAAAAAAAAAAAAGAAAAGAATGAAACAAGTAGTTGGATGTAAGAAAGAGTTATCATATTGGGAAGTATTGGTGTCAAGTACCCTTTTATGATTATTAAAGGTTCTGAAAGTCAGTGGGGGGAAATAGCATGTGAAAATCTATCACAAAACTGCTAAAAAGAAAATCAAGATACTTCAAAATGAAACTGTTCAAAATGCTAATCATTATGCTTCCCACCAGAAGAGAGAAATGAAGGTTATTTTTTCCACTGAGAAAGAAAGAGGAAGAGGAGAAAGGCAAGGGGAGAAAACAAAGAATATTTTGTCAGATTAAGTCAAGTGTTTGCATAAAAAATATAGTATCTTTCTAGTTTCTTATTTAAAGAAATAATAATGATGCAAATGCAAGTTAAACTTCAGATTTTATTTCTTTCCTACTGTTTCATGCAGAGATTAGTAGCCTATGGATCGTCTATTTGTACCTCCCAAGTTAAATTAAATTCATTTCCCCCTTTTTTCTAATATATTTCTAGAAATAATAGCCTATATACTCTTCACATTTGATTGGCTATTTTAAAGTTTGTACCCCTTAAAGAATATATATGTTAATACATATTAACATTATTCATTAACATATATATTAAATAATCCTTCTTTGCATTAAATGTAAGCAAAATTTAAAATAACCCAGGTGATACTATCATTAGCACTTTTCCTAATGATTATCTATATATAACAATCATCTTTTGTTTATTCTTAAATTCCTCATAGTTTTTCCCCAATATGCTGATTTTTCTTTGAGGTGCTTTAAGTGTGGTAATATTTTAGTTCTGTTTTCCTTTGCCCACTTGACAACATATCTAAATGGTTAAAAGCAATGACTCTATATGTTATCAACTCATTAACTGAAGAATGAATAAATGAGTGAGTGAACAAATGAATGAGAGAAGCACTGATTGCACTTAGGGTTGATTTTAAAAAGCCAAAAATATAAATGAAATATTTTTTCTAAAACAAAAGTAGATTATTCATTAGCATTAAACTAATGAAGTACATTAACCTAAGTATAAGTTGGGTGCTGTAAATATTTCAAATTAATTTATACAGTAAAATACAAATATGTATTCTTTTGAAAACTTTAAAATATTGCAGATAAAATTAAGGTCTCTTTGAATATGAATTCATACCAACCAACACCAAATCTTCTGATGTAAAATCTATTCTGACTCATAACAACCATCCTTCAGGTTTCTAAGGCTGTAGTCTTGATGGAGGAAGACTGTATCTTTCTTCTTTGAAGCAGCTCATGAATTCTTCAGTTATAAATGTGAATTTCCTAGTCATTGTCTTTGCCTTATATAATATGGGTAGAACTACGTAAATATGTGGTATTTATTGTCCCATCAATGGCAATGATTGGATAACTTTTTAATATCATAAACCATGTAAATATCACCTTTGAAGTGGGAACATGCAAATAAGATGTATAAACTAATGAGCAGATTCATCAGTTTTGCTATACCAAACTTAAATTGACCAGGTTCAGATGCATAAGATGGGAATCTTGGTATCATCAAGATATGTTGGGGAATGTTGGGGAGGAAGAGAGGGCCTCTGGCCAGGACAGATCCCCTATCTCTGGATACGTGCAAGCCTCCCAATTGCATTTAATATGGGGTAGAGAAAGCTCACCACCTCGGAAGACGGCTGCCGCATCTGTTGAACTGGGAGTGGTCCACACGAGGCTGACATTCTCCTAATCAATCCGCATGTCCCATGTCTGTAAGCTCACTCTATCCTATCTTCTTGTTCACTTGCTTGTATATAAGTGTGCTACAGCCCCCAATAAAGTTGAGCTGGATTGACTCTCTGAATGGCTCCCAGAGTGGTGTGTATCTGTTGTGCTTATCCCCATCAGGGTGATGCTATTTGTTGCCAGTGAATGGACAGCTACAAAGAAAGAAGAAGCAGAGAGTGGACATTTTGGTCAAAGATTCCTTAACAAGACAAACTGGTGCAGCATCATCACTATCAGTCTTCATCCAAATTTAAGAGTCCTCCTCCAGCTCATAGGGTAACTGGGTAATTGGATATAGATTCGATAGCAGTGATCTATCTATCATCTATCTATCTATCTATCTATCTATCTATCTATCTATCTATCTATCTATCTATCTATCTATCTATCTCTTATTCTTTCTTCTACCAAAAATAAGCTTATTCACAATTTTATGTGCTTCAGAAGGTTAGATTCTCTTTCCCTAATATAAAGCTCCTATTTGTATAGTCATCATCTGTGCTTGTTAAAGAAAGTATCTACAATGAATAAGTCACTGAATGTAAAATTCAATCTCCTGCCTCATTTATGTCCCCAAGTTCATATTTCCAATTACCATTCTTTTTGCTTTGTTTCCAACTTTTGCATTCTAGTTATCAGTCATTAATAGTGCATCTTGACTGCATGCATGTTTAGTCAATTTTGGACTGCAAACTTTGATAAAATTCCTCAATTTCCATATCATTGGACTTAACTGTTGATATGTATATCTGAATAACAGTAATAGTAACAGACATTTCTTGTATTACATGTGGATGTCATCCTATAACTCACAGCATTGTACTTTATGATACATCTTGCAACATTATTTTAATTAAGAACACAATACCATTCCCCTTCAAGTTTTCATACCTAGCAGTGTATCATAAGATTTTCCAATTCTAAGTGGCCAATTACAGTCCATTTCAGCTCATAAATATCTAGAATGTCTCTTTTTATTTGTTCCACTTAATTTTTTTTACAACTTCCAATTTTGCAATTATTAATGCCTGTCTGCAACTGTTCTTATTTTCTAGTAGCTTTCCATCTGGCTCTACCTCTAATATTATAGCTGTGTTCCTCTATTAGTCATAAGGTTTTCCAAAGCCCTGTTTTATAAATGGGTGACCAGTCCTTCTTCCTAGTTTGTCTTAATCTGGGAGCTCTGCTGAAACCTGTTCACCATGGGTGATCCTACTGGCACTTGAAACATCAATGGCATGGTTAGTTTTCAGTATCACAGCAACTCATAAGTTACCCTAGTACAGCAAACTGATCAACAAATCCTGTACTAAATGCTTTTGGTCGAAGTGCATCCAAAACCCACTAGAATTATTCATTAGCAGAAAACTTCCAGAAGTTAAAGGTGATTTAGAGAGGCCATGGCACCAGGAGCATCGTTGTTGATGTCAGATGGATCCCGGATGAAAGCAGAGAATACCAGAAGAATGTCCTCATGTGTTTTAGTGACTATGCAAAGGTATTTGACATAAAAACCATAGCTAATGTTGAGAAGAATGGGAATTCTAGACCACTTAATTATATTTATACAAAATTTATACCTAGATCATGAAGCTGTTGCATGAACAGAACAAGGGAGTATTGCACGGTTTAAAATCAAGAAAGTGAATTGGCACTGTATCTTTTCTCCATATCTATTCAATCTGTATGCTGAGAAGTAAAACTTTATGAAGAAGAATGTGGCATCAGGTATGGAAGAAGACTCATCAACAATTTGTGTTATGCAAATGACAAAATTTTGCTTGCTGAAAATGAGGAGGAATTAAGATGCTTGCTGCAGAAGATCAAGAATTACAGCCTTCCATACGAATTACATGTCAAGAACAAGAAAACAGTAATTCCCACCACTGGGCCAATAACAACATCATGATAGAAGGAGATTGAAGATTGAAATTGTCAAAGACTTTATCTTACTTGGATCCACAATCAATGTCCTTGGTATCATCAATCAGGAGATTAGTAGATGTACAACATTGACAAAGTTTACTGTCAGGGACCTCTCCAAAGTCCTGAAGAACAATGATGCCATTTAAAAGACTAAGATGTACCTGTTCAAGCCAGGGTTCTTCTAATTGCCTGATATGCATCTGAAAGTTGGAAAATGAATAAGGATGATAGAAAAAGAATTGATGTCTTTGAAGGTGGTGTTGGAGAAGAGTACTGGATATTCCATGGACTCTCTGAAGAACAAAGAGATATGTCTGGGAGAAGATACAACCAGAGTGCTCCTTGGAGGCAACATTGGTGAAGATTTGTCTCACATATTTTTGGACATGTTTTTGGAGAGGAACATCAGGCTTGGAAAGGTAGAAGATAAATGAAGAAGATTTTCAGTAACATGGATTGCTAGAGTAACTGTGTCAATGTGCTCAATCAAGTGTGTCAGCGATGATAAGAATGGTGCAGGATAAGACAGGGTTCAGATCTGTTGTTCATAGGTTCACCATGAGTCACACATGACAACACCAAACAGAAACAAATATAAGGATATGTATGATGCAAATTCTAACAAAATAGCTGATAAGGATAAATAAAACTTTTATCTTTATAACTGATAAGTAATTTAGAGTTTGTAGGCAATGGATTACAAAACTTATTTTAAATGAATAAAAAAAAATTCATCAGAGACAAGGAAATCCATAAATACCAGGAGCATAAAGGAAGCGGAAAAGCATGTGAGTGAAACTTGACACTGTTCTGTGAGGTACTTTCCCTCTGAATATTTTTAAGTACTTAAGTTATGTTTTTAACATGTGGTAGGAACAAGCCCTTGGGTCTATGACTCAGCATTGAGTCTCGGGTCACTGAGAGACCTGAACAGAGCTGAGACATTCAGATGCTTTTTCACTTGCTGATGATTTCAATTTTTTATGTTGTCTGTATCAGAAAGAGATGATAATGCCAAGCTATCTTTGCTAATACTCTATGTGAAGCAAGTGATGGAGACCATGATTTATTAAATTTGACAACACATGCTATATTGTTCTTGAGACAATGATTACCCTTGGGGCTTCTGACACTCTAAAGAAAAAATTATCCCCCAAAGCTAGTCTTTGAAAAGGAGGGGTGGAGAAAGCTTTAATCACAGAAGCTGAGGACTAAACACAGACAGCACACAGAGAAACAAATTACCACAATAGATTAAGTGGGCAAAAAGAAAGTTTGAGGCTTAAGATGTTAAAAGAGTATAAATATACATCACTGTAGAGGATTTTGCAATGCAGTGAAATACAAGCATGGTTGCACTGACAGGACTTAAACTTAAGGTCTACAGGAAGAAAGAGATCAGATAGACCAGGTAGGAGGAAAGAAGCATGATAATGAGACTAAGGAGGACATGGCTCTGGTATCCCATGGAGTGCCAAGAGAACAAACAAGCTTGTCTTGGAGAAGGTGAAACCAGAGTACTCCATGGAGGCAAAGATGGTGAAATTTCATCTCTTATTCTTTAGGCATTTTGCTAGGAGTGGCTAGTCCTTGCAGAAAGACATCACGCTTGGAAAAGTGGAGGATCCACACAAAAGACATAAAGACCCTTGATGAGATGGATGGACGTACCGAGCTTGACTCTCGCTCGCAAATGCACTGTTGTCAAATTGGAACCAATAGTGAGTTTTTGGAGGCTGTAAACCACACAGAAGCAAATTGCCCATCTGTGTCTGGTGGAGCTGCTAGTGGACACCATTTCATGTGGATGACACCATCAGACCTCACTGGCTTGTTGCAAATGCTTAATATACTGCCAAAAAAAAAGATTGTTAAGGTAGTGGTTATGATAGTATAAAAGCTCTCCTTTACTGCATATTTTAATGAAAACTTTGAAAACTGTAAGCCAGCAACTGTTTTAGACTAAATGGAACTCCCATATTAATAATATTTCTAAATCTGCTTTGCCAAATTCTTCTTTAATTCAATATAATTTATTATGCACTTAACTATTTGCTAGATGCAGTTCCAGGTGGCAAAGATAAAACAGTGGGGAAGAAGTAAAGTAATTAAGATCAAACAAAAATGTCTTCTAAGATTGTCCACCATGCCTCCCAACCCCCACCCAGTGTCTTTACTATTCGGCTTTGAAAACCATTATTCCATTAATTCTCTCAATTTGGGTAAATTGCACAGCAGTATCTATGTATAATAATCTAATTTTGGATGTGTAAACATTGAAATAAGAAGAAATATACTTAATTATGAATATGTTGCAAAACCAAAGCAAAATTTTCTTGGAGAAAGTGCACTTAGAGTGCTCATTTGAAGCAAGAATGACAAAGCTTTGTCTCACATATTTTGTGTATGTTGTTAGGAAAGGCTACTCCTTAGAAAGGGACGTCATACTTGGAAAGGTGGAGGGTCAGGGAAATAGAGAAATACCCCCAAAGAGATGAATTGACACAGTGACTCCAGCAATGGGTTCAAGTGTGCCAGAGAAGATGAGAGTAGGGCAGAACAGAGCAGGATTCGGATCTGTTGTTCTTAGGGTTGCTATGTGTAGTACTTGACTCAGCGGCACCTGAGAGCAATGAAAATATCATGATAATCAGAGGCTTCTTATTATGTGTCTGAAAGATGTCTTACTGATTATGAGCAACATGGTTTGTTTCTTCTCTGCAGCTTACTGTATTGATGCCCCTCTTTCTCTGACTCACTTTTTTTCTAACTTGGCTATCTCAAGCACTGACCCTCCTAATTAGGCCTTGGGATGTAATTTAAGTTTTTACTCAGTTTCTATTGCTTTAGTTAAACTTAAGCATTCACTTTAAGACACAGCTAGTTCTACAAATGTAATGCAAAACACTATCATAATAATGAAAAGTCTTTCTGTAAAATTTTTCTTGAGTATAATTTGCATTAGAGTCTAAAACTAGAGGCACTTAGTGAATATGTGAATTATGGTGTTTTAAAGGCATATTTTTAATTCTATTTTAAAGTCTTGACATGAGTGTAGAGCCTATGTTTGAGTTTTTAAAACTGCCTTTTAAATATTAGTCCCTTTAATGTGACTTGATGTTGACTTAAGTCATATACCAGAAGGGTGGTATTTCTTTTCTTTAAGATCTGTCCTGTGCAGATTTCTAATCTATTCTCAGAAACCTTTGTCATGCTAGACAAACAGATGTGTGGAAAGGGTCTTGAGATACAATAATTTTTCATTCTGGGACAAGGAATATTCTCCTGGTCTGGATCATCTCTTTGCCTCAATAATCTTCACTTGCTTTTATTTAAACAGAAGTTGCTCTATTGCACATTCTTCAATAATGATTCAAAACAGGAAATTAAAGCTGCTAACTAGAGATCTTCGAACGGTGGTATCACTAAGGGGGTTCCAGTGATATCAGTTGTCAGGTATCATTTATAGATGCCAAAATGACTCCCTGCTCTGGTGGCCTAGTGGTAAGAAGCTGTGCTGCAGTCCTGAAGGCATGCAGTTTCAATCCACCAGCTGCTCCATGAGAGAAGGATGGCCAATCTTCAGCTATGGGTCAGTTCTGACTTGCCATTAACAACAATATTCCAGTAGTAATGCATTATTGTTATTGTTACTATGTGCCATCAAGTTAGAACTGACTCAAAGTTGATGCATCAGTGGGTTTCAGAAGCTTTAAATCACATGAGAGGAGATTGCTCATCTTTTCTTCTGCTGTTGGTGGATTTGAACCATCCACTTTTGGGTTGGCAGTGCAACTCCTTACTCATTAGGTCATTGGAGTTCCCCTATTATTGTATTATCTGGGAGTTCTTGTGGCCAAATGTATTATTAAGAAAAAATATTGTTATTTATAACAAAAATATTTTATTTGCATAGTTTACAAATACCAAAATAAGAACAAGGTTAAAACTCCATGCCAATTTACTTTTCTGATTTTCTAATACTCTGAGTTGTCATTATTACCCAGTCAGTCTGCAGGCTAAGTTATGCCTGATCCAGGCCATAATCTTTGCAATTACTTGCTATGTATCAGAAAGCTGGACAATGACTAGGGATGATATGATAGAATCAAAATTGATGCCTTTGAGCTGTAGTGCTGGAGAAGAATATTGAATATACCATGGACTGCTAGGAGAACAAACAGGTTCATCCTAGAGAGATTGAGACTAGGCTGCTCCTTGGAGGCAAGGATTCTGAAACTTCGTTTGTCATACTTTGGACATGTTGCAAAGCAGGACCAGCCTTTGGAGGGGTACGTTATGCTTGGGAGGATGGAGGGACAGAACAAGAGAGGAAGACCCTCAATGAGATGGATTGATTCAGTGACTGGGATTATGGTGGCAGGTGTGTCAGAGACACTAAGATTGGCACAGGATACAGCAAGACTTAGGGCTTTTCTACATAGGGTCACTATGAGTCACAGGCGACTCAATGGCATATAAGAACAACAACAATGATACTTTGCATCATATGACTTCATTTACGAGTCTGTGCTATTTTCATTCTGGCTCTTGTGATCATCAGATGAGGTCCATAAATATAGTCACTGCTTGTATTTTTTTTTTTTATTTTATACTGATTTCTTTACAAAGTTAGAACACATTGTTTTTCACAAAAGATCCTTCCCATTTCCTACACCCCTCCCACACACAGAATTGTGCAACCCTATGATTAACACCCTACCCCTTACCCATCCTCACCCCTCTATTTCCATTCCCCCGACCCCTTGGATCTTCACACTCATTCTACAGTAATGGTTTTATACAGTATTTGTCCTTGTGTGACGTAGGTCACTCAGCATAATGCTCTCCAGTTCCTCCCAAGTTAGGCAGTAATTTACAAAATCATTGCTCCTGCATGCTGCATAGTATCCCATTTTATGAATGTACCACAACTTCTTAATCCCTTCATTTATGGTTGGACAGCTGGGCTGTTTCCATGTTCTTGTAATGGTGAATAATGCTGCTGTGAACATTATTGTACAAGTTCACCTTTGAGCCTCAGTTCTCATTTTCTTGGGGTATATTCCAAGCAATGGAATAGCTGGGTCATATGAAATTTCTATGTTCAGCTTTTTGAGGATGCATCAAACTGTCTTCTATACTGGTTGTACCATTGTACAATCTCACCAACAATGTAAAAGAGTTCCTATCTCACCACATTTATTACTTGCTGTTCTGTTAAACTTTGCCACTGCTACTAGAGGGAGATGGTATCTCCTTGTGGTTTTGATTATAAGATCAGAGAAACTTCTCTAGTAACAAACTATAGAAATGATCTCTGAAAGTATAGTCTTATGTATTTTTAAAAGAAGGTATTTGCAATGAATCTCCAGCCTCAATTCTGTCACCAAGTCTGTAATTTCTGACAACTAGTCCTTCTTTTTTCTGACATTTGCATTCGCCACTACTTTTTTATTGTTTAATGTATGTTTAATAGATAGCAAACGTAAAATCAGCACAAAAGACAGACAACATCAAAAACATGTCCTTGATATTAGGAAACTCAGAAAAGTATAGTGAATATAAGAATCTACTATATGATAAAAATGCTGCAAACACTATTTAGTTATCATCAATAAGAAATTTGTTTGTTAAAAAAAAAAAACCAAAACCAAACCACAAATGCTGGCATTGTCCAGAAAAGTTTAACAGGTTTATTTATAATCGCTATAAATTTGAACTGCTGAAACTTGTTCACAGAAATTTTTTTTTCTGACTTACAGAAATTTTTATGTCCCCACATTAATATTAGAAATTCATACACAAATGAAAATGGAAAAACCTGTCAGTCCCTGATTTCTGCCTCCTATGTTTCCATTCACAATCATATACTTAGGTACCTTTTGACCTCATGGGGGAAAAAAATTATCTGATGTTCAAGAACTATCAATAACAGAAAGATTTTTTTTTTAAAAGAATGAAACATTTCCCATCATAGTGGATTCTTTAGCATGTTATCCACGTATGCCGACTGCTAGTTGGGTGTCTTTTGGCATAATTGTTACATGTTTGGCATGGATAGGTCACAGGTTGGTGTCTTCAAAAAGGCCAATCAGATAGGCCTCACCTTCCTCCCGAAATGCATCAGTATATGTGGTCTGAAAGCCCAGATCCCTTTTGAAGTCCTGAGGAATTTTCCACAGCAGACGCTGGAAGGGAATTTTTCAAATCAGTTCAGTGGACTTTGGGTAATGTCTAATTTCACGGAATGTCACTGTACCAGGCCTGTAAAAATGTGGTTTTTTTCACCCCTCTGGTAGAGGGCGCACTCTGGTGTACAGCTTTTGTCGCCGGCTCCTTCCTGGGTACTTTCCCATGGGTTGATTTGCACCAGTCTGTTTTGTATGAGCCATGGTATAAAGATCTCTTCACTTACCCCCTCTTCATCTGCTGGGGCTCCATGGCACTGGCTTCAGAGAGCAATCAGTGGCAAACATCTGAGTCATCTTTTTTTCCCTTTTTTTTCTGTTTGTCATAACATTTAATACTACGTTCTGTAATGTTATTGAATAAGAATAAAGTTTAATGCAAGTAAAAAGCAGATAATTTTGAGTTCTGCATGTTAGATATCTTTTTCTAGTTTTTTGTTTTAATTTCTTGTTTTTTACAAAATTTTTGATACTGGTTTACTTATAAAGTTCATATACATTGTTTTTCCACACCAGATCGTTATCCTTTATTTTACCACCACCCCCTACTGCATTCATCAAATTGTGTGACCCTATGATTACCTCCCCCCATTCTTATCCCTCTGCTCCCCACTCACCACACTTTGGATCCTTATACACATTCTACAATAATGGCCTAACACAATATTTGTCCTTAAGACTCTTAAGGACAAATACTATGTTAGATTCATTTAGCATAATGCTCTCCAGTCCCTCCTTAGGTAGTAATTTACAAAAGCATTACTCCTACTTGCTGCATAGTATTCCACTGTGTGAAATATATTTGGGCTGTTTCCATGTTCTTGCAATGATGAATAACATTGCTATGAACATTGGTGTAAGAGTCTCTGCTTGTGCCTTGGTTCTTATTTTCTCGGGGTATATTCCAAGGAGTGGAAATGCTGGGTCATATGGAAGTTCTATGGTCAGCTTTCTGAGGAAACATCAAAGTGCCTTCCACGGTTGTTGTACCACTTTACAAACTTACCCACAAGTTGTTAGAGTTCCTATCTCTCCACATCCTCTCCAACATTTATTACTTGCTGCCCTGCTAAACTTTATGACTGCTACTGGAGTAAAATGATATCTCATTGTGAGTTTGATTAGCATCTCTCTTATTGCCAGTGATTTTGAGAATTTCTTTATCTGTTGGCCATCCGAATATCTTCTGTGAAAAGTCTTTCCATGTCTTTTGCCTTTTTTTTGTAATTGGCTTTTTAGTCTTTTTCTTTTGGAGACCCAGAAGTATTCTGTAAGCTTTTGTTATGGCACTTGGTGCATTTAGCCCATTCACATTAAATGTGATTATTGACAGGCCAGGTTTTATTTTTGTCATTTTGCTGTATTTCTTTTTTTTTCAGAAACTTTTGTTGTTTTATTTACAATGCCAATTTCTCAAAGATTGCTAACTAAACTAGACAGAAATTGCTTTACAAAAAAGAGGGGAAGTATTTCTTTTTTTGTTATTTTCTGGTTACTATAGTCCATCCACTTTCCTTTGATGTCTCTGTGAGAAGGTCTTCCCTTAAAAGTTCTTGTAAAGTTCTACTACAATGTTTTCAGTATAAAATAAAATAATTTTTTTTAAAAAAATTCTTGTAGATTTGGTCTTGTTTTCACAAATTCCTTATTTTTTTTTTCTTGTCTGCACAGTATGTGATTTCTCCCTCGTATTTGATAGGGAGCTTTGCTGGGTATAGCATCCTTGGTTGTCAATCATTTTTTTCAACTTTCTGCATATTCCATCCCATTGCCTACTTGCTCACATGGTTTCTGTTGAAAAATTAGAACTTAATCAAGTTGATTTTTCTTTGTAGGTGACTCTTTGTTTATCTCATGCTGCTTTCAGTATTCTATCCTTATCTATTATATTGGAGAATTTGACTATGAAATGTCTTTATGTTTTCCTTTTTTAGTCTAGTCTACTTAGTGTTTGTTGAGCTTCCTGAATGTTGATTTCCTCATTTTTCATAATGCCTGGAAAGTTTTCTTCTAGTATCTCTTTAACAATTTTTCTCAGTTATTTCCCTATCCCTCATAATTCTGGAAGTCCAATCATACTTACACTATTTCTTTTGATGTCATCTCACATGAATCTAATGTTTTCTTCCTTTTCTTTATGTCTCATCCTCAGTTTTTCTTCTAGTATGTTTCCATTGAGGTTCTTATCTTCCAGCTCACTAACTCTCTGCTCCATCTCTTCTGTTCTACTTTTTTGTCCTCAAGTGTGTCGGACATTCTGACATTTCAGTCTTAATATTCTGTATTGCATTTTCATGCATTTCTGTTATTTCTAGTACTGCTTGGCAGTAGTCTTTCTATCTTGTGATGATTTTTAAAAAATTCTTGTACATTCTTCTAAGTGGTATAGCACTGGTCTGTCCATTTGCTGTACAAAGGTAATTCATGGTTGGTGTGATGCTAAACATTGTGACACTGATGTGTCAAATTCAATAATGGTTACTCATGGTGGACAGTGTTTGGTGGAGCTCCCCCATTAAAACTAACTTGGAAGCAGAAGTGACATCCACTTCCAAAATAGCTTGCCTCTAGAAACTCTTTGAAACTTGGAGAAACGATGAAAGTTATATAAGTGTTCAGGTCTTTCATTCATAGGGTCACTCTGAGTCATCTACAATTCAATGGTACTTAACAATAACCGGAACACTTTTTTTATCTATAGTTTCAATTCTTTCTTCCTTTTTTGGTATTTTATTCCATATATGTGCAAGGTTCTCCTTATTAATATATTTCTTCTGGTTTCATGTCTGGAGTGTTTGCTTTTTTAGTGGTTTCCATTATTTTTTCCAGAATTTGCACTTTGTTTAGTAACTATTGAAATAACTCTTCATCATTATATTTTTTCCTTGTTCTCTAGGTCATTCCCTTTATTTGTGGCTTGCATTGTTTCTTTAATTATTTGTACTTTCATTCATAGCTGTTCGAATGTCTCTCCATATTAACATATCATCTGCCTTCTTGAGTGGAGGATGTCCATGAGGTCTGTAATATTCTCTGCTTTTTTTGGAGAACACTTAATTTTTTTTTAATTTCAGTGTGTGAAGCTGCTGCCTGCTCTCTGTGCATTATCTGAAGTTTTTCTTGATAAATGTTAAGTCATTTCTATTGTGTCCTCAAAAGTTGTTTGTGATTCCTGCCTTTATAGTGTTACTGATTAGTTAGTAAGTTAAAATGTTACTCTAATGTGAGTTCTTTCTGGGAAAATTTGCCTTTCCTAAAGTCTTGAGGTACTCTCTGTTTTGCACTGTAGTCTCGTAGGAATCTTGCACTGATGTAGTCTGCTGACACCAACTCTATAGACCTCCTTCATGTACGAAGTGGCTGAGTCTGTGAGACCAGGTGCTCTGCTCAAGCAGTTTCTCATGCACTTTTTTCTCCTGAAGCTTAATATCTTCCTTTTTCTCTGGAGTGGCAGGAGATTAGAGATCAGGGCTTTTAGTTCAAGCACCTTCTGTGCAGGGGGTCTCAAGTCAGCCTGCTGTCTCACAGACGTTGTTGTTGTTGTTATGTGCCGTCGAGTCGTTTCCGACTCATAGCGACCCTATGCACAACAGCCCTAAACCCTGCTCTATCCTGCACCAACCGCA
>NW_006400123.1:340062-351145 GCF_000299155.1 Elephantulus edwardii
TCTCCGACTGTAAAAGTTGGTAGAAATCATCTATTTCTTCTTCTTTGGCTCTGGTTGTTGGTGCATATATCTGAATGATAGTGCTATTTACTGGGAAAATTCTTTTCTTTGCTTATAGTTACATATATTAAAATCTCTTGTCGTCATTGGCTTCTCGGATGACCCCACAGCTGTAGAGGCAGGGATCCTCAGATGGAGGGACCTATATAACCCTAGAGAAGCCTCAGTCCTGTCTCCCCAGCAGCAACGAAGGGTATTCGCTCTCAGTCAAAGTCACCAATTCTTCTTAAGGCATCTTGATTGTATGTTCCTTCCATTTCAGACTTCATTAGTTGGTATAAATGCTCACTATCTTCTTTTTGGCTTTAGGTGTTGGTGTGTATATTTAAACAATAGTTGTATTAACAGGTCTTCCCTGTATATTTATTGATAGTATCCTATCATTCACAGCATTGCACTTCAGGATCAATCTTGAGATGATTCTTTTGACCATAATGAATGCAACATCATTCTTCCTCATTTCTTTTTAATTCTGGGCATAATAGATCATATGATCATATGAATAGAAGCATTAGATACCATTCCATCTCAGCTCTCTAATGCCTAAAATAGTGAGCTTTATGAGTTCGATTTTATTTTGACAACGTCTAACTTCCCTAGATTCACACTTAGCACATTCCATGTTCCAATTATTAAAGGACATTTGCAGCTATTTCTCTTCATTTTGAGTGACTTTCAGTTTAGGTTCTACTTCTAGTACTGTATATAACAATGCTCCTCTATTTATTATAGAGTTTTCAAAAGTCTATTATTTCAAATCAACACTTCTGGTAGCAGCAGCAGCCAGGAAATCAAGAGAAAAATTTGAGGGACCTCTAAAGAGTACTCAAGAGCAACGACATCAGGCTGGAGACTAAGGTGTGCCTGATCCATGCTATCATCTTTGCAATTACGTGCTATGCATTGGAAAGTTCGACAGTGCATAGGGTTGATAGAAGGAGAATTGATGTCTTTGAGCTCTGGTACTGGAGAAGACTGTTGAATATACCATGGACTGCTAGGAGAACAAACAGGTTTGTCCTGGAGAAGGTGAAGTCAGAGTGCTCCTTGGAGTCAAGGATTCTGAAGCATTGTCTTACATACTTTGGGCATGTTGCAAGGAGGGACTGGTCCTTGGAGAGGTACATCATGTTTGGGAGAGTGGAGGGGCGGCACAGGAGAGGAAGGCCCTCGAAGAGATGGATTGATTCTGTGACTGGAGTGGTGGGAATCAATGTGTTTGAGATGGTGAGGTTGGCACAGCATAGAACGGCATTTAGGGATCTTGTACATAGGGTCGCTAAGAGTCGCAAGCGACTTGATGGCACATAACCACAACAACAACAATTATTTCAAAAGTAGATGGCAAATTCTGCTTCCTAGTCTGTCATGAAAGTCAAGTCACTTAACACAGGAAGCTGACAGACAAGTGTGGTACTCATAAGAACAAATGATAAACAGGCAAGCATATACATACCTGAGCTGTAAAATAAGTACCCAAATGCACATCATCATCCAGTATTAGAAAGTGACAGGTAAGTGATGTACCCATAAGGGGTAAAAACCCCACAAAAAAACAAAAACCAAACAAACAAAAAACAAACAAACATACATATATCATGGTGCAGGGAGTTACTCTACAGCTTAGCCCTGGCCAAAGCTTAGGGAGAAGGGGTGGGGTGGTCATTTGATCTGTGGCCCAGGATGGGTTCCTGCTGAAGCCTAGGTGTTTAGGAGTGTAGTACTCACCTTGTGGCTTCAGCTCAGCTCCCACTATAATGGAGATATCATGACGTGAGTAATGATTTGTTCTGTGGTGAAGACATAAGTACAAATGTCCAAGGGCCCAAGACCAGGGAGGACTATGGGTTTCCTTGCTGCTGGGCCTAGTGCAAGGCTAAGGGCCCAGTACAAGTCTAAAAGCCTAAGACTGGGGAAGGCAGCTGCAGAAAAGAAAAAAAAAAATCACTGGAGAAGCTCAATGCCAGCAGTCAAAACCAAGCCATGTGGTAATTGTGGAACAGACCATCAATTATTCATGTGCAAGTTCAAATTGCACTTGAAGAAAATAAAAAAAGTCCACAAGAACTAAAATATGGCCTTGAATCTATCCTATCCAAGTTTAAAATCCATTTCAAGAATAAGCTTGAGGCAACTAAAGAAAGAAGACACGCAAGGAGATGATCAAAGCCCAGATGAGGGGTGGGATGACATGGACTATGCCATTCGGGAATAAAGCAAAAGACAAGGGAGTAAGAAAAGACCAAAATTGGTGTCTGAAGAGAAAAAAAACAAAGAAAAAAAAAAACAAACCTGCACTAGGCCATTGAGAATCCAAACCAAAGTGAATAAATGTTGAGGTAAAAGAGTTGAACTGAAGATTTCAAAGTGAAGCATGAGAAGGCAAAACAAAGTATTATAATAAAGTATGCAAAGAGAATTCTAAAATAAAAAGATAAGAACTTGTTTGGTATTTCTCAAGCAGAAATAACAGAAAAAGAAATTTAAGCCTCAAGTTGCAGTACTGAAGGATGCAATGGGTAAAATTGTTAAGAAGCCAGGAAGCATCAAAAGAAGATGGAGGAAATACATAGAATCACTGTACCCAAAAAAATTTGCTTAAAGCAGAATCATTTCACAGAGTAGCATCTATCAGGAATGAATGCTTACAGTGGAAAAAGTTTAAGCTGTACTAAAGACATTGGCAAAAATTAAGACCCCAGGAATTGACAGGTTATCAATTGGCATGTTTCAACACCAGATTCAGTACTGTATATGCCCATCAGTCTATGCCAAAATATTTGGAATACAGCTACGTAGCCAGGTGATTGGAGGAGATCTATATTTGTTTCCATTCCTAGAAAAAAGGTGGTCCGACAGAATATAGAAATTAACAGAATGTGGATATTCCAGTATAACTAATATTGCATGCAAGAAAAAGCTTGCTGAAGAGGATACAAATCACTTGAACCTTGACAGAGGACCACCAGAAATTCAAGCCAGAGGCTGTTGTATCAGGGATAGCATTGTTAATGTCAGATCGATCTTGGCTGCAAGCAGAGAATACCAGGAGTATGTTTATTTGTGTTTTATTGACTATCCAAAGACATTTCACTATGTGAGTGATAACAAATCATGGCTATCATTGAAGTAAATGGGCATCCCAGAACACTTAATTGTGCTCATGCAAAACCTATCCTTAGACCAAAGCTTTCATGAGAACAGAGCAAGGGAATGCTGAATGGTTTTAAATTAAGACAGTAATGCTGCTCCTATCCCATTGCCCCAGTTATTGTATCAATCCATCTCATCAAGGATCTTCCTCTCCTGCACTATCCCACCTCCCTTCCTAGCATGATATCCTTCTCCAAGGACTGATCCTTCCTGGCCATGTGCCCCAAGTATGTGAGACAGAGCATCAAAATCCTACTCTCCAAGGCAAAAACTTGGTTTCACCCTCTCCAAGACAGATGTATTTGTTTTCCTAGCAGTCCATGGTATGCTCAAGACTTTTCTCCATCACCACAACTCAAAGACATCAATTTATCTTCTGTCATCCTTAGTCTTTGTCCAGCTCTCTGATGCATAGCAATTAATTGCAAAGACCATGGCCTGGATCAGGCACATCTTAGTCTCTAGACTGATATTGTTGCTTGTCAGTACTCTGGAGAGGTCCCTGACAGTAGATTTTCCCAGTGCAATTTGTCTTTTGATTTCCAGATTGCTGGTGCCAAGAGTGTTGATTTGGAGTCAAGCAAGCTGTCTGTAATTGTTAATAACCTCAATCTTTTCTCCATCTATCATGGTACTTCCATTTGGGCCAGTGGTGAGAATCTTTGTCTTCTAGATGTTGAGCTTCCATCCATATTAAAGACTACAGTTCTTGATTAGGAGCAAGTGCTTCAGGTCCTCCTCAGTTTCAGCAAGCAAGGATGTGTCATCTGCATAATGCAGGTTGTTGATGAGTCTTCCTACAGTTCTGATGCCGTAGTCCTCCTTCTAAAGTCTAGTCTCCTGAATGACCTGTTCCATATACAGAAAATACATGGAGACAAGATGACACACTTGATTCAAATCCCAGCTGCTCTATGGAAGAAGTCTGAGCAGTTTTCTTTCATACAATTAAATGAATATGAAAAAGCATTTGAGGGTCAGCTATAAGGTGGTTCTCACTCCACAGCACATACCACCACCACCACCTTTATTAACCTCTATTCCCACTCCAGTTTTTGTTTGTTTTGGGTGAAATTTTCAAAGCAGATAGGTTTCCAGCCAATTTCATACATGTGTTGTTTCCTAACATTAATATCCACAATGAGGAGATTGCCCATCTTTCTACCACAGAGCACTGATGAATTCAAACCATCAGGGAGGCACTACCTGAAGTTTAGCAGCAGAATTTCTTACAGACTTACACCATCAGGACCCCCTTCTTTCTCTTTAATGAGATAGAAGATTACAACAAAATTGCAGATTCAGGACTTTCCTGCCATAAATTTGTCAGTTTTTCTTCACATATTGCACAATCATGGTTCAGTACATATTTTTGTTGTTAGTTAATCACCAATGACAATTCGCAGCAATTGTATGAACAACAGATAGGAATTTTGCTCTATCCTGCCCCGTCCTCACAATTTCTGGCATGCTCAGGTGCTTTGTCTTCCTCGCTTTCTGCAACAAGGTTATGTCATATCTGCATAACACAGGGTGTTGTCTTCCTCCAATTCTGAAGACTGGGATGGACCCCATCCTTCAGGAGCTGGTCAGGATTTCCCTTCCGAGGTCACTGTGTGATGTAACCAAGGACCAAACATTGAAACCAACCATTTTCCTAAAAACAAACAAACAAACAAACAAAAAAAAGCTTGCCATAGCATAAGCTGGTCATATCGTGGAGAGGTAGAAGATGGTGGTAACCGGCTGGTTGGAGAGTCTCTGGGCTGTGGAGAAATGGCCGAAGAATATGATGAAAAGACGAGTGAACTACTTGTGAGAAAATGGCATGTGAAAAGTATCCTGGGAGCCTTGGGCCAATGGCAAATTGAGGTGGACGACCCAGCACACCCAGAAGCAGGGAGCCTGGGGTCAGAACTCATCAAGGAAAGCAATGCCAATCCCATCTTTGTGCGCACAGACACCAAGAGGAGCTTCCAGTGGTGGATTTGCAACCTCCCCTACCCTAAAGAGACCTATAGTATGTGTAGACCAGAAGGAGCGCTGCCTTGTTGTCAGAAAACCAACAAAAAGCACTACAAGAAGTTCTCCATTTCTCACCTAGACAGACACCAGCTACCTCTGGATGATTCCTCCCTAAGTTTTGCTCATGCCTGCTGCACCCTGATCATCTTTTACCAGAAGCCAAAGGAGGTCTTGGCAGTTGAGTCAGAGATACAGAAGGAGCTGAAGAAAGTAAAGATGGCCCACAACAATGATGGGGACTGCAAAACACAGTAGCCAGCCCCCAAGGCTGGACCTCCAGATTTGGGGTGTGCAAGCCACTTCCTGTCAGGCTGTTAGGCTTAGGCCTGCCCAGGCTGGGAGGCAGCTTCCTCTCTTGTAGAAGCTGTTGAGTCTCTGTAAGAACCAGAACCTGAAGTACTCTCATACCACGTTTTATTTTCTGAGTTATTAACAACAACAACAACAGTCTTCTTCATATAATCCAACTTCTTGAATGGTTTCCTCAACATACATATGGAGAAAATATAGAGAGACAGGATATAGCCATGAAGCATATTTTCCCTGATTTTAAGCCACACAATGTTCCCTTGTTCTGTTTGTACAATAGCTTCTTAGTCTGTGTATAGGTTTGTCCTGAGCACAATGTAGTATTCTGGGATTCCTATTCTCAATTTCATCCATAATTTGTTATGATGCCTATGGTAAAATGTCAACACATAAATAATAAAACACAATTACATACAACTGCCATGTTCAATGCATGCAAATTTTTATTGTTATTTTTTGTTGATTATAATGAAATATTTATCTTTGTAATTTTTAATGCATTTCACCTTCCAGTCTCAGTAATGGTTCCAAGTTCTGATTCCCCACTAGACTGAGGCTTTGGGATTTTCTTGGTAATGATTTCGGCATGATGCCAATACCGTTTCTTCTATAAAGTTACAAATTTTACTTTCCTTTGTTGATCTTGGAGATACATGTGTCTCCTGATGTATTTTCCTCATATAAGCATATATACAAGACAATTTTTTTGTTGTTATAACCTGCTGTTCAATTGACTTCCAACTCATGGGGACCTCTATCTTCATTACTAGAATAAAACTGCACTCTAAAAATCTTCATTGGTTGATAGTTTCCAAAACTAGGTTACCACGTCTTTCTTTTGCATCCCACTGAATGGACTATAACCAAAATCCCTTCAGCTCATAGCCAAATACAAACTTGTTTTACTATCCATAGTCCAATAAACCATCCATATACATACATAGCAGAAAGGCATGCACGTATTTATGTGAAATACACTGTGATGCATATATGTATATACATGCACTCAAAAATGCTTGGGAGGGTGAAGGAACAGTGCAGGAGGGGAAGGCCCTCTATAAGGTGGATTGATTCAGTGACTGGGATAATTGGAATGGGAGTTGTCAAAGACAGTGCGATTGGCACAGGACAGAGCAGAGTTTAGGGCTGTTGTACATAGGGTCACTATGAGTTGTAAGCGACTCGACGGCACATAACAACAACAACATTTTCCTTCTACCATCTTAACCTTGAAATCTAGATAATCTTTTCTTAAACAGAAAATATGATTAATTGGCATTTTCATGGAATTTCTTGAATTGCAAATGCATTCTTTTCATTTGGAATTAATTTTTCAAAGCAATTTAGTGAAAGTACATATTGCTTTCGTGTGAAAGTAGCCAGAAAGATTTCTATAAAAGCCACTAATGACTTTCTAGTCCCTTTGCAGGGAATGTATATCACCCCTTGAGTAATGTGAGTGATGTATTTCTTCCAATAGGACGACTTGCTAAATGCTTACTGCTTTTAGAACAGCACCTGGGTTGATGCCCAAGCTTACATTATGAAGGGAACTGTACTAATGTGCCCTTAAAAACATTTTTATTGCCTGTCAGAAAAAAAATCACTTTACTCTCATAATTTATTTTATGTGTTCCTGTTATCATTGCTAATTATACTATCCCACCAAAGCATTTATTTATTATACTCCTTCAATTTTGTTTCCCTTCTCAGTAAAAATTCTTTTTCCATATTAAAAAGTTATATAATTTGATTGGTTACCAGACATGAGTGGTTGATCAAAATAACAGGATATAGACTAGCTAAATTAGGGAAGTGCTTTTCATTGTTATTCTGCTTAGACTTTAAAATTTAAGATCTTTTTTCTTTCTAAAATAAAAGAAAGCTTAAGAATTCTAAATTAAGTTGAGCCAGACACAACCACTTATATCTTTAACAATTTTGAATATGTTTTGACAGATTTTTCTTGCTTTCATTACTTTCTAGATTCTAATTTATGGTTTCACTTTACAGCAGTTAGCTATTACAGTAATTTTTAGGGAGGAAAAAAGTTACTATAATCTAATCGTTTTTATACTATCCTTCAAGAATGACATAGAAAATTCTAGGAATTTATATGATTGCATTTATCTTAAAACGTTCTCATGTCAATATTCTGTGCTATGTTCAGACTTATATCTGTATAGTTTAGAAAAAGGAGAAAACAATGTAAAACAAAATAATGAAATAGAACATGTTTTACAATACCACTGTGTCCTGTAACTTAAAAGCTATTAGCAAACATTATTAGAATGTATCTTCTTTTATAATACTTTTCAGCACTTTACAGTGTATAATTTAAGATAAATTAGATCTACTACCAAGGAGAAGGAAAAAGTGAAATTATCAACAAATTGATTATGAATGACTATAAATGATAAAGATGACGTTTCATTTTCATTAATTATTGAGTCTCCCACTGATTAGGGAGCTTTGATGGCCTAGTGATCAGAAAAATGCACCGCTACGGATTATAATTATTAATTTTCATTTAGAATTAGAATTGATGTCCCAAATATAACTACCAATAAAACTTTATAATATAAAATAATATGGTGGCTAGTTCATGGGAATTTGTGCTCCTATCCCAAAAGTCATGCCTCTTTGGTGGCCTGGATCCACCAGAGGCTCCTAGAAAGAAAGATAAGCAATCTCCTCCTGTGTGATTCATAGCCTTGGGGAGGGTCCATTGTGAGTCACTTCCTGCTCCACGGAAAGTGAGTGATGCTCTATTTAAGATTATATCATAGATTTACCAAAATCATCATATTCTCATTGTGGTGTAGTGGGGACCACCTCATAGCTGACTCTACATTGGGTTTTTGAGACTGCAAAATAACTCAGAATTTGTCGACCTTTCTTGCTCAGTGATTCTGGAGGATTTGAGTAGCGAGAAGCTCTTTGGGTTAGTAGCTTAACTCCTTACGGATATCTCCAAAGCTCCTTTAAATTAAAAACGCATTTCCATTGAGTCAGATGTGACGCATAGCTAACCCTCCAGTGGGAAATTGCTCATCTTTCCCCTGCAAAGCCGCTAGTGGATTTACCCCACCAGAGAGGCATTGACTTCTGGGGTTAACAGTGCCACGCCTATAGCGCCCTCCATAGACTTAGTGAAATAGTAACATAATTTCTTCTATGAAGTGTAAGCTTTATTGAAATAGAATACTTGCTGAGTTTTCAAAACATTTACACATTTAAAAGAGGTTTTCTCATTCAATGTACTAGAAATAGTGCAATAGCTTATAATATTTGTGCTTCAGTTCCCTAGAGAAAAATATTTCCTTTATCGTATGTATCTTCTATCTTCCTGAGTTAATATTTTCTTCAGCTAAGCAATGTGCTTAATTAGAATTACCTCTAAATTACCTGATATAGTGGATTGTGTATGTGGGTTTTTCTTTACTTCATTTGATTATTTTAATTTCTACAGAAAATGTTATTTATATAGTTCTGAAATGTAATGGCATGTGCTTATGATTTCTCAAATTTCTAAAACTGCTTTATAGCTTCTATCATTGTATTAATTTTTAATAGTTACTGTCTAAATTTTCCAATGGTGCTGTAACAGAAAGACTATGTATATTTGAGTTCAACAAATACATCATACTTTGTTGTTGTTTCTCTAGTCACAACTGACCCTTCATAAGGTTTTCTAACATTGAAGTTGACGTCTCGTCTTTCTAAAGAGCAGCAATTGGTCGATTCAAACCATGTATTTTTGGGTGGCAGCAAAACTTCTTATTCTAAACCACCAGAGCTCCCTTATTACACTTTAGAAGGCTAGACATTTGCAATCAAGACACCAGTTCTAGGAGAAGGCCTTTGTCTCCTCTGAGCATTTGTTCTCAGCCGTCTTCACATGCCTTAACATCTCTCTTCCCTCATCAATTATCAGCATAAATCTGCTCTTTTTCTATCTTGTGAGAGATTTACTTAAGATACATATTAAACATGTTTCATTACAAAAAAAATTATACCGTTGTTAGGTGCCATTATTAGGTGTTATTAGCACCTCATGATAATAGTCTAGTACATCTCATAGTGGCCTTACAAACAACAAAAAAGATATGATCCCTGTCCTATCCTGTACCATCCTCAAAATCTGTGACTTATTTGAAACCATTACTGCAGTCACTTTATCAATCCACCTAGTTTGAGGATATTCATCTCTTTCAAATTTCTCTCTTTCTCTGGAGTGTGGTCTGTATCACCTTTTATCTTACAAGAGATAAAAGAAGAGGGAAGAGAATCGAGAGGGAAGGACCTATTACTACCAGGAAAGATGAGGCAAGAGTGGAATGCATCTAAGACATTTCTAAGAAAGATGTGTTCTCAGGGACTTCTCCAGGTACCAAAGAGAAAAGATGTCAGTCCAGAGAGTAAGGTGAACATGATCCAGGCCATAATCTTTTCAGTTACTTGCTATGTATCTGAGAGCTGGACAATGACTAAGGATGGCAGAAGAACTATTGATACCTTTGAGCTGTGATGCTGGAAAAAAGTATTGAAAATATCATGGACTGCCAAGAGAACAAACAAATCTATCCTAAAGATGGTGAAACCATGCTGCTCCTTGGAGGAAAGGAATTTGAAGCTCCATCTCACTAACATTGAATATGTTGCCAGCAGGGACCAGCCCTAGGAGAAGGACATCATGCTTGGAAGGGTAGAGGATCAGCATAGGAGAGGAAACCCTTGGATGATGGATTGACACAATGACTGTGGCTATGTGGCTAGATGTGTCAGATATGGTGAAACTGGCTTAAGATAGGGGAAGGTTCAGAGTTATTGTTCATAGGATCTCTCGTAATTTACTTGACAACAGATCACAACAGCAACAACAAAGTGCTCTATTACTCAGTTCACATAGCTCTTGATCTAGGTATAGATTTCACATAAACACAACTAAGTGTTCTAGGATTCCCATCCTTCTCAAGGTTAGCCATTATTTTTTATTATTCACACAGTAAAAACAGTGCCAGAGATTGAATTCCTGTCCCTCCAAGAACATGTCATTTTGACCTCAGTCCGTGATTCTCAACGCTTTGGCAGTTATGTAATGGTATATAGTTATGTAGTGATGTGATCATTCCTCCTGCTGTGACCAGTCAATTAGTGGCATGGAGATAAGTGGGGAAATAGCATCCTTGGTCATCTCGTTGCTCCAATAAAAGGGGAGTTTCTCTGGAGTGTGGTGTGTACCCCCTTTTATCTTACAAGAGATAAAAGAAGAGGGAAGAGAATAGAGAAGGAAGGACCTATTACCACCAGGAAAGATGAGACAAGAGTGGAATGCATCTTTTAGACCAGAGACCCCTGTGTTGGAAATATCCTAAACCCAATTGAAGATATATACCAAAACACATGATGATCGCTAAAGAACACCGGACTTAGGAATGTTGAAAGAAGGCAGATCTTCCCTCAGATTGAAGACATAGGAGGAGGAGGAGGAGGAGGAGGAGGGGGAAGAAGAAGAAGAAGAAGAAGAAGAAGA
>NW_006400123.1:351245-361883 GCF_000299155.1 Elephantulus edwardii
AAGAAGAAGAAGAAGAAGAAGAAAATTATAATATAAGAATGAGCCTTATACTAGAGTTAGCACCTTGAATTTTAACTTTGAGAGAATAAATTACTGTTTGTTAGTCATCCACTTGCATTTCTGTTATCAGAGAACTAGAAAACTAAGATTATGAAAATATTTTACCTCCTCCAACTTCACCAGGAGGAGGGAGGATCACCATTAGCCTAAAGGTGATTCCTACGAGATGAAGATCAGATCACACCCTATGACATTTTACCAATAGAGTCACCAACCTCCTATAGCATCCTCTTCATCTGTGATAGGTTAAATATTTTTAATCTAATTACCACACAAAATTCACAGATTATATTTATGATTATAAGATATACTAGGGAAATAAAAACTGAGAATCAGAATTAACTCAGGATACAAGTCTTTGCTCAGGACTACTTCTTCTCAGTCATGGCCACAGGCCTTTTGCCTCTTGTCCCCTCAGTCCTCAACTCTGTTCATGTAAGTGTTATAAAGCTTTTTAGCTTGGCAAATAACTCCATCCTGTGAAATTCTCCACCCTGTACTTGAAAGTTTCCCACCTGAAAGTGCTGAATTTTCTCACTCCATGAGACACTTGCTGGTGTTATGTGCCATCAAGTTGACTACGACTCATAACAATCCTATGAATAATGGCTCTACCTTTGCCCTACCCTTAGCCAACATCACCATCTCAGACACACCTGACCCTTGCCACAGTCACTATGACAATCCAATCCATCCAGGGTTTTCCCCTTCTGCACTGACCCTCCATCCTTCCAAGCATTATGTCCTTCTCCAAGGACTGGTCCCTCCTGGCAACATGTCTAAAGTATGTGAGACAGAGTTTAAAAATTCTTGCCTGCAAGGAGTAACTTGATTTTATCTTTTCAGGACAGACCTGTTTGTTCTCTTGGCAATCCATGGTATGTTTAATACTCTTCCCCATCACCACAATTCAAAGGTATCAATTCTTTTTCTGCCATCCTTATTCATTGTCCAGCTCTCAGATGCATAGCAAGTAATGGAGAAGACCATGGCCTGGATCAGGCACACCATAGTCTCTAAACTGACGTCAGTGCTCTTTAGTACTCTGGAAAGATCCTTGACAGCAGATTTTCCCAATGAAACTTGTCACTTGATATAAGCAGTATGAAATAATTAACAAGCTCTTTGTTTTCTTGGTGTTAAAATGCAACCCACATTAAAAGCTTCAGACTTCAACATTTTGCAGCAAATACTTCAAGTCCTCCTTACTGTCAGCAAGAAGGCTGTACCATCTGCATAATTTAGGTTATTGATGAATCTTCCTTCAATCCTGATGCTACTTTCTTCTTCATAAAGTTCAGTTTCCTAAATGATCTGTTCTACATATAGATTGAAAGGGTATGGAGAAAAGATACATCTATCCCTGGTATAGTCTCTTCTTCATTTTGAACTATGCAGAATTCCCTTGCACTGTTTCAACAACACTATCTGAATATTTGACAACATTATTTGTAATATTGAAGCATGCTATGGACACACATGGGAAAGGAGGGTATCTGGGACAAGAGGGACATGGAACTGGTCTTCTCTGAGAGCCTCATGGAACTGCAGTACCCAGAAGCAGTGCCCAGATGTGTGCCAGTACACTTGGAGGCGCAGAAGCCCATCTTTACTGGGGAGTACCCAGACTATGATCAGGAATGACTGGAGACTAAGCCATTATATTAAGGGTTTGTCAATATTCATAGGAGTGGGAAGAGGGTTGTGGGAAGGTGCAGAAGTGTGGAGTACAACAAGGAATTGCCAAATTTGTCAGTTTGTTTATTGAGGTGATGTCTTTGCATATTGCTGTTCTTAATAATTTAGATACATATGTTTGCTTGTCTATTATTAGCTCTTATGGGTACAGCACTTGTATGTCAGAGGCTACCAAATTAATACAGATTAGGAAAAAGGATTGGTCACCTACTTCTGAAATAACAGGACTTTGGAAACTCTGTGAATAAGAGAATAATTTTCTGGTTCTGCTGCCTTTGCTACCATCATTTCCAAGCCACTACTTCTCACCATATTTTTGTCATCTCTGCTGTTACAAGTTCTTTCTGTGAGTCTTCTCATTGTAGGAGGTTTGTATTATAGAGGTCCTAGGCCCAATGATGGATGGCACTCCACTCCTGATTTTTCTTGGTGATGGTGAGGTTCTCTTTTCCTCATCTGGGATGGCTTATTTAAACCTAGTGGAATGGCCAAACTGACAAATTATCTCATTAGGGTTCCATGCATTTTATTTTCATGATCTTATCCCCTCGGCAAGCAAGTTTGTGCCATCTGTATAATGTAGGTTGTCCATCAGTGTTCTTTCAGTCCTAATGTCACATTCTTCTTCATAAAGTCCGGCCTTCCAAACTATCTGTACTGAATATAGATTTAAAAGGTATAGAGAGAGAATATATTCCTTACATACCACTTTTTAAATTTTGAACCATGCAGTGTTCCCTTGCTCTGTTCATATATCAGTTTCCTGGTCAAGGTATTGGTTTTGCATAAGGACAATTAAGTATTCTGAGAATTTCATTCTTCTCAGTGTTGCCTGAAATTTCTAGTGATCTACACAGTCAATTGCCTTTACACAGTCATTAAACATAAATAGACATCCTTCTAATATTCTCTTTCAGCCAAGAGCCATCTAACATTGGCAATGATATCCCTAGTGTCATTACTTCTTCTAAGCCCAGCTTGTGTTTCTGGCAGTTCTCTGTTGATGTACTATTTAGTCATTTTCGGATTATCTTCAGCAAAATTTTACTTGCGTGTGATATTAGCAATATCGTTTGACAATTTCCACATTTTGTTGGACCACCTTTTTTGGGAATAGGACTATATATGTATCTCTCCCAGTCAGATAGCCAAGTAGCTAGCTGTCCTCCTCCAGATTTTGTGACACAAGCTTGTGAGCACCTCATTCTATTATATTATTGGCAAGTAATTAAATTCCTTATTTTAGGCTACAAGTACCACATTTTCAAAGTCACACAATACTACTTGATTAAAAAAAAGCAATGTCTGTACCTAATGTGGTTAGGTGTTGTGAAGTCTAGGACACCAACAGATCTAAATCCTAGTCTATTCTGTGCCATCTTCATCATCTATGACATATTTGCTGCAGTCACCATATCAATCTATCTGGTTGAGGGTCCTCTTTTCTTTTTCTGACCCTTCACCTTTCCAAGAATGATGCTACTCTCCAAAGAAGAGCTTCTCCTAGTAACCTAATGCTGCTCTGGACGTGTTCACAAGGTTGTGCCAAGAAACATGCAGGGCAACTACCTGGCCAACTGAATTGAAGAGATCCATATTTATTCTTATTCCAAAAGAGATAATTTGGCAGTGTGGAAATTATCAAACAATATCACTAATATCACACACAAGACAATTCTGCTGAATATTATCTTAAAAAAGACTGGAACAATACATTTATAGAGAACTAGTAGATATACAAGCTGGGTTTGACGAGGTTGTGGCACTAGAGACATTGTCCCCAATGTCAGATGGATCTTGGCTGAAAGCAAACAGTACTAGAGGAAAGTCTATCTGTGTTTCATTGCCTATGCAAAGGCATTTTACTGTGAGGATCAAAATAAATTTTGGCTAACCTTGAGGAAAATGTGAATCTCAGAACACTTGATTGTGTTCATGTGAAACATTTAATTGGACCAGAAGGCAGTCATCAGAACAGAGCAAGGAAACACTGCATGGTTCAAAATGAGGAAAGAATTGTGTCAGGGATATCTCCATACCTTTTCAATCTCTTTGTGGAACAGATTATTTGGGAGGCTGGAGTTTATGATGAGGCATGTGGCTTCAGGATTGGAGGAAGACTCATCAACAACCTTCCTTATGCAGTTGACACAGACTTGCAGAACTGAGAAGCATCTGAAGCATTTTCTGCATAAGGTCAAGATCTGTAGTCTTCATTATGGATTGAAGCTTAATATAAAGAAGACAAAGATTCTCACCACTGGGCCAACTGACAGCACTATGATTGATGGAGAGGAGATTGAGTTTGCTAACAGCTTCAGTTTGCTATGCTCCTCAATTAACACTCTTGGCTCCAGCAGTCAGAAAACCAAAAGACAAATTGCATTGGAGAAATCTGCTGTCAGGAACCTTTCTAGAGTGCTAAAGAGCAATGATGTCAGCCTAAAGACCAGCATGCGTGGGATCAAGGCCATGGTCTCCACAATTACTTGCTATGTATGCTTCAGAGAGCTGGGCGATGACTAAGGATGATAGAAGAAGAATTGATGCCTTTGGGTTATGGTGCTGGAGAAGATGCTGAACATACCATGGACCACAAGGAGGACAAAAAGATTTGTCTTGGATTGGATAAAACCAACTTTCTTTGTGAAAGCTAGGACTTAGAAACTCTATCTCACATACTTTAGGGATGTGGCCAGGAGGGACCAGTCCTTGGAGAACAACATCATACTTGGAAGGGTGGAGAAACAGTACAGGAGAAGAAGTCCTCAAATGAGATGGATTGACATCATAACTGGGGCAGTGGGATTAGGTGTGTTAGGGTCAGTAAGACTGGTTCAGGGTAGGGAAGGGTTCAGAGCTGTTGCATATAGGGTTGTTCTGAGTCACAGGCAACTCTACAGCATATGACAACAATAACAGCAACATGTCAAAATGTGTGAGATGAAGCTTTCCCATCCTTGCCTCTAAGGAACACTCTGGCTGCATTTTCTCCAAGACATATCTGATTTTACTTTTGGCAGTCCATGAGATATTCAATAATTTTCTCCAATATCAAAACCCAAAGGCATCAATTCTTCTGTCATCTTTTTTTCATTGTCCAACTCTCAGGTACAGAGCAAGCAATTGAAAAGACCATGACCTGAGTCGGGCACATCGAAGTCTCTAAACTGGAATTGTGGCTCTCTAGCAGTCTGGAGACATCTCTGACAAATCTTCCCCATCCAACTCGTCTTTTGATTACCTGACTGCTGAACCCTGTGCCTTTGGGATTGCAGTGCAGCTTTTTTACCACAGAGTTCAGATGGCAAATAGAACCATTTAAATAATTTACTGTATGCATTAATATAACAAAAGCAACCCATTTCTAAATGAGATTTTAATCAGAGGTTAGGAATTACAACACATATTTTAGGGGGGCAAAATGTAAGTTATCGCTTTCTACCCTTCTTTGTTATTAAGTGCCATCGATTTAAATACAACTCATAGCAATTCTATAGGCAGCATATCTGAACTCTGCCCTATCCTGTGTCATTTTCCAATCTTGGACATACTTGAACCCACTATTTCAACCACTGTGCCTCCTACACTTTGGCGACTCAAAATTCATGCCCTTGCCACATTCAAAATATATTCACCCTATTGCATCATCTTTAGAGTCTTAAATCAATTTCTGAAACATCTAAGTCAAATAAAGTTGAGACTTTAGATATATTCCATCCAGGGGAAATTATTTCTTCATCTATGAACTTAGGACATCTAGAATATAAGCTATCTGTTTTTGAAATACAATACTGAAGGGGGAACAATATAGCTACTATATTGAAATTGATTAATTAAAGATAAAGAAATGAATAATAGACATCAAACAAGTTTAAAACTCGGTAGATTAATTCACATTACATTTCAAAGCTTAAATATACTCATCTGTATTTTGAGACAAGGGCAACGCTCTTCCCCTCAAAGTTCTGGATGGCCACTGGATTCTGGTTCCTTTTCTCTGGGCTTCAATTTAAATGAAATTTAAGTTGAAATGACAACTCTGCTTCCTCAAGGTTAGGCAGCCCAATTCTCCTAATCCATCTGTGTCAACTCCTCATTCTCAGTCCCAGCAATCTGTTCTTCTGATCTTTGGGCATGGAAACATGTCCCTGCTTTGGGAAGTGGCCCCATTACCTTGGGATTCTCTAACTACAACATCATTCTTTGGAACTAAGTTGACAAAGATTCAGCACTTTGAAACCAAGGACTTTGAAACCCAAGAGACTGTGCCTTCACCCTTTGAAAAGAAGTTTTCAATGAAGCTCTGCTGGCTTAGAGGCAAGGACTTGGATAGGCAACCCAAAGGTATGAAGTTCGAATCCAACAACTGTTCCCCTGGGAAAAAAGATAGGCACTCTCCTCCGGTGTGAGTAACCATCTCTGAAAAACCACTGGAGGGTCAGCTGTGAGTCAATTCAACAACAACATGGTCCTTTCCACAGTTCTGAGAATCTCTGAGCTGTTGCAAAGATAGTCTTTTTCTTCTTGAAGGATAACAGAACACTTCTTTGGCTTGTTTCCTGCTTGTAGAGTTCCAGGAAGCGCTTTTTCCATCACCTTCAATCTAAACTGATGGATTTGTCTGTTGTGGCAGGTGTTAGAGCTGTCAGTCACACACTTAACCTTTTTAGGAAAAGATTTGGTAGCAACACCCTTGGTGAACATTCTAGGACATGTGTGCTCTGTTTCTACAACAGAATTTTCTGAATCTTAAAGACTTTTTACATTTTGCATAATTAATTTTTAAATTCTTTCCTCTTACATTTTACTATAAGCATCAAAGAGAAACTATGTGGCCTTTTTAAGATCTTTTCAAGTTCTTAACTTAATTTTTCTACCTTTCATTAGACAGTTGCACATAATTCAGACAAGTTTTTTTACACTGCCTAAAAATCAACATCCTTCCTCCAATGTCTAATAAGATATTCATAATTTTCTTTTAAACTTTATCAGAAGTACATTTAAGATCCCCATTTCCAGTAACATTCTGTTGTTGAGGCCATATATATTCTCTAAGATGATAGAGCCATTTCCTCCAGTCTGCCTCACTTCCTTCTGAGCCCTAAGCAAAATTAACTTTGTTATTCATAATTCTATGAACAGTCTCTTCAAAGTATTTCAGGCTTTTACTATTAAAAGGTCAGTCTCATTGCTACTGAGTTGCAATCAGGTTTCCACAGCTGTCCATTCTAACAGGAGGAGACTCTCCATTATTTTCCTATGGTGGGTTTGAAATGTCACAGATGCATGGTTTTTTGGTTGGCAGCACAACACACTATAGATGAAAACTCCTTGTTCCAACTCCTAGTCACCATCCAATTCTAAGACTACTGCCATATTCTCAGTATTAGAGCAACATTTCTAGTGCTTGCTGCCAAAATCTCTCGAAAAAATTTGTATACATGGGTTGATTTGATGAATAGAAACTTACCAGTTTAGAGACTTCTTGTTGCTGTTGAGTACTACAGAGTTGGAGCTGACCCATAGTTGGCCCTCTAGCAGGTTTTCAGAAGCAGTAAATTGTTCAGGAAGAGACTCATCTTTCTCTCATGGAGCATTACGTTGGATTGGCTGTGCAATTCCTTACCACTAATCCAGTAGCGCTCTCTAGTTTGGAGACCAGTAGTTTGAACACAAGGTGCCAGTTCAAGAGGACGGTTCCCTCTCTCTATTGGATCCCCAGGATGGTTCTTACCTCTTGAGAGCTTCTACCAACAGTTCCCTCTTGTGTCCTGGCATTTTTCTTCCCCTACAACTGTTTATCCCCTCTTAATCTTCCCTTTTTGTATTTTCTAAGAGATTGGTTTAAAACATGTCAGACGCCAAAGATGTCCCATCAACATATCAAAGACAATCCATCTCCAAATGGTATTATAATCACTATCATAAAAGTTAGGATCTACAATACGTCACTTTGGTGGGTACATAATAACACATATCATTGTGTTGTTGTTGTTGTTGTTATGTGCCATCGAGTTGCTTGGCACTCATAGCGACCGTATGTACAACAACCCTAAACTCTGCTCTGTCCTGTGCCAGTCACACTGTCTCTGACACTCCCATTCCGATTATCCTAGCCACTGAATCAATCCACCTCATAGAGGGCCTTCCACTCCTGCGCCCGCCCTCCACCCTCCCAAGCATGATGTCCCTCTCTAAGGACCGGTCTCTCCTCACAACATGTCTAAAGTATGTTAGACGGCCTCAGAATCCTTGCCCCCAAGGAGCCACCCAGTTTAACCCTTTCCAGGACAAATCTGTTTGTTTTCCTAGCAGTCCATGGTATTCTCAATACTCTTCTCTAGCACCACAGCTCAAAGGCATCAATTCTCCTTCTATCCTCCTTAGTCATTGTCCAACTCTCTGATGCACAACAAGTGATTGCGAAGACCATGGCCTGTATCAAATGCACCTTAGTCTCCAGAGAGATACCACTGCTCTTCAGCACTTTGGAGAGGTCCCTAACAGCACAGTGTCCCATTGCAATGCGCCTTTTAATTTCCTGGCTGCTGGTGCCAAGAGTGTTGACTGTGGAGCCAAGCAAATTAAAGCTGTGTACAATCTCAATCTTTTTACCATCCATCCTGATGCTGCCAGTTGGTCCAGTGGTGAGAATCTTTGTCTTCTTGACATTGAGCCTCAATCCATATTGTAGGCTGCAGTCCTTGACCCTCTGCAGCAGGTGCTTCAGGTCCTCTTCAGTTTCAGCAAGCAGGGTTGTGTCATTTGCATAACACAGATTGTTGATAAATCATCCACCAATCTTGACCGCACATTTCTCCTCATAGAGCCCAGCCTCCCGGATAATCTGTTCTGCATATAGGTTGAAAAGGTATGGATATAGGATGCATCCCTGGCGTATGCCCTTCCCAATTTTGAACTATGCAGTGTTCCCTTGCTCTATTCTGACGACTGCCTCCTGGTCCAAGTATAGGTTTCGCATTAGCACGATCAAGTGTTCTGGGATTCCCATTCTTCTCAGAGTCAGCTACAGTTTGTTATGACCCACACAGTCAAATGGCTTTGCATAGTAAATGAAACACAGATATACATTCCTCTAGTATTCCCTGCTTTCAGCTAAGATCCATCTGACATCAGCTACAATATCCCTAGTACCACGACCCTTTCTAAACCCAGCCTGGACTTTACCATCATTAATTTAACACAAAAATACTTGATTAGATACCTAGAGGTACAGTGATAAAAGTTCTCACTCGTTAACCAAAAGATTATCAATTTCGATCAAAATTCTGAGCTCTATCAGAGAGAGATGTAGCAGTCTGTTTTCATCAAGATTTATAACCTTGCAAATCCTGTGGAGCAGCTCTGTGTCATCTTTTAGGATTGCTATGATATAGAATCTATTCAATTATAATGTGTTTGTGTTTTGGTCTTAACCTTCAAAAGTACATTTGGACACTTCTCATTGTATCTCTAACCTTAATATTTATCCACTTTACTATTTTTTCTTCTATGACCTATACTTTTGATTATACTTTACTTTTTATCAAATATTTTGAGAGTTTCAGGGGAAAGATTTGGTGGTAAAGCAGTTTCTCTTTCAGTACATCAGAAAAGTGAATTTCCTCCCACATTAGTAAAGTTTTTGAGCATATTGCCTTGTTTACAGCAATAATCATTTTTATAAGAATTGAGTTGGGAAATCTGCTGTCAGGGACCTCTCCAGAGTACTGAAGAGCAATGGTGTCAGTCTGGAGACTAAGGTGTGCCTGATCTAGGGCATAGTATTCTCAATTACTTTATATATGTCAGAAAGCTAGACAATGACTAGGGATGATAGAAGGAGGATTGATGTCTTTGTTCTGTGGTTTTGGAGAAGAGTATTGAATATACCATGGACCATTAAGAGAATGAACAGGTTCATCCTGGAGAGGGTGAGACCAGGTTGCTCCTCGGAGGCAGGGATTTGAGGCTTTGTCGATCATAAGTTGGGCATGTTGCAAGGAGGGACCAGGGCTTAGAGAGGGTCATCATCCTTAGAAGTGTGGAGGGACAGCACAGGAGAGGAAGATCCTCAATGAGATGGATTGTTCCAGTGACTGTGATAATGAGGGTAGGTATGTCAGAGATAATAAGGTTTGCACAGGGGCTATTGTACATAGGATCACTATGACTATAAGCAACTTGATGGTATATAACAGTAACAACAACCATGACATTTGGTTGAGTATATTATATTTTTTATTTGATTTTCTAACTTTAAAACATTTCATATATGGCTTTCTTTGAGAACAATGACTCTTGAAACATCATTCATAAAAAGACACCGATGTTCAATAGACACAGATGTTCAATGAGAAACAAGAGTACTTAGACTTGTGAGTAAAAGTTAGAGAGGGGAAATGGTCATGTTAACAAGTTTAATGTATGATTCTATAGAACAGTTTCAGCTCAAGTGAAATTATACACAAGAAAATTGCCTAGAAAATAAAGGAGGAATGTAGCTAAAAAATATGAAAAAGAAGGAGTAAAAACAAGAAAAGAAAGAATAGAAAAAAGAGCAAAGAAAAGGAAGAAAACTAGTCAGAGAAGAGTTAGAGATGTAGGAGACAATGGATGAAAAGAAGATGAAGAGGAGGAGGAAATAAAGAAAAGAAAGAAGAGAAAAATAGAAAGGTTATTGGTGATTCTACATAAAAATTTACTCCATTGCCGTGGTGGTCAAAACAGTGTGGTAATGGTACAATGACAGACAAATAGATCAATGGAATAGAACTGAGAATCCAGAAATCAGCCCATCTACCTGTGGTCAACTGATTTTTGACAAGGAGATGAAATCAGTTAAGTGGGGAAATGGCAGCCTTTTTAACAAATGGT
>NW_006400123.1:363181-366999 GCF_000299155.1 Elephantulus edwardii
AAAAAATTAAATTACATTATAGAGTTTCATAGTGATCTTAGAACTCATGTAATCAAAACTTCAATAACAGAAAGGTACTCCTTCATTAACAAGCAAAGGGGAGGACATTATAATCTATCTAAAGCAAATTGGTTTTCAAGTTAAGAACAGCAATGTCTTGCTAAGTGTACACAGCGCATTTACATTGGCTTTTGAATTTCCTTTATTTTTTGATAAGCAAAGATGCTGGCTACTAAAGAGATAGATATAATGTATATTTTCATTTGCATATTTTGAATGTAAATGTGGGTGCCTTTGAGTTTGAAGTAAAGGGAAAAATGACATTCTAATAGACTACTTACTTTATGTTTTTATAACCACACTCAAGCAAGAATTTAAAACACTTTGCAATGTAAACATACATTAAATAGGTTGAAGCAACATATTTTTAAATACTTTGACATTTCTAATTATTTAGACTCATTTTAGCTTTTTTGTTTCCTTAAGTTTGAGCTTTAACTCAAATTATTTGGGCATCAAAGTAATCTCAGTCTTCCAGTACACTCTCCAGAGCCAGTATTTAAAAATATTAATCTTATCACTTTATTGCCAAACTTAGCTTCTTTAATGGTCTTCCCAAGGCCATATTCCTTAACAGAACTTGAAAGATACAACTACACATTTCTTTCCATTAATATTTATGTGCCAGTCACAGTGCATCTTCCAGTTCCTCCAAGGATCCATCATATGCTGAAGCCAAAGTACATTTTCATTTTCTGTTCTTTAGTAAAATATATTCATCCTGGTTTAAGGATTGCTAGATTTGGTCAAAGTCCTCTGACATTGGTTGATGTTTTTGTTGTTGTTTTTGTTAAGTACCATAGGAGTCGTACATGACTCATAGCAACCCTATGATCAAAAGGCTTGAACACGTAAAATTTTCGTTGTTTCTCCACATTCATAGAGCTTCCAGAGGCAAGTCACTTTCAAAGTAGATGCCACCCCTGCTTCCAAACTTATTTTAATCAGGAAACTCCACCAAACACTGTCCACCACGTGTAACCATTATTGCATTTCACAAATCAGTGTCACAGTGTTCCGCATCACAGCAACCATGAGTTACCTCTATTTTCTTTCATACCACATGCCACTACCTAACACTGAGTAGATGAGGATGCCCTGCACTCAGAAGAAAATCTGAATACTGTAGTGGAGTGCAGAGAAGCTAAAGCACAAGGAAGAATTCAAGATACTAAAGAGCCGAACAGAAGATTTCAAAAGGCAACACGAGATGACAAAGTAAAATATTACAATGAAATGTGTAAGGAGCTGGACCGAAATGTGTAAGGGCCAAACTCGCTCAGCATTTCTTAAGCTCAAGGAACTGAAGAACAAATTGAAACCTCTAGTTGCTATAATCAAAGATGCTTTAGGAAGAATATTAAATGATCCAGAAAGTATTAAAGGAAGATGGAAAGAATATACTGAGTCACTGTATCGAAAGAAATCGGCAGACACAGAAGAATTTCATGAAACAACAAATGAGCAAGAGCCTATGGTGATGTAGGAAAAAAGTTCAGGCTGCTTTGAAGGAAATAGCAAAAAATAAGGCCCCAGGAATAGATGGTATGCCAATTGGCATATTTCAGCTAACAGATGTTGCCCTGGACGTGCTCACCAAATCGTGCCAAAAGTCTGGAGAACAACCACTTGGCCAACTGAGTGGAAGAGATCTATATTTGTTCCCATTCCAAGAAAGGGTGACCCACAGAGAGTGGAAACTATAGCTGAGTATCATTGATTTCACATGCAAGCAAGATTCTATTGACGATTATCCAAAAATGACTGGAACAGCACATCAGCAGAGAACTGCCAGAAGTCCAGGCTGGGTTTAGAAGGGGTCGTGGTACAAGGGATATTGTAGCTAATGTTAGATGGATATTAGCTGAAATCAGGGAATACCAGAGGGATGTGTTTCATTGACTATGCAAAGGCATTTGACTGTGTGGATCATAACAAACTGTGGCCGACTCTGAGAAGAATGGGTATTCCAGAACACTTGATCGTGCTAATGTAAAACCTCTACTTGAACCAAGAAGCAGCTGTCAAAACAGAGCAAGGAAACACTGCATGGTTCAAAATTGGGAAGAGTGTATAGCAGGGATGTGTCCTGTCTCCATACCTTTTCAACCTGCATGCAGAACCGATTATCCAGGAGTCTGGGCTCTATGAGGAGAAATGTGGCTTCAGGATTGGTGGAAGATCTATCAGCAATCTGAGTTATGCAGATGACACAACCCTGCTTGCTAAAACTGAGGAGGACCTGAAGCACTTGCTGCAGAGGGTCAAGGACTGCAGCCTCCAATATGGATTGAGGCTCAATATCAAGAAGACAAAGATTCTCACAACTGGACCTACTGGCAGCATCAGGATGGCTGGTGAAGAGATTGAGATTGTTCACAGCTTTAGTTTACTTGGCTCCACAGTCAGCATTCTTGGCACCAGCAGCCAGGAAATTAAATGACGTATTACCATGGGAAAGTCTGTTGTTAGGAACCTCTCCAAAGTACTGAAGAGCAATGCTGTCTCTCTGGAGACTAAGGTGCGTCTGAATCAGGCCATGGTCTTTGCAATCACTTGTTATGCATCAGAGAGTTGGACAATGACTAGGGAGGATAGAAAGAGAATTGATGCCTTTGAGCTCTGTGGTGCTGGAAAAAAGTATTGAGGTTACCATGGACTGCTAAGAAAACAAATTCATCCTGGAGAAGGTTAAACTGGGCAGCTCCTTGCAGACAAGGATTCTGAGGCTTTCTCTGATATACTTTGGACATTTTGTAAGGAGGGTCTGGTCCTTGGAGTGGGACATCATGTTTGGGAGGGTGGAGGGACGGTGCAGGAGGGGAAGGCCCTCTATGAGGTGGATTGATTCAGTGACTGGGGTAATTGGGATGAGTGTATCAGAGACAGTGTGATTGGCACAGGATAGAGCAAAATTTACGGCTGTTGTACATAGGGTCGCCATGAGTCACAAGCAACTTGACGGAACATAACAACTACAACAGTTGAATCTAAGCACGATGCACACTTTATTCAGAATTTTATCTTCACTAGCCAGCACTGTACTTAGCTTAGTTTCCTACACAAATAGTAAGGGACCTCTGGTGGCTTCTTCTTGTTAGGTGTCATCAACTCTGACTCATAGTAACCCAATGAACAGCCCACCTGAACCCTGTCCTGCCCTCTTTCATCCTCGTTGTCTCTGACAGTAGAGTCCATTGTTGAAGTCACTGTGTCAATCCCTCTCACTGGGAGTCTTCCTCTCCTTCAATGATTCTTGATCTTTGCAAGTATGCTGCCCCTTTCCAAGGAATAGCTTCACTTAGCTACATGTCCATATTATGAAAAATGAAGCTTTTCTATCCGTTGCTTCCACGGAGCATTTGGGTGATACTCTTACCAAGACTTCGTCAAAGTACTCTGACATTCATAAGGTCTGGTATTTTCTTTCATATCACTTACCACTTGTGGCTTAGTTGTAAGGAATTGTGCTACCAAAGGTCTATGGTTCAAACCAACCAGCTGCTTCAAGGGAGAATGATAGGCAATGGTCTCTCACTTGATTTACTACTTCTGAAAACCTGCTAAATGGTCAGCTATAGATTAGTTCCACCTCATCGGTATACAACAATGTTGTTGTTGTTGTTATGAGCCGTCGAGTCGCCGACCACTCATAGTGACCCTATGTACAACAGCCCTAAACTCCGCTCTGTCCTGTGCCATTCGCACTGTCTCTGACACTCCCATCCCAATTATCCCAGTCACTGAATCAATCCACC
>NW_006400123.1:369294-369932 GCF_000299155.1 Elephantulus edwardii
CTGTCACTGACAATATTGTACTTCAAGACAGATCTAGCAATACTTTTTTAACTATGAAAGCAACTCCATTTTTCCTCACTTTTTTGTCTCCAGAGTAATATATCATATGGTCATCCGACTCAAAATGCCCCTTGCCAGTCCATCTCATCTCACCAATGCCTAGTATGTCAATATTTATGCGTTCCATTTCTTCCTTAACAATATCTAATTTTCCTACCCTAAGTATACAACAATAATGTAAGTAAATATTAAAAAAGAAGGAACTCTAGTGTAATAGGAAACACTATTAAAGGAATGGGGAAGTGAAGTGGGGAATAGAAGACAAGTTTTATAGCACAAAAATAAAATAGGGTAATAGTGTAACAACTTCAGCAAGTTTACATTTTGAGCTTTGGCAATCATTGTAAACAATCGTCTTCAACTTTATTTCAATAGAAGATCAAAGGATCTGGAATATTCAAACACCAACTCATATCAGTCATGGCTGAATGCTGCTCTGTGGGCTGTGTATTTTGTAGTTCTTGCTACCTGTGAGCCCACACCATCAGCATGGCTTTGTTTTTTTTTTCTCTTTAAATTTTATTAGTATTATTGAACATTTACAGGGATTTTGGGTTTTCATTCCTTCATTGCTGTAC
>NW_006400123.1:371082-373075 GCF_000299155.1 Elephantulus edwardii
GGACACACTGACAAAGGAGACTAAACAGAACTGGCTTTCACAAGCACTGTGGCAATTGGATCAGCATGGCTTTGGACTACCAAAGAAAACACTTAAACAAAGAGATGTGCTGTCTTTGAAAGTCTGTTGGCATACCTTACAAATACTATGGAAGCAGAAGGTGCAGACAGGGTGAAAGTTAGCGACAACAGGTTATATAGATATTTCTCAGTACACTATTCTAAATTTTTATAATCTCAAAGAATGATGTACACAGAATTGAGTTGTCTAGGGAGCTCTGGTGACATATTGGTAAGAAGAAGCTGCACTGCAATCTCAAAGGCATATGGTTCAAATTCGCCAGCTGCTTCAAGGGAGAAAGATGTATATTTTCCTTACTGCCTCTGAAAATCCTCTAGAGTATATATATCAGCTGCAGGTTGGTTCTGACACTAGGGTACACACCAACAACAGTGGGTTGTCTAATTACATTAACAACAAGTAAAGCTAAAGCTACATTTCATATTTTATAGTTGTATAAATAAATTGGGTAAGTAAACTTTACTGTGAAATTCCTGTTTACATCTCTTGGGAGCCGATAACAAAGTGCAGTACTTACATTTATAGAATCCATGGTCTTTAATACAAGGAGCTCTGGTGACAGAGTGTAGTGTGCTACATTTTTAACCAAAAGACTGCAGTCCCTCATGGTTCAAATTCACAAGCAGCAACTTGGGAGAAAGATGAACAATGTCTTCCTTTTAATATTTACTATCTTGGAAACCCCATGAAGATTGGGAAGCATCGCTAAGAATCAGAACCATCTCTGTAAGAGTAGGCAAGTACCTTAAGAAAATTATAAAAATTTTATTTGAGTAGATCTCAAAAACACATTGTATTATATACAGCTTTGATAAAAGAGGAGTGTAAATACACATACAAACACAACATAAAGACTGAAGCTTCTTGTTTTGGTTATTGTTAGGTGCCCTTTACATGAGTTCAACTCATAGTGACCTTAAGAACAATGGATCTGACTCCTGTCTTATCCTGTGTCCTCCTTATCATCTGTGACACACATGAACCTACTGCTGCAGCGACTGGGTCTATCTATCTCATTGAGAGTCTTCCTCTCCTTCATTGACCCTCCATCTTTCCAAATATAGTGTCCCTTTCCACAGAATAGTCTCTGGGGGTAATCGGGATGGGTATATCAGAGACAGTGAGATTGCCACAGGACAGAGCAGAGTTTAGGGCTGTTGTACATAGGGTCGTTATGAGTCACAGTGACTCGACGGCACATAACAACAACATCATCCATCCCCAAAGTATGTGAAACGAACTTTTCCATCCTTATTTCCAAGGAGCACACTCTGACCACATAATCTCCAAGACCGTTCTGTTCTTTTGACAGTCCTTGAAATATTAATTACTATTCTTCAACACCACAATTCAAAGGCATCAATTATTCTTCTGTCATTATTGGTAATTGTCCGGCTTTCAGCAAGTGATTTAAATTCTGTTTGTTTTCTAGTTTAGTGAACATTTTCCTTTTTCCTTAGTGTAGAATATCTCCCATATTGCTGCTGTAAAGTGTTTTCAACTGTCTAGCTGTCATAACCAGAGAGTGGGGTGGAGCTCCCCGATTAAAAGAAGTTTGGAAGCAGGAGCGGCATCCACTTCCATATTAGCTTGCCTCCGGAAACCCTATGAACCTGAAGAGAGGATGAAAGGCACCCAACCTCGAGGACTCTCCTTCATAGGGTCGCTATGAGTCACCTTCGACTCAATGGCACTTAACAACAACACCACCACAAGCTGTCATAACACAACTATTTTTTCCCCTCTCATTTCAACAATGGCATCCACTTCTGTGTTACATTCAACTATACAGAATTACAAATTCTTCCTCCTTCATCTGATGTATTTTTTTTATTAAATTTTATTAGTTTTACTGAACATTTACAGAGATTTTGGGTTTTCATTCATTCATTGTTGCACTGTTTTCTCCGCC
>NW_006400123.1:374886-414792 GCF_000299155.1 Elephantulus edwardii
TGATTTTTGTGTATGGAGTGAGGTGTGGGTCTTGCTTGAGTCTTTTGCAGATATTTTTCCAATTTTGCCAACACCATTTGTTAAAAAGGCTGTTGTTTCCCCACTTCACTGATTTCATTTCCTTATTAAAAATCAGTTGACCGTAGATAGATGGGTATTCCATTGATCTATGTGTCTGTCATTGTACCAGTACCATGCTGTCTTTACTACTAGGGCAGTGTAGTAGGATTTGAAATCAGGGAGTGAGATACCTCCTACCGTTCTTCTATTCTTAAGGAGTGCTTTGCTTATTCGGGGCTTTTTCCCATTCCATACGAAATTGGAGATTGCCTTTTCCATCTCGTTGAAGAATGGGATTGGTATTTGTAATGGGAACTCTGGTAGCTTAGTGGTAAGAAGCTGCACTGCCATCACAAAGGCATCCTTGCTGACATCTCAAGATGGCAACACTGCATTTTACGGCTGTGAAAAAGACTTAAAAGTTCAAAGGATTTGAAAAAATAAATCAAACAATTAAAAAGTCACCATTGCACACTGAAGGGTTTCTTTTCAACTGTTTAGCTGCTACCCTGGCATCCCTTCCTGATGTCTCAAGATGGCAGCACCACACTGGCCCATTTGACTCTGAGAGATTATTAGATAGTTTCTTGATCTCCAAAATAGCAGTCAAAAACATGAATTTTATTAAGCCTTAAATTTTCTAACAAAGGTAAATTTTGTGAGACAAAATGGTCCACTCTTTTTGCAATGTACAGTTTTAGCCTTTCAAATCATAACAAAATTTGAACCACGGTGCTTGAAGTAAATAACCGCATCAATAATTTATTGTTGTTGTTGTTGTTGTTATATGCTATCAAGTCACCTGTGACTCATAGCAACCCTATGTATAACAGCTCTGAGCTCTGTTGTATCCTGAGCCAATATTATTGCCTCTGATGCACCTACCCCCATAACCCCAGTCATTGTGTCAATCCATTTCATCAAGGGTCTTCCATCCTGCGCTGTCCCTCCACCCTCCTAAGCATAATGTCCCTCTCCAAGGACTGGTCCTTCCTTGCAACATGACTAAAGTATGTCAGACGAAGCTTCAGTATCCTTACCTCCAAGGAGCAGCCTGGTTTCACCCTCTCCATGTTTGTTCTCTTAGTAGTCCATGGTATGTATATTCAATACTTTCCTCCAGCACCACAGCTCAAAGGCATAAATTCTATCATCCCTAGTCATTATCCGGCTTTCTAATGCATGAGAATATAATTGCAAAGACCATGACCTGGATCAGGCATACCAGACTGACGTCGCTGCTGTTCAGTACTCTGGAGATGTCCCTGACATCAGACTTTTCCCAATGCAATTCATCTTTTTATTTCCTGGATGCTGGTACCAAAAGTGTTGATTATGAAACCAAGCAAACTAAAGCACTTAATCTCAATCTCTTCACCATCTATCACGATGCTGCCAAATCAGTGCAGTGGTGAGAATCTTATTCTTCTTGATGTTGAGCTTCAATCAATATGTTGTTGTTGTTGTTATGTGCCGTCGAGTCGCTTGTGACTCATAGTGACCCTATGTACAGCAGACCTAAACCCTGCTTTATCCTGTGCCAATCGTACTGTCTCTGACACTCTCATCCCAATTATCCCAGTCACTGAATCAATCCATCTCATAGAGGGTCTTCCCCTTCTGCATGTCCCTCCACCCTCCCAAGCATGATGTCCCTCTCCAAGGACCTCTCCCTCCTTACAACATGTCCAAAGTATGTCAGACAAAGCCTCAGAATCCTTGCCTCCAAGGAGTAGTCTGGTTTAACCCTCTCCAGGATGAATCTGTTTGTTTTCTTGGCAATCCATGGTACATTCAATACTATTCTCCAGCACCACAGCTCAAAGGCATCAATTCTCCTTCTGTCCTCCCTAGTCATTGTCCAATTCTATGATGCATAACAAGTGATTGCAAAGACCATAGCCTGTATCAGATGCACCTTAGTCTCCAGAGTGACACCATTGCTCTTCAGTACCCTGGAGAGGTCCCCAACAGCAAACTTTCCCATCACAATACGTTTTTTTTTAATTTCCTGGCTGCTGGTGCCAAGCGTGTTGACCATGGAGCCAAGCAGACTAAATTTGTGAACAATCTTAATCTCTTTACCATCCATCCTGATGCTGCCAATTGGCCCAGTGGTGAGAATCTTTGTCTTCTTGACATTGACCTTCAATCCATACTGAAGGCTTCAGCCCTTGACCCTCTGCAGCAAGCATTTCAGGTCCTCCTCAGTTTCAGCAAGCAGAGTTGTATCATCTGCATAACGCAGATTGTTAATAGATCTTCCACCAGTCCTGATGCTACACTTCTCCTCATAGAGCCCAGCCTCTCAGATAATATGTTCTGCATACAGGTTGAAAAGGTATGGGGATAGGACACATCCCTGGCATACACCTTTCCCAATTTTGAACCATGCAGTGTTCTTTTTGTTGTGATAGTTGTGTCTATTTTTAATTTAGAATCATAAACTTAATGCTGCAATTCTGCTAAACTTGGAAGAGAAGAAAGAAAACATGGGACCCAAGAGTACAAAGATTAAAAGATACTGCCAGCACCTTGGGGGTAACAGGGTGATCTCTAGAGCTATAGAAGGAATAGTATGGTGATTAAGAGAGAACATGAAATACAGAAATCAAAAGATGAACTGCATTGGGAAAGTCAACTGTCAGGGACCTCTCAAGAGTACTGAATAGCAACGACATCAGGCTGGAGACTTTAGTGCACCTGATCCAGGCTATAGTCTTGGCAATTATGTGCTATGCATCAGAGAGTTGGGCAGTGACTAGGGGTGATAGAAAATAATTGACTGATGCCTTTGAACTGTGGTGCTGGAGAAGAGTGTTTTTGAGTTACCCATAGGTAGCACTTGTGATCTTATTACTGATCATGTCATTCCTGGACCCAATGTGCTCCACGGCTTCCACAATGTTCATGCCTTCTTTCACATTGCCAAAGACTACATATTTTCCATCCAACCAGTGTTAGCAGCACAGATGAAAAACGAACTGTTTGTACTGGGTCCAGTATTTGCCATGGGCAGGATGCCAGAACTTGTGTGCTTCAGGATGAAGTTCTCACCATCAATCCCCCTTAGATGGACTTGCCACATACCATTATGGCATGTGAAGTCACAACCCTGGCATATAAACCCAGGCATTTTCTGTGAAAGCAGGAATCTTTGTAACCAAATCCTTTCTCTCCAGTACTCAGAGCAAGGATGTTTTCTGCTATCTTTGGGAATTTACCTACAAACAGCTCAAAGGAAACACGACCTAAAGTTTCACCATAGATGCCACTGTCTAAGTGTACAGTGGGCTTGGCCGTGGCTGGGCACGAGCTCAGTGAACAAGAGTATTGCTGGGGCAGAAGCATCTGTAAAGCATTCATGTAGCTAATTTCTTAAGTTTGGAAAGGTCTGCGGAATGATAGACCTGTCAAAATGCTGTGATTAGTATCCATAGATCAAGGAATCCTTTATTATCTTACATCACTGTCTTCAGTGATGAATAGGTAAAGATGAAAAGTAAGAGAAAATGATAAAATTGCTTTAAAAGTCTGAAAGGAAATATGTGCACATGTTTGCAAGATTTCTAGATATTTTTTAAGGTGTATATAAGGGGAAAATAATATAAATATTAAAAAAATTATTGTTAACACCAGAAAGGAACTCAGGTAGTCTAGTGGGTAAGGAGTTGTGCTGAAAACTCAAAGTTACATGGTTCAAATCCACCAGCTGCTCCATGGAAAAAGATTAGGTAATCTCCTAGCTTGTGATTTGTTGTTGTTAGGTGCTGTCAAGTTGAGGAAGACTCATAGCGATCCTATAAACAAAAGATCTGAACCCTGTCCTATCCTGTGCCACACAAGAGCCCATTTCCGCAGTTACCATGTCAATCCACCGGGTTGAGAATCTTCCTCTCCTTCACTGACTCTCTACCCTTCCCAACATCATGCCCTTCTTCAAGGAATAGCCTCTTCTAGCAACGTGCTCAAAATATGTGAGACAAAGTCTTACCATTCTTGGCTCCAAAGAGCACTCCGGCTACACCCTCTTCAAGACATATCTGTTTGTTCTGTAGGCCATCTATGGGATGTTCAATGCTCTTCTTCAACACCACAGCTCAAAGGCATCAATTCTGTTGTCATCTTTATTTATTGTCCAGCTTTCAGATGCATAAGAAGTTATCACAAAGACCATGGCCTGAATCAGATTCACCTTAGTCCTCACACTGACATCATTGTTTTCAATAATTTGGAGAGGTTCCTAACTGAAGATTTTCCTAGTGCAATGCACCTTCTTATTTCCTGACTGCTGATACTAAGGGTGTCAACTGTGGATCTAAGCAAGATGAAGCTGTTGACAGTTGCAATTTCCTCTCCATCCATCTTGATGTTGCCTATTGGTCTAGTGGTAAGAATCTTTGTTTTCTTTACTTTGAGATGCAATCCACGTCAAAGGCTGCATTCCTTGATGTTCTGTAACAAGTGCTTTAAGTACTCCTCACTTTCAGGAAGCAAGACACAGGTTATTGATAAGTCTCCCTTCAATCCTGATGCCACACATAGAGTCTAGCTTTTTGAAGAATTTGCTCAGCATAAATACTGAATAGATATGGAGAGAAAATACAACCCTGACACACTCCTTTCTCAATTTTAAACCATGCAGTTTTCCATTGCTCTGTTCACACAACAGCTTTCTGGTGCAGGTATTGGTTCCTCATGAGCAGAATGAAATGTTCTGGGACTCTTATTATTCTAAATGTCAGTCAAAACTTGTTATGATCCACACAGTCAAATGATTTTCCATCATCATTAAAGCACAAATAGACATTGTGGTATTCTTTACTTTCAACCAAGATCCTTCTGACATTAGCAATGATATTCCTGGTGGTACAGCCTCTTCTAAATCATGCTTAAACTCCTAGCAGTTCCCCTATCTATATACTGTTCTAGACCTTTTAAAAATAATTTTAGGGGTATTTTGCTTTCATGTGATATTAACAATATTGTTTGATAGTTCCATGTTTAGTTGAATTACCTTTCTTGGAAATGGGAACAAATATGGACCTCTTCCAATTCATTGGCCAGACAGCTGTCCTCTAGATTTCCTGGAATAGATTGGTGAACTCATCTAAGGCTTCATCTGTTAATCGAAACCGTCCATTGGTATCCTAAATTGAGGCTTAAGAAAATGAAAATTAGTCCACAGGAATGAAGATATGCTCTTGAATCAATTCCATCTAAATTTCAAGATCATCTCAAGAATAGGTTTGAGGCTTGAACACTAACAACCAGATGAGTTGTGGGATGCTATCAAGAATATAATCAAAGAAGGTAATTATAAAAACAGAGGAGGGGGGAAAAACAATTCACACTAAATTAATGTCATAAGAGACTAAAATTTGCACTAGAGCATTGAGAAGCCAAAACAAAGGGAAAACATGCTCAAGTTAAAGAGCTGACAAGAAGATTTCAAAGGGCAGATTGGGAGGAGAAAGCAACATATTATAATGGAATGTGCAGAGGGCTGGGTTTGGAGAATAAAAAAAGGGAAAAACCTCACTCTGTGTTTCTCAAGCTAAAAAAGTTTCATTTAAGCATTGAGTCACATATTGAAAGATGCTATGAGCAATATACTGAATGATCCAAAGAGCATCTAAAAAATATTGAAGGAATATACAGTGTCAATATATCAGAAAGAACTGACAGACACTGAAATATTTCATAAAGTACCATATGAACAGGAACCAACGATAATGAAAAAGGGCGGAAGCGGCCTTGAAAGCACTGACAAAAAGTAAGGCCCATGTGATTTACTGGCTCTGAAAACCCACTGGAGGGTCAGCTCTGAATAAGTTACAGCTTGATAGTATACACCAACAACAGCATATATTACTATGCTGATCAAAAGATCCATTGTTGTTGTTGTTCTCATACGCCATCAAGTCACTTGTGACTCATAATGATGCTGTTCTGAACCCTGCTCTATCTTGTGCCAACCTTATCATCTCTGACACACCTATGCCCTAGTTACAGAGTCAATCCATCTCATTCAGGTTCTTCCTCTCCTGCACTTTTCCTCCACCCTCCCAAGCATGATGTCCCTCTCCAGGGTCTGGTCTCTCCTTGCAACATGCCCAAAGTATGTCAGATAGAGCTTCAAAATACTTGTTTCCAAGGAGTAGCCTGGTTTCACCCTCTCCAGGACAAACCTGTTTATTCTTCTAGCAGTCCATGGTATATTCAGTACTCTTCTCCAGAACCACAATTTAAAGGTATCAATTCTTCTTTGATCATTGCTAGCTGTTGTCCAGCTTTCATAGCACATTATTGCAAAGACCATGGCCTGTATCAGGTGCACCTTAGTCTCTAGACTGACATCATTGCTCTTCAGTACTCTGGAGAGGTCCCTGACAACAGATTTTCCCAATGCAATTTGTCTTTTGATTTCCTGGCTTCTGGTACCAAGAGGGTTGATTGTTGAATGAAGCAAACTGAAGCTATTAACAATCTCAGTTGTTTCTCTGTCTATCAAGATGCTGCTAAAAGACCCAGTGGTGAGAATCTCTGTTTTCTTGATGTTGTGGTTTAATCCATTTTGAAAACTGCAGTCCTTGCTTGATCTTCTGCAGCAAATGACTCAGGTCCTCATTAGTTTTGAAAGGTCCATTAAAAAGCCATAATATGTTTACAACTAATATTAAAAACAAGCACTGTGGCATTTGGACAAGAACAAACTGGGAGGAGGGTAGAGAGAATGGTGCAGCGGTGAATGAATGGAAACCCAAAATCTCTGTAAATGTTTATGAAAATTAATAAAATATAATTATAGAAAAAAACAGTGAAATAATACTAACAACAGTAAATTAATACCTAAATATGCAAAAGATCACATACAGAAAATCACATGAAAGAAGAAATATAAAAGAAAATAAAATTTCACAAATAGAATTCCACTTTATGGAAGATGTAGTAGACATTTTTTTCCCCTAATCTTATACTATACACAATTAAAACTCTGAACATTATACATAAACCAAACTAAATATTCTACAAGAATTAGAGAGAATGTGGAATAATGGATAAAAACCTAGAAACTCAAGATTCAAAATGAGAATAGTTTCTCTGGATTTTCTTTTTGCTTCACGTCCATCCCACTCTGAACTTCTTTCTGTTTTTTCAGCTATCTCATGTCTCATGTTCCTGCTCCTTTGCTTTAGCATGTGCCTCATTTTAGAAAACTTCTCCTTGTGTAGGAGATTTTATTCTCACTCTTTGGTTCAAATAATTAACTCCCAAGGTGACCTTTTCCTCATTACTCAAATCAATTACCACATTTTTAGAATGATTTACACTTTTTTTTTAATTACAACTTTGAGGAGATCTGATGGCCTATTGCTAAGAAGCTGTTCTGCAATCTAGAAGGCATACGGTTCAAGGCCACCAGTTGCTTCGTGGGAAAAGGATGGTCAATATCCTCACTTGTGAGATTAACTGCCTCTGAAAGCCCGCCTGAGGGTCAGCTGTGAGTTGGTTCTCACTCTATGATACAACAATAACGAATAACATGCTTATTTTTATAATTATCTTATTAATGTTTGCCTTCTGTAAATCCAGGAAATATAGTCCATGAGGTAGAGTTCACTTGTAATCATATACCTTTTTGAATGTCCTCAAGTGCAAGAAAAACAACTGTTTTGTTCACCATAGTTACTTAGTTGCTATTGTTTGTTGCTGCTGAGTTAGCATCAACTCATAACAACCATGTGCAAAGTAGAATGAAAGCCTGCCTGATCTCAGACCATCCTTACAGTCTCTGCTATGCTTAAAACCATTGTTGCAGTCACTGTGCCAATCTATCTCACTAAGAATCTTCCTACTTTTTTCTGACCGACTTTTCTAAGAATGATGCATTCCCCCCCACCCAATAACATGATCCGAACATATGGTACCAAGTTTACCATCTTTCTTTTCACGGAGTACTCCAGCTGAACTTCTTCCAAAACAGATTTGTTTGTTCCTTTGGCAGTCCTCAACGCACACCTTTTATGATTTAAAACTGTGTTCTCTTATTCTGTTTAAAAAACTGATTCTTGGAGTGTGTATGAGCTCCTAATGAGCACAGTTAAGTGTTCTGTAATTTCTATTCGTCTTAGTTATCCATAAGGTATTATTTATCAATATAGTCTAATGTCATTGAAAAATTTTAAAAATTCACAAATAAATACATTCATGATAGGTTGTGTGTGATTTTTTTGTTGTTGTTTTATGTTGCTTTTGTTATTTGTTTGTTTTTGAGGTTTGTTTTTGGTTGTGGTTTTTTTTTTTTTTTTTTAGAACAGGGTATAAACAAGGGTCTCTTCTAGTCAGTTGGTCATGTAGCTGCAATACAATTTATTGGCATAGACAAGACTATCTGTTTTTTTAAAAACATCTCATTTGGTATTCCAACAATTCTTGAAAGATTTTTGTTTGTTTTTGTTGTTCTTTTTTCCCCTTAATACATTTAATGTAATTGAACTTTATGGTTTTGTTGTTTCTATGTGTCATCGAGTCATCTGGGACTCACAGCTACCCTATGTACCATAGTTCTGAACCCTGCCATATCCTGAGCCAGTCTCACTGTCTCCGAAACGCCTATCTCCATTTCCCCAGTAATTGTGTCAATCCATTTTATCTGGGGTTTTCTTTCTACTGTGATGTCCATCTACTCTTCCAAGAATGGTGTCTTCTCAAAGCACTGGCCCTTCCAGAAAACATATCCAAGTTATGTCAAATGGAGCTTCAAACTCCTTGCCTCCAAGGAGCTGCTTGGTTTCACCTTCTCCAGAACAGACATGTTTGTTCTCTTAGCAATCCATGGTATGTTCAATGCTCTTCTCTAGCCCTACAACTCAAAGGCATCAATTCTTTTTCCATGACTCTTAGTCACTGTCTACTCCCTGATGCAAAGCAAGTGATTGCAAAGATCATGGCCTAGATCCTACCTACATGGCATAATAAAAGCCAATGTCTAGGAAAGACATTTTGAACAATAAGCCTTAACACCACAGGGACTATGTCTAACCTTATAGAAATCAGTTTTATCTTGTTGATGGGGACAGTTCCCCCTTGCAGAAATAGTAGTGATTAGACTCAGCTATTCCCAAGTTGCCTTTGCCTCTTTTACAAAATTATTCATTAGCTGTCATTTGTTCTTGAACATATGCTACTCCTGAAATGGTTCAATATTGAACAGATCTTTTTGGTATAGTGACTCCATGTGTTCCTTCAATCTTCTCATGTTTCCTGCATCTTTCAATATGTTGTTATTTGTTGTTGAATGCCACCAAGTCAAGCATGACGCATAGCAAACCTATGAACAAAAGACCTGAACTCTTTCTATAACTATCGTCGTTTCTCTAAGTTCATAGAGTTTCCATATGCATGTTGTTTAGGAAGTGGATGTCACTCCTGCTTCCAAACCTGTCTTATTCTGGTAGCTCTACTAAACATTGTAAACCATAAGTAACCATTATGGCATGTGACTCACCAAAGCACCAGAGTAACCTCAGGTTGACTCAGTACAGCAAATTGATGGAAGAGTGCTATACCATTTAGAAGAATGTTCCTCCAAAATAGAACACTAGGTCAAGGACTCAACTGACTTTTAAATACAAAGGCCCTCCAAGGTCATGTTGACGTGAAATAAAAGGCTTAAATTAAAAAAAAAAGTAAAAACAAACAAAAAACCCAACCAAACATTCCACACCTATCCTCAACCAAAACAAAACAAGACAGCTCACCTTTCAGAGTCCAATCACTTCATCAATCAGTCTCCAGGTTAATAGTTAGGAGAGACTATTCCTTAGAGAGGGGCATCGAGTCTGGAAAGGTGAAGTGTCAGCAAAAGAGAGGAAGATCCTCAACAAGATGGATTGACTCAGTAAAATCCTTCAGTATTTCAACTTGAAGTATGTCATATTCATTATTGTCACGCTGTAGACACTATTTTTTAAGTATATGAATAGTCAGAACTGTGGCTTTAACTTTAGTGTAAAATTCTGCCCACTACATCAATTCATAGGAACTTCCTCATTGCAAAAGTCTGCATGCTTGTAAACCACATTCCATGTATTAATAGACACATACATTGTTAAATGGAGAAACTCCTCTTCCTTTTGCACACCAAATTTTAAAATAATGCTTTAATCTTCAAGGATATGAACATGTACGGCTAAGGACAACTGGTAACAGTGCATCTGAATTCCAAAATCAATCTCCATAATAGTCTATGTGTTTCATATTGCCAAAGGGGCCCTTTAGAGTAGTGAGAGAAGATCTTCACCCTGAAACCTACAGCGTCCCTTTTCAGCAGGAAGTAGTTAAGAGAATACGCCATCCCCTTTTCCTTATCAATCAGGGTGAAGTCTCTCTAAGGGAGGAGTGATAGGGAATGGCAAAGGACACACTGACAAAGAAGATTAATCAGAACTGGCTTTGACAAGCATTGTGGCAATTGGACAATTAAAACAGACATTCGGGGGGTGGGGGAAGAACAACAAACTGGGGAGGAGGGTAGAGAAAACAGTGCAACAATGAATGAATGAAAACCCAAAATCTCTGTAAATGTTTATTAAAATTAACAAAATTTAATATAAAAATAATGCTTTAAACAATCTTATTATTATCTGTGATACACAAAAAAATCAATGCACTTTACTACATTCCTCTTTTTATTGACCACTTAGTTTTATGTACAAAATAAATGTCCTCATGGAGGCTAATTTATCAAAACAGTAGTAGAATATTGTACTTGAAGAATATGTAATAAAATATAGATGATCAAGTAATTTAGAAAATGGATTATTCATTTATGGAAACATATTGTAGAATCTTCCAATTTAATTTATTTTGAAGACAATGACACACTCTCACTCTTTCTCTCTCACCATGTTACGTCAATTATGCTATTTTTCACCCTTAACAAAGCAAAACCACTTGCCCTCAAGTCAATTATAACTCATGGTGATTCCATGTGTCACAAAGTAAAGTACATTCCATTGAATTTTGCATCAAGTCACCAGAATTTTCTTTTAAGCAATTACTGGCTAGGTTTTGAACTACCAGCCTTTTGATTAGTATTCTGAAGACATTCCAACAACAAATTAAATCAGAGATAATTCTTATTCTGTGCTCTTAAATGAAAAAGTATAAATCAAATTAATGCACTATTCCAAATCTGATCTATAACTATCCTACAAAGTCTACATGTAATCGTTGTACAGCATCAGTTACAGTTAACTGACATAATTGGAACCAGTGTTGATTGTATTTCTGGTGGCACTGAGTAAGCAATGAGAATTACTCCTGTTCATTTCTATATTAGGATGCATGAAAGGAGCAATGGTGATATAACACATTAATGTTAGGATATTAACTGAAAGACCAGTGAGCCAAATATACTAGCTGATGTGTGGAGGGAAAAACATGCTCCCAGCCTTATAGACTCAGAAAGCCAATGAAATATTGACATGAGTTAGAATAAACTGGGTAGTAGTAAGTCAGCTATTGTTATACATGCTACCAATTCATAGTGGACACTTCAGAGGGTTTTCAGAACCAGTATCATACATTCATCATCCATCTTTGTCCATGGAACAGTTGGCATATTTGAACCACATACCTTTGGGTTAGTAAGATATATGAAAATAATCTTTTATGGTTTTAGTTCATGTTCAAAAGGAGGCTAAGAATAGTTGTACAACTAGAGAATATAATCAGTGCCACTTCTTCCCAGCCTGGAAATAGCCCAGTAAATTTTACATGTATAAAATATTGAACTTGAATATGATTTTCTGTGTGAATTCTAAATAACAAAATAAAGAAAATTTAGGAAAACAATGATTTTAAAAATACTGAACAAAAGAGACAGAACAAAAAGGGAAAATTCACTATATATTGATCTGTGTCATTATTATTGGTGTTGGGTAACTGTAAAAAGAGAAAGCCCATAAAGGTCATAACTTTTACCAATTTCACAAAGGGGAACCGTCCCACCAACAGCATCAATAACACAAGCCCAATTCCCATGAGGTCAGACATGTCCCCCACACTCTCATACTCATCTCAACACTAATCCTACTGTGAGTCCAAAATCCAATGCAATAGTTCACAGAACACAGAGAACCAAACTGGGGGAGTCAAAAGTATATAATCTAGGTTAGTAGCCGAATACAGTCAGGACAACTTCCAAAATGTGCGCACAGGGGTCTCAGCCTTGAGCATCACAGCTTTAGGCCAGTGTTACAAAGTTCTCAGTATTATCAGTCATAGCTCTCCCCTCCCTAGTACTCCAACAAATTGATGAAAATGCTCTTAGGGTCAATGGCGTAGCAGTCCCAAGGTTTGCTCTGTCTGATGTCAGGCCGCTGGTTCTCTGCTATGGTTGCTATAGCTATTGCTCCCAGAGTCTCTGACCCTGAAGTACATGCTACATTCTCTTTTTATTTACTGGTGGGAGATCTTCCAAATCCTTTGCTGGATATGCTTTATTAATAGGGAGACTAGTAAATTTCTTCATGGATTGGTGAGACTAGCCAATACCCCTGGGACTAAACTTACATGTCTTATTCAAATATTCTGCCCATACAAATGGCAAAGTTTGTCAGTGTATGGGGATGCCATTTTGAACGGTAAACCCTTAACACTATAGTAATGTTAAGTTGACTCTGGCAGCAGCTCTGCATGCAACAGAATGAAACCTAGCTCAGATCTTGGCTAACCCATAACTGTTGCTCTTATAAAACAAGCCAAACTCATCCATGGTGACAGAAATCTGTTCATGGTTGATAGGGTATAGCAAGTGGAAGTGAGTTAGGATTAGCTAAATAATGGTACAAAGGAATTCTCAGATGTAAAGAAAATGTTTTATATTTGTTCAGGTATGTTGACTACATTTGTCAAAACATTCACAAATTACAAAACTGTGCATTTTATTATACAGAAATTGTATCTCAATAAAGTTGTTTATAAAAAAGAAAAAATAGCTGCAAATTCAATTAAGTCTTCCAAAGTTATTTGCTGTGAATATGCATTTTATTCTTGCCTAGTAAAGAAAAACAAATTCTAGCAAACTACATAATTCCCAGTTGGGCAATGGTGCAAATTATAGTGCAGCTGTGTTGAGAAGGATTACACAGGCAGTTCAAATTCTAATTATTAAAAAGCTTGGTAAATGTTTAACATGTTGTTGTTGTTATGTGCCGTCGAGTAGTTTGCGACTCTTAGCGACCCTATGCACAACAGCCCTAAACCCTGCTCTATCCTGCGCCAACCGCGCTGCCTCTGACACACCCATCCCCATTACCACAGTCACCGAGTCAATCCATCTCATAGAGGGTCTTCCCCTCCTGCGCCGTCCCTCCACCCTCCCAAGCATGATGTCCCTCTCCAAGGACCCGTCCCTCCTGGCAACATGTCCAAAGTATGTCAGATGAAGCCCCAGAATCCTTGCCTCCAAGGAGTAGCATGGTTTAATCCTCTCCAAGATGAATCTGTTTGTTTTCCTGGCAGTCCATGGTACATTCAGTACTCTTCTCCAGCATCACAGCTCAAAAGCATCCACTCTCCTTCTGTCCTCCCTAGTCATTGTCCAACTCTCTGACTCAGTATATTCCTTCCATCTTCTTTTAATATTTCCTGGATCGTTTAATATTCTGCCCAAAGCATCCTTGATTACAGCAACTCTGTGTTTGAATTTGTTCTTCAGTTCCTTGAGCTTAAGAAATGCTGAGCGAGTTCGGCTCTTTTGATATTCTGACTCTAGCTCCTCGCACATTTCGTTGCAGTATTTTGCTTTGTCATTCTGAGCAGCCTTTTGGAATCTTCTGTTCAGCTCTTTAGTATCTTGAATTCTTCCTTGTGCTTTGGCTTCTCTACGCTCCAGTGCAATCTTCAGAGTCTATTCTGACATCCATTTTGCAATCATAAATATTGGATTAAAAATAGAAAGTTTTATGTATTACTGACATAGACATTAATAGAATTTATATCTGGAAAACCCCTCATAGCATTCAGTTTTAGTGAATTCTTCACTTTATTAAAATGTGAAATAAAAATAATCATAAAAAATGAATACTCAGCAAACTATGATTGTAGACTAACTCAAGAATATCTTGCTTAAGTTATATTAATGAAATTTTATCATTCTTTTTCTAAATAAGAATAATAAAAGCCTGTGTCAAAATTTTATATGCTATAATTTTCATTTTTGTTGTTACATGTCATCCAATCAACTATAACTCAAATCAACACTATAAACAAATCTGAACCCTGCTCTATCTTATGCAGTCCTCATCATTTCCAACACACTTGATTCCATTGTTTTAGTCACCAAGCCAATCCATCTTGTTGAGGGTCTTGTATGACACTCGACCTTTCCAAGCATGATGCTCAAAGTATGTGAGACAATTTTACCATCCTTCTCTCCAAGGAGAATTCTGGCTTCACTTTCTAAAACAAACCTGTTTGTTCTCTTGGCTATCTATGGGATATTCAGTATTCTCTCAAGAACTGCAGCTCAAAGACATCAGTTCTACTGTTATCCTTATTAATTGTCCAACTTTTAGATGTATAGTAAACAATTAGGAAGATCAGGGCTTGCATCAGGCACACCTTAATTTCTAACCTTACATGATTGCTATTTAATATTCTGGAGAGTTCCCTGACAACAGTGTTTCTTAGTCTGACTTAGCCTTTAATTTGACTGCTGGTACCAACAATATTGACTGTGGATTCAAGTAAGATGAAATTTTTATAATTTCAACCTTTTTATTTATTATGAGGTTGCCTATTGGTCCAATGATGAGCATTTTTCTTTTCTTCATGTTGAGGCTTAATCCAAATTGAAGGTTTAATCCAATTTGAAACTGTCAACAACTTCATCTTGCTTGGATCCACAACTGACAGCCTTGAATCCGGTACTCAAGAAATAACGAGATGCATTGCACTGGGAAAATGTACAGTTAGGAGCCTCTCCAATTTGGAGTAATGATGTCAGTTTAAGGACTAATCAGTGACATTCACTTCCTAAACAACATGCCTTCAGATACTCTATGAACTTTGATAAATGTCGATAGTTATAGGGGGACTTCAGGCCTTTTGTTGATAGGGTCTCTATGAGTTATGCTCTACTTGAAGACAATCAACCACAACATCAGTAATGATATCAGTTTGAGGACTAAGGAGCACCTGACTCGGGCCATAGCCTTTCCAAATACTTGCTGTACATCTGAGAGCTGGACAATGAATAAGGATGACAGTAGAAGAATTGATTTATTTGAGCTGTGGTGTTGGAGAGGAGCACTGAACATTCCACGGACAGCCAAAAAAACAAACAGATATGTCTTGGAGTAGGTGCGGCTCCAGTGCTCTTTGGAGGCAAGAATGATGAGGCTTTGCCTCACATACTTTGGATGTGCTGGTAGGAGAGGCTATTCCTATCCTCCTTGAACCCTGCTGCTATATACTTCTTTTTTAAAACATTTTTTTAAATGTATATACTTCTTCATAATGTACAGTTTCTTAAATAACTTGTTCAGCATACAGATTAAATACATATGGAGAAAGAATACAGCGCTATGCACAGTATTTTTAACTTTAAATTTTCCATTACTAACTTTATTATAAATATTAGTATTTGTTAATTTTTCCCCAAGAAATTATATCATTAAGTAAAGTAAAAAGCATATAAATTCTATCTCTGATTGTTATCCTTTTAAAGATGAAATTTATTTTAATTAAATTTTTCAAATCAAGTGTTTTATTAATGTGTTACAAAACAAGAGTTTATTTTTAAGCTTCTCACCAGTCAATATATGCCAAGAAATTTCTTTAAACGTTATTTTTATGGGCCAAGTTCTCTACATATTTTAAATTATAAAAAATTATAATAAGAATGAATGTCTTAAAACATTGGATGCATTTATGTTTCTATTATGGATTATTTCATTGTAGAAAAGTCTAAAAATGAAAAATGTATTTAAAGAAAATCTAGGAAATGTAATTCAGGCATATTTACAGGAGAGTTCCTTCCTTGGAGAAGGACATCATGCTTGGAAGGAAGAAGGAACAGCGCAAGAAAGGAAGACTCTGGATGAAATGGATTGACACACTAACTGATATAATGGGAGTCGGAGTGTCAGAGACAGTGAGATTGGCTCAGGATAGGGTAGAGTTCAAAGCTATTGTACATAGGATTGCTATGAGCCACAAGTGACTTTATGGCACATAACAACAGCAACATGTAAGGTTAAGTTTTCTAGGAACTGGTGCTTTAATATTACTGCTCCCTTAAAGTTCCTCTTTATTTTTCCTGTCAACCTACTGCTGTTGTCAATTGGACTCCCTATAAATTAAATTCACAAAATGGATAAAAGATAGCCTTTAAAAAAATACTGTTGCTAGGTGCTGTAGAGTACAACTCAAAGAAACCGTATAAACAACAGATGTGAACCCTGTCCTATCCTACACCATCCTTCCAATCTCTGACACCCTTAAACCCATTACTGCAGTCACTCTGTAGAAGCATCTGGTTGAGTCTCCCTTTCCTTCACTGTCCTTCCCTTTCCAACCATGATGTCTTTCACCAAGGAATAGCTTCTAGAAACATGGCTAAAGTATGTGAGACAAAGATTTATCATCTTTGCCTCCAAGGAGCACTTTGGCTGAACCTTTTCCAAGACCTATCTGTTTGTTCATTTGGAATTCCATGAGATATTCGGTGCTCTTCTCTAACACTATAGTTCAAAGTCTGGGAAAAACTGATATCTATCTGCAGAAAACTGAAATAAGATACATACTTCAAACCATAACCAAAACTAACTCAAGGTAGAGCAAAATCTAAGGGGTGATACTGAAAGCTATAAATATTATCAGAGGAAAAAACTAGGAACAACACTCTTGGTAAGAGCAGCCAGGAAGTCAAGAAACAAATTGTACTGGGAAAGTCAGCTGTGAGGGACCTCTCAAGAGTACTCAAGAGCAACAATGTCAGGCTGGAGACTAAGGTGCGCCTGATCCAGCCTATAGTCTTCGCAATTATGTGCTATGCATCGGAGAGTTGGACAGTGACTAGGGATGATAGAGAATTGATGCCTTTGAGCTGTGGTGCTGGAAAAGAGTGTTGAATATACCATGGACTGCTAAAAGAACAAACAGGTTCGTCCTGGAGAGGGTGAAGCCAGAATGCTCCTTGGAGTCAAGGATTCTGAAGCTTCGTCTGACATATTTTGGGCAAGTTGCAAGGAGGGACTGGTCCTTGGAGAGGGACATCATGTTTGGGAGAGTGGAGGGATGGGGCCAGAGCGGAAGACCTTCAATGAGATGAATCGATTCTGTGACTGGATTGGTGGGAATGAGTGTGTTTGAGATGGCGAGGTTGGCACAGGATACAATGGCATTTAGGGTTCTTGTACATAGGGTCACTAAGAGTCGCTAGTGACTCGATGGAACATAACAACAACAACAACAGCAACCTCCAGTATGGATTCTGGTGGCCCTGTGGTAAGGAACTGCACTGTCAACCCAAAGGTACAAAGTTTCAAATCTGCCAGCTGTGGGAAAAAGATGGGCATTTAACTCCCATGCAATTTACTGCCTCTAAAGACCTGTGGGAGGGGCAAATAAGAATCAGTTCCAACTCAACAGTACACAGCAGCAACAACAATCTACAGCATAAACAGACTATGAAATATAATAAAAATGCACAACCAAGACAGGGTAGAATAGAGTAATTTGATCATCTAAAAATTAAATGCTATGTACATCAAAGAATTTCTCCAAAAGAGTAAAAAGAGAGCCTGTTTTGGTTTTGTGCCATGGAGTCTACTGCAACTCATATTGACCCCTATACACAATAGCTCTGAACCCTGCCTTATAAGCCCTGAGCCAATCTCACTGTCTCCAACACACCTACCCCCATTACTCCAGTTACTGTGTCAATCCTCTCATCTTAAATCTTCCTCTCCTGTGCTGTGCTTCCATCCTTCCCAGCATAATGCCCTTCTGTAAGGATGGGTCCCTCCTGGCTGCCTGTCCAAAGTATGTCAGAAAGAGCTTCAAAATCCTTCCCTCCAGGGAACAACCTGGTTTCACTTTCTTCAGGACAGACCACTTTGTTTTCTTGGAATTACATCTTCTTCTTTAATCATTATTCATTTTCCAGCTTTCTGATCACAAGTAATTGTGAAGACACTGGGAAAAGTACTTTGCAATGATGTCTTTGATAAGGGGCTCATATTGAAAATTTATAGAATATCCCAGCACCTCAATAAGACAAATACAAACGACCCAATTACAAACTAGGCAGAAGATACCAAAAGATTCTTCATGAAAGAGGAAATGAAAATGGTCAACAGACACATCAAGAAATCAAGATAAAAAAAATAAATAAGAACTTAAGCTCACTAGCTATTGTGTTGGTGTTGTTAGGTGCTTACTTGATTGCAATCCACCCAAAGCTGACCCTCTAGGGGATTTTTCAGAGGCTGTGAATCACATGGAAGAAGATTGTTCATCTTTTTCCTATGGAGCAGCTGGAGGACTGGAACCACCAGACTTTGGTTTTCACAGAACGATTCCCTAACCTCTATGCCACCAAATCTAGAAAGCCGCAAATCAAAACAATACTGAGATATCATCTAACACCAGCAATGATAGCAAAGGACAACAGGGCAGCAAACATCAAATGCAAGCAAGGGTAAAGGCCAAAGTCTACAGCGATCACAACATCAAGAAAACAAACATTTTCACTAGTAGACCAACAGGAAAAATCATGATAGAGAAAATATTGAAGTTGTCTGCTAAGAGGGGGACTGCCCCCCCAGTCCACTTCTCATAATGCCAAGGAAGCAGTTGGCAATGTTAAATGTCATGAAAAGACAAAACAAGCCTTTTATTTAAAAGGCAGACGAGATGTGTATATTCATACAATGGAATACTACTCAGCGCTGAAAAGCAATGAACTCATAAAACATTACAAAACGTGGATGACCCTGCAGGACATTATGCTGTGTGAAATATCTCTGTCACAAAAAGACAAATACTGCATCACACTGGTTATAAAGCAGGTCTGACATGAGGGTTTGAGAGGAAAATAGGATAAGAGTGAATAGATTATGAACATTGCACTGGAATAGATGAGGGAAAGAACTGTTTAAAAGCAATATGTGGTTAGGCATTATATGTATGGCAATAGTCCTGAATAAGAGGTACATTGCAAAAAAGACCAGGGAAGGGAATTATTGTACAGTAAAGAATGAATATTTTAAAAAAACAAAAACAAAACACACCAAAAAACATGAACTGGGGGAGAGGGACGTGACGGAGAGCAAGGGGATAAAATGTGTAGCAATAAATAAAAGTCTAGCTTTTCTGAAAACTTTCATTAAAATCCTAATTAAAACAAAACCTTTTCTTTAAAAAAATAAAGCAGACCAGAAAGAAGACCCAATAAATATCTCAGACACAGGAAATCAGAAGAAATATGCTGATGTAGAGTTCCAAGGACAGATACTGAAGTGACATATACAAGTTTACAAAATCGTCAAAACTGCATCTATGAATGAGACCTCCTTAAAATCAAATCCTTCTGTGCAACAAAAACTTTTTCTAGTAAGGTAAAAAGAAATACCACAAGTATGGAAACAACATTTGGCAATGAAGTTTCAGATAGATAATCAAAGTTTACAGAATACTATAGGGCCTGCATGAGGAAGACTGGTAACTCAATCACATAATGGGAAAAAGAGATGAAAAGACCCTTCACAAAGGAGGATATTTGGATAATCAAGAAACACATGAGGAAATGTTCAAAATCTCTAGCAATCAGAGAGATGAAAATCAAAGCAATGACATAGCACCTCATACCTGCAAGAGAAGCAAAGTTTAACAAAACAGGAAATGTTGGAGAGGATGCAACAACATTGGAACTCATACACAGCTGATGGGATTGTAAAATGTTACAACCACTGTGGAAGGTGGTCTGACCTTCCCTAAATAAGCTGGACATAAAATTCCCATATGATCCAGCTATTTCACTGCTAGCAATCTATCCCAAAGAAATCTGAACTTAGACACAAACGGATATTTGTACACCTGCGTTCATAGCAGCGTTATTCACAATAGCAAGAAAATGAAAACAGCTCAAATGTCCATCAACAAATAAATGAAATAAGAAACTGTGATACATTCACACACTGGGGAATATTATGCAGTCCAAAGGAACAATAATCTCTTAAAATACTACATAGCTTGTGAGAGACTAGAGAACATTAGGCTGAATGAAATAGTTCAGTCACATAAAGATGAATATTACATAAAGTCACTATTGTGAAAATAGGAGGATAACTGAGAAAAATACGTATAAATGTTCCAAAGGGAAAGGAGAGGTGGCAGTCTGCAAGAGGGGAGATGGGGGGAAAAACTGGGGTAGTAGAGGTTAGTGAGTGGAAGTGGGGGGTTAGGGGCAGTGAAGTAATAGAAAAGGTTCAATGGAGACTTTGAAAGATGGGGTGATAATAGTCACGAAGCAATTATATAAAATGCAAATAATTATAAAGATGAATAAATAAAATTATATATAATAATTTTAATGTCTATATATTTATATTATATTATTTATATTATAAATATAAAGAAACTATAAATGTAAATAAATAAAAATATACATTATATAAAATATTATGAGTGATTGTATAAAACACAAAAATATATGAATTTTTAAAAAAAATGTCTGAACTCAAGACTATAATAAGAAAAAGAGAAAGAAGGGGGAAGAACATTCAGTAGTGACTATGTATACATAAACATGGCTTTATATATACATAAACTAGTCTTTGGTGGTCTAGTGTTAAGGAGCTGCTCTGCCAATCCAAAGGCATGTGGTTTAAATCCATCAGCTATCTTTTAAGAAAAAGATGAATGATATCGTCCTGTGAGATTTACTGTCTCTGAAAACCTCCTGGAGGTTCAGCTATGCGTTAGTTCCAACTCAATGATCTATAACAACGTAGTCAATGAGGATTTGTGTTGCTATTCTAAAGGTGAGGCTTCTCTCAAGGTTTAAATCCACTAGCAACTCCACAGAAGAATGATGGTGAAACTCTCCCATGCAATTTACAAACTCCAGCCACCTGCTATGAGTCAGTTCTGACTTGATAGCAATGAGTGAATGAAATCTATAAAGTAGATTTCAATGAAACTATAAAAATATAGATTTGTGATATATACATATATATACATGGGTGTATATATGTAGTCGTTATGTGACGTCAAGCCTTCGGTGACTCATAGGACCCTATGTACAGTAGCTCTGAACTTTGCCCTATTCTAAGTGAATTTCACTGTCTCCGGCTCACCTATGCCCATTCCAAGCTTGAGGTCCTACTCAAAGCAATCTCCCCTCCTGGCAACATGCCCAAAGTATGTGAGATGGAGCTTCAAAACCCTTGTCTACGTGGAGCAGCTTGGTTTCACCTCACCACAACTTGTTTGTTATTTTAGCAGTCCATGGTATGTTCAATACTCTCCTCCAGCACCACAACTTAAATGCATTTATTCTTTTTCTATCACCTTTAGTTATTGTCCAGCTCTCTAATGCAAAGCAAGTAATTGTGAAGATCATGGCTTGGATTCAGTGCACCTTAGTCTCTAGACTGATATTGTTGCTCTCCAGTACCCTGGAGAGGACCTTGGCAGCAGATTTTCCCAATCCAATTAATCTTTTGATTTCCTGACTGCTGGTGCCAAGAGTGTTGATCATGGAACCAAGCAAGCTGAAATTATGAACAAGCTGAAATTGTAAACAATCTCAATCTCTTCATCATCTATCATGATGTTGCTAATTGGCTCAGTGAGACAATCTCTGTTTTCCTGATGTTACGCTTCTTTCTATCCATATTGAAGACTGGAGTCCTTGACTTTCTGTAGCACACATCTCAGGTCCTCTTCGGGTTCAGCAAACAAGGCTGTCAGCTGCATAATTCAGGCTGTTAATGAGTTCTTCATCTAATACTGATGCGACATTCTTCCTCATACAGTCCAGCCTCCAGAATGATCTATCTGTTCTGCATATAGATTGAAAAGGTATGGAGATAGGATGCAACTCTTACACACTCCTTCCCTGATTTTGAACCATGAAGTGTTTCCTTGCCCTTTTCTGACGACTGCTTCCTAATCCAAATATAGGTTTCACCTGAGCACAGCCAAGTGTTCTGTGAGTCCCATTCTTCTCAAAATTAGCCACAATTTTTTTGTGATTCACACAGTGTAATGTCTTTGCATTGTTATGGCAGAAAATGTGAGATTTAAATACCCAGCCAATACTGGAGATCAACAAACCTTTTATTACATGTGGGTAAAGAACATCCTCTATTGCCCTAACCTTTCTGATCCTGAGATAAAGCAAAGATCGGTTTTAGAGAGAGAGAGTGAGCATGCGGGTTACATAAAGTTCATTGAGGTTGGCAGTTGAGATTTCTTCCCATTCAGGAGTCATGATTGTTTCTAACTTCTCATGAGTGTCCAGGCCCAGGGCCAGGTACAGCATGTAGTCAGGCAGTAGTAACCAAGCTGGGTTGGCATATAATGGGAAACGTAAATCATAGCTACACATGTTATTGCCAAAATTATTAAGGTATGCATTTCTTAAAATGACTGTCAGAACAAAAAAAAATCAGCTTCTCTGATGCTTACATAAAGAATGACTTCTGTAATCCTTACCATTTAGGCTGCTACTACAGCCTAGTCAATGAAATATGTGCAGTGGTAGTCTCTGCTTTCACCTAAGATTCCTCTAACATTGGCTATAAGGTCCCTAGTATCAGGACCTCTGCTAAACCCAGCTTACATGTCTCACAGTTCTTTGTTGAGGTGCTGTTCCAGTCATTTTTGGACAATCTTCAGGAAGATCTTGCTTACATGTGTACAATCAGATATATTAGACGGATAAAAAAGCAAGTTATGGAATACAGTTACCTCAGTTCAAAGGAGAGAGAAAGCAAGCAGACTGTTTGTATGTAACAGAAAACCTACAAAAGTAGTCACTAATTAGTGCTATCAAGTTTTCCTTTTGTCTTCTCTAGCCGCCCTTTGAAATCTTCTGTTCAGTTCTTTCACTTCAACATGTTTTCATTTGCTTTGGCTTCTTCATTCTCCAGTGCAATCTTTAGAGTCTCTTCCGACATCTATTTTGCTTTTTTGTTTTTCTTTCTCCCCCATTTTTGTAATGACACTTTACTTTCTTCATGGATGATATCATCCCACAACTCGTCTGGTCTTCGATCATTGGTGTTCAATGCCTCAAACCTGTTCTTAAGATTATCATGAAATTCAGTTGGAATTTATTCAAGAGCATCTTGGTTCCTTTGGATTTATTTTCATTTTCTTTAGCTTCAATTTGAACTTGCATATGAGTAATGGATTATCTGAACCACAGTCCACCACGGGTCTAGTTTTGACTGCTGATATTGATCTTCTCCAATGATTTCTTCCAAAAATGTAGTCATTTGGATTCCTATGTAACCTATCCCGTGAGATCCATGTGTAAAGTCGTTGTTGGTGTCTTTTTAAAAAAGGTATTTGCAATAAATAAATAATTATGAATACAAAATTCAATCATTCATTTCCAGCCTCATTTCTATCACCAAGCCCATATTTTCCAAGTACTATTCTTTCTTCACTGCTTCCCACTTTCCCCCCAATAATCAGCATCATGATGGGTGGAGAGAAGATTGAAACTGTCAACAGATTAATCTTGCTTGGATCCACTGTTAACACTTTTGGTAGCAGTAGTCAGGAAATAAGGAGACACACTGCACTGGGGAAATCTGCAGTCAGGGACCTCTCTAAATTATTGAGGAATAATGATGTTAGTTTAAGGACTAAGGTGCGTCTGATTGAGACCATGGTCTTTCTGTTTACTTGCTATGCATCTGAGACCTGGACAATGGATAAGAATGATAGGAGAAAATAATTGATGCCTTTGAGCTGTAGTGTTGGTGAAAAGCACTGAACATTGCACGGACAGCCAAGAGAATGAGCAGATATGTCTTGGAGAGGGTGCAGACAAAGTGTTCTTTGGAAGCAGGAATGATGAGACTTTACCTCATAGACTTTGAGCATGTTGCTAGGGGGGGCTATTCCTTGGAGAAGGACATGATGCTTGGAAGGGTGAAGGGTCAGCACAGGAGTGGGAGACCCTCAACTAGGTGGATTGATACAGGGGCTGTTGCAATGGGCTCCTGTGTGTCAGGAAGTGTGGGGATGGCACAGGATAGAACAGGGTTCAGATCTTTTGCTCATAGGGTCTCTATGAGTTGTACTCAACTTTATGACACCTAACAACAACAGTATTATCAAAAGGGATCAGTCTTTGGAAAAAGAAATAATGCTTGGAATAAGAAATAATGCTGGGAAATGTGGAAGGTCAGAAAAAGAGAGGAAGACCGTCAACAAGATGGACTGGCACGGTGACTATAGAAATGGGTTCAAGCATGTCAGAGATGTGAGGATGATTCAGGATAGGGCACAGTTTAGATCTGTTGTTTATAAGGTCACTAGTAGTCATTGTCAACAGCACTTAACAACAACAGTGAAATCCATCAAGATGGCCAGTTATGAGTCTGTTCCTATTTGACTACAAAAAAATTGAGTTTTTTAGTTGTTTTCATATTTATTTCAGTAGAGTTCCTCATAGTATTATTCTTTTCACTTAGTTCCATCATGACATTGCCCAATTCATTTCTTATTCGTGTCATATATGACTTGTTTTCCTACACTAAAAGTGTTCTGAAAATGTATTCTTTTTTCCTCAAAGATCTTACTTCTAGTTTTATCCTTTCCATTGTGTTTGACTTCATTTATTTCTCTTTTAATCTTTATTATTTCCTTTCTTCTGGAAACTTCTGCTCATATTTTTGCTATGGGTTGTAGGTAACTTAAGTCACCTAAGAACAATAATAATTTGCACTGCTAAAAAATAATGAAGAATTCATAAAATACCGAGCAGCACTGATGAGTCCAAGAACATTATGCTGAGTGAAATAAACCAGACACAAAAGGAAAAATACTGCATAGGTCCACTATTATTTAAAAAGAAAAAATCTAAGAAAAATATACAAACAACATCAAATATTCCTTGATGATTGCTGGGATTTGGTGGGGAAGAGAAAAAGGAGGTAAAAGTAAAACACAAATAAATTAATAAATCATGATTAGATATGTGGGCCTTACCAGATGTAATAATAGAATCAAATTTACTACATCTGTGGGGAAAATAATGGTAGAAAACTCAATAATCTTGTCAGAACAAGGTCAGCAACTCATTGCAAAAGCTACCATCAATTGCTCATATTCAAATTCAGTCTGAAATAGGGAAAAAAAATTAAGCAAGTCAATCAAGACTTGAGAAAGCAGTAGTCAAGTTTCAGTATTGTTACTTCAAAGAAACATTCTATATCTTCCAAGATAGGTCAATAGCAGTTCATTTTTGTTGTATAATATCAAGTCAGAATCGATCCATAGTTGATCCTCTGGTGGGATCACACGGGAGGAGACTGCCCATATTTCTTCCACAGAGCAGCTGGTGACCTCAAATCACATGCCTTTGGGGAGTATGGCACAGCCTCTTGGCAGTTCATAGTTACTTAGAAATCAAGTCAGCCTTACTTTGGGTTTTAGGCCAACCTAATGTGCTCCATGGGAGTTGATAGCTTTGCTCTTCTTGGAAACTTAGTCTGGTGAGTAGTTGCACTTTTTGTTGCACATAGTTTTTTGGCCTGAAACTCCATGAAAGTGAGTTCTGACTTTTTTCACACACGGCATCACAAGAAATTCATTAAACACTGGAACTACAGAATCTTGAGATTTCCAGAGGATGAATCCCTCAGACTCTAAGAATCGAGACAATACACCTTGGGACTACAACACAGCAAGACTCTACAAATTCCAGTCTTGAAGACTAGGATTTCTGAAATTAGGAGACATTTTGTTATTTCACATTTTAAGTTTACATGTTTTGCAACTTCCTTCACTTTTCAGGCCTGATTCAAGACTTAACTAAACACTCATATAAAAGAATTGACTTGAGAAATCTTCCTCTTTTTTTCCATTTAAGACTTTTTCAGGTTCAAAATCCTCAATTTTGTTCCAAGATCCAGAAAATGCTTGACAGGACTTAACTCATGTAAAGAAAATCTTATTCTTGTTCAGATCCTGTGTTTCGCTGCCTATCCATGTCCCAGCCTCAGTTACTGTTCTATGTGAAAATGATCTGTAGTTCTTGATCATCTCTGAGATGTTTACCTATCTGGAATATTTTTTATTCTTTTTATTTCTATTTTTGAAACATGAATTTTGCAAAAAGGTAGTCCTTTTTAAAAAACTGAAGCTATTATACTATGACATACTTAATGTTAAGTTTTTCTTCTGTGTCAATTTGCTAACAAGTTCATATTCATTGTGTTTCACACTATTCGTCATTCACATTTGGTTTCATACAATCATTCCCATACATTATTTTTTTATAACATTAATCACTTACTGCACTATGCCCACCATTACCCTGTCTTTTCAGGTCCCCACCGGATCTTTCCAATGTTCTTTACCACCTCCCTCCACCCACCAATTGGGCAACATTGTGATTTTGCCCCTAACCATCCTCATCCCTCTGCTCTAACCCTTTTCCCAGGGTCCTCACACATGTTTTACTAGTTATCCTTCTATTTTCACAATAGTAGTCTTACACAGTATTTGTCCTCATGAGCCTGAGTTAGTTCACTCAGTCTAATGCTCTCCAGTCTCTCTCAAATTATATAGCATTTTTCAAAACAATGTACCACAATTTCTCAATCCATTTGGTTATGGTAGGACATTTGGGCCATTTCCATGCTTTTGTGATGGTGAATAAGTCTGGGTTTAGAAGAGGTCATGACACTGGGAACATTATTGCCAATGTCATATGGATCTTGGCAGAAAGCAGATGGTACCAGAAGAATGGTCTATCTGTGTTTCATTGACTATGCAAAAGCATTTGACTGTGTAGATCACAATAAGTTGTGGCTAACCTTGAGGAAAATGGAAATCTCAGAACACTTGATCATGCTTATATGAAACCTATACTTGGACCAAAAAGCAGTCCTCAGAACAGAGCAAGGAAACACTACATGGTTCAATATCTGGAAAGGAGTGCATCAAGGATAGATCCTGCCCTCATATTTTTTTCAATCTGTATGTAGAACAAATCATTCATGAAGAAGGGCTTTAGGAGGAGGTGTATGGCATTAAGATGGGAGGAAGACTCATTAACAACCTACAGTATGCAGATGACACAATCTTTATTGCTGAAACTGAAGAAGACATTAAGGTGCAAAAAGTCAAGTACTGTAGTCTTCAATATGGATTGAAGCTCAACATCAAGAAGAAAAAGATTCTCACCACTGATCCAATTGGCAGCACCATAATAGACAGAGAAGAGATTGAGGTTGTTAGCAATTACAGCTTGCTCAGATAAACAATCAACACTCTTAACACCAGCAGTCAAGGAATCAAAAGACCAATTACATTGGGAAAATTTGCTGTCATAGACCTCTCCAGAATGCTGAAGAGCAACGGTGTCAGTTTAGACACAAAGGCACGCTTAATCCAGGCCTTGGTCTTCTCAATTAATTGTTTTGCTTTAGAGAGTTGGACAGTAACTAAGGATGACAGAAAACTAATAAATGCCTTTGAATTGTGGTGTTGGAGGAGTCTTGAACATACCATGGACTGCTAAGAAAACAAATAGGTCTGTCTTCGAGAGGGTGAAACTGAGTCTCTCATTGGAGGCTAGGATTTTGAAGCTCTGCCTCACTAATTTTGGGTATATGGCCAGGAGAGATTGGTACTTGGAGAAGGACATCATGCTCAGAAAGGTGGATGGAAGGCACAGGAGAGGAAGAAACCTGATAAGATGGGTTGATAACAGTAACTGGGGCAATGGAGGTTGGTGTGTTGGAGTTGGTGAATTTGGCCCAAGACAGGGAAAGGTGCAGAGCTGCTGTACATAGGGTCGCTATACATCACAGGAGACTCAATGGCACATAACAATAATAACATACTATGACAGGTTTGGAAGCAGGAGTGGAATCCACTTCCTAAACAACATGTCTCTGGAAATTCTATGACCTTGGATTAATGTTGATAGTTGTAGAAGGGCTTCTGGCCTTTTTTTCATAACGTGACTGTGTACAAATCTCTGTTTGTATCTCAGTTCTAATTTCTTTTGGGTATATTCCTAGTAGTGGAATAGTTGGGTCATACAAAGTTTCTATGTTAACTCTTTGAGGAAATGCCAGATTGTGTTCTAGAGTGGTTGTACACAAAATGGTAATCTTTATTATTATTATATTTATAAAATTCTAATACATTGTTTTTCAGATCAGATTCTTCCAATTTCCCTCACCCTTACATAAAATTGTATAACCTCTGATTAATTCACTCCTTCCACCACTGTACATCCTCATCCCTCTGTTTCTACCCTCCCCCCCTCTTGGATCCTTATACTCATTCTATAATAATGGCTTCATACAATATTTGTCCTTGTGGGGACTGTGTCAGTTCACTCAGCGTAATGCTCTTCAGTCCCTTGCAAGCTAGGTGAGAATTTGCAAAATCATTGCTCCTGTATGCCACATAGTATTCCATTGTATGGATGTACCATAATTTCTCAATCCATTCAATTGTGGTTGAACTTTTGGGCTGTTTCCCTGTTCTCGCAATAGTGATTAACCCTGCTATGAGCAATGGTGTACAAGTCTCTGTTTGTGTCTCAGTCCTCCTTTTCTCAGGATATATTCCAAGCAGTGGAATAATTGAGTCTTATGAAATTTCTATGTTTAGGTTTTTGAGGAAGCACCAAACTGCCTTTCAGAGTGGTTATACCATTTAAAAATCCCACCAACAATGTATAACAGTTCCTATCTCACCCATCCTCCCCAACATTTATTACTTGTCCTGTTAAACTTTGTCACTGTTACTGGGGTGAGATGGTATCTCATTGTGGTTTTGTTTTACATCTCTCTTATTGCCAATGATCTTGAGCATTTCTTCATGTGTCTGTTGGCTGAAAAAATGGTAATCTTAAATATAACTAATGATTTTTCACTTTTGAAATCATGTATTATTTCTATGAGCAAAAGTCATTTCTTTCCACATCCTAACCATATGCAAATCACTTGTATTTCTTTTTTTTTCTCTTATTGCAATTACTTCCTAAGGATGTAGTCCCTGAAGAATATTATCACATCAAGAATAATGAATATTTTTGTGACCATTCCTAAAAAGAATGAGAATTTGGTAGTGGTATAATTTTTTCAGAAGAAATACTATGTTCTTTTCTCCACAAAGATCGTTACTCTATATATTTCAAAGAAGGTCTATTAAATTTTATTGAGCTCCTTTTATTAAATATTTTATACTGATTTCACACTTATTTTTATTATAGTCTCTTTTCTCACCCTTGTCCGTTCAACACCTATCTGTTCCAAATGTAGTCTTAATGATCTTTCCACTCTTACAAACAAAATTAAATAAAGCAAAATTACTGGCTTCTTTCAGAGGTGAACAAATGTTCTAAAATTGATTGGTTGTACAACTTTGTATATATACTAAAAGCCACTGAACTCTACATTTTAAATATTTGTGAATGATAACTCACAGAAGCTATTAATAATGAAATAAAGGAAAGAGAAATGAATGTCAAGGAAACATCTGTCATGAGTTTCTCACTCCACTGAAAACCAAAATCAATTTCATGGGACAAATTACAAGCCCATTAAAAAAGAAAGATGTAGTCTGATTTAGCAGCACATTATAATAAACAGAACAAGAATGTACTATAATGGGTAGCTATTATTTAACTGGTACTAGGTTTCTGTTAAGGGCAATGAAGAAAAAAAATAATAACATAAATGGTTATACAATATTGAGAACATAAATAATGTCATAAAATTATAAAATTGAATTATTAAAATGTCAAATATCTCATTATATGTATCTTATTTTTAAAAGATGTTTTAGAAAAAGAATCTATTGAATTTTTATTTGATGTCAGACACTAAGATAACATTTTAAAAGAATTACATATATCACTTCACATTCACATCAACTCAAGAAATTAATTACATTTTATAGATGGGGAAACGAGTTTAGAGCATGGTAAGTTACTGGTGGAGTGCCTATAATATTGATTGTTACTGATTAATAAATGCTAGTTCTCTTTCTTTTTCTAGTTTCTCATAAACACTTGATATTGGTTCAGTGCTCATTCACAATGCTGTCTCCTTCCTTTCTGGTACAGCCTGCTCTTGTGATGGTAAACTCTGGGAATAAAATTGGCATTGTCCCAGATTCTACCCCTGCCAAGTTCAATTTCATCAGGGAGTAATAAAGAATAACAATACATGTTTTTACTTTAATGTTCACAGAACACTTCTGGATCACTGAATTTGGGGCTACATTTCATCTGCATAATGCAAATTATTCTAATTATAACATGTTTACTTTCTAAAATGGAACATCTGCTTTTTTTACGGTAACATCCGCTAAACAATAATGAAATGAATAAAATTAAATTTTGCTTTCATTTAGAATAGTATTTAGAAATGAATATAAAAGATGAGAAGACTTATCTTTGCATAGGAAAAGTACTAGGTGGTTATGGAACTTTATATAAGGAACACTTTAGAGTTTTAGCTTGTGTGTGCTTGGACTTAATAAATTAAAGAGAATACAACGAAGTTAGAATGCTGACATTCTGAAGATGGATTTTTCCCTTAAGAAATACAATTAGACATAATTAAACATTGAAGGAGAGACATTTGCATCACACATAAGGCTTCTAACTCCAAGGTGCAGCATTTTTGTTTCCTAATTTACTTTACAATTATAAACTCTAGAAATCTACTGTGTGTCTGTGTGGGATTCTTTTTTTTTGTTTGTTTATTTGTTTTTTTGTTTTAGGGCAACATCTGCTAAAAACAATTAATTACATAAAATGATGATTTTCTTGTATGACACAATGACACTGAGAGTGCTCACATTTTCCAAATATCTAATATTTTTCTTCAGTAGTTTTTAATCTGTATGATAGTTAGATAGCAAAACTTGTTAAAATAACATACACAATAGGTCACTTCTAAAATATGTCTGCATAAAGTTCACAGTTATTATCAAGGACTCTGGAAATTTTATAGCAATATGAAGAACACTGAGTTGGTTTCTTTGTTTGTGTGTGGGTTTTGGATTTTTTTGCTAAAAATCTAAACTATCAAAAAATGAAATTATCTATTGCTAACTCAACAACCACTTGGCCAACTGACTGGAAGAGATCTATATTTGTTCCCATTCCAAAGAAAGGTGACCCAACAGAGTGTGGAAACTATAGAAAAATATCGTTAATTTTACATGCAAGTAAGATTCTGCTGAAGATTATCCAAAAACAACTGGGACAGCACATCAGCAGAGAATTGCCAGAAGTCCAGGCTGGGTTTAGAAGGGGTCGTGATACTAGGGATATTGTAGCTAATATCAGATGGATATTGGCTGAAAGCAGGGAGTACCAGAGGAATGTCTATCTGCTTCATTGATTATGCAAAGGCATTTGACTGTGTGGACAATAACAAACTGTGGCTGACTCTGAGAAGAATGGGAATCCCAGAATACTTGATTGTGCTAATGAGAAACTTATACTTGGACCAAGGCAGTCGTCAGAACAGAGCAGGGAAACACTGCATGGTTCAAAATTGGAAAGGGCCTACAGCAGGGGTGTGTCCTGTCTCCATACCTTTTTAACCTGTTCGCAGAACAGATCATCCAAGAGGCTGGGCTCTATGAGGAGAAATGCGGCATCAGGATTGGTGGAAGAATCATCAACAATCTGCGTTATGCTGATGACACAACCCTGCTTGCTGAAACTGAGGAGGACCTTAAATGCTTGCTGTAGAGGGTCAAGGACTGCCTTCAATATGGATTGAGGCTCAATGTCAAGAAGACAAAGATTCTCACCACTGGACCAATTGGCAGCGTCAGGATGGATGGTAAAGAGGTTGAGATTGTTCACGGCTTTTGTCTGCTTGGCTCTACAGTCAACACTCTTGGCACCAGCAGCCAGGAAATTAAAAGACGTATTGCAATGGGAAAGTCTGCTGTTAGGGACCTCTCTAAAGTACTCAAGAGCAACAGTGTGTCTCTGGAGACTAAGGTGCATCTGGTACAGGCCATGGTCTTTGCAATCACTTGTTATGCATCAGAGAGCTGGACAATGACCAGGGAGGACAAAAGGAGAAGTGATGCTTTTGAGCTTTGGTGTTGGAGAAGAGTGCTGAGGGTGCCATGGACTGCTAAGTAAACAAACAGATTCAACCTGGAAAGGGTTAAACCGGGATGCTCCTTGGAGGCAAGGATTCTGAGACTTCGTCTGACATACTTTGGTCATGTTGTAAGGAGACACTGGTCCTTGGAGAAAGATATCATGCTTGGGAGAATGGAGGGCAGGCGCAGGAGGGAAAGGCCCTCTGGGAGATGGACTGATTCGGTGACTGGGGCAATTGGGATGAGTGTGTCGGAGACAGTGAGATCGGCACAGGCAGAGCAGAGTTTAGAGCTGTTGTACATAGGATCACTATGAGTCACAAGCAACTAGACGGCACATAACAACAATAAAAACTCAGAAATCCTGGTGGTATAGGGATCAAAAACACTAGGCTATTAACAAAAAGGTCAGCATTTCGAATGTTTGAGCCATTCCATAGGAAGAAGATGGCAATCTGATTCCCTAAAAATTACAGCCTCAGAAATCCTATGGGGAAATTATACTTTGTCCTATAGGATCACCATTAATCATAATGAAGTGATGGTGGTGATGTTGGTTATATTGTTATGTGCCCTCAAGTCACTTGTAACTCATAGGGATCCTATGTGCAACAGCTTTGAACTTTGCCTTATCCTGAGCCAATTTTCCTGTCTCTGACATACCTAGCCCCAATAGCCCAGTCAATGAGTCAATTGATCTCATACTGGGTCTTTCTCTCCTGCACTGTCCCTCCACCATTCCAAGTATGATGTCCCTCTCCAAGGGCTGGACCTTCCTGGCAACATGTCCAAAATTTGTGAGGCAGAGCTACAAAATCCTTAGTTTCACCCTTTCCAGGATAAACCTGCTTCTTCTCTTAGTAGTCTGTGGATTTTCAATACTCTTCCCTAGCACCACTACACAAAGGCACCGATTCTTCTTCTATCACTCTCTGATTCATAGCAAGTAATTGCCAAGACCATGGCCTGGATCAAGGGCACCTTGGTCTTTAGACTGACATTGTTGCTCTTTAGTACTCTGGAGAGGTGCCTGACTGTAGATTTTTCCCCAGTGCAATTCATCTTTTGATTTCTTCTAGAACCAAACAAGTTGGTACTAACAGTCAGGAAATCAAGAGACGTATTACACTGAGAAAGTCTGCAGTCAGGGACCTCTCCCAATTATTGGGGGCCAGTAATATCAGTGTGAAGGCTAAGGTGCACTTGATTCAGGGCATAGTCTTTCTGATAACTTGCTATGCATCTAAGAGCTGGAGAATGAAAAAGAATGACAGAAAAATAATTGATGCCTCTGAGCTGTAGTGTTGGAGAAGAATACTGAATCTCCCATGAACTGCCAAAAGAATAAGCAAATATGTCTTGGAGAAAGTGAAGCCAGAGTTTTCCTTCCTAGGCAAGATGATAAAGCTTCATCCCACATACTTTAGGCATGTTGCTAGGAAAGGCCATTCTTGAAGAGGGACATCATGCTTGGAAAGTTGGGGTCAGCGAGAGGAAGACCCTCAATCAGGTAGATTAACACAGTGACTGTTGTCACCATCTCTAGCTTGTCAGAATTCATAAGGATGGCACAAGTCATGACACGGTTCAAATATATTGTTCATAGAGTCACAATGGGTCATACTCGACTGGACATCACATAACAACAATCAACTTCCTCAGTATGATGTCTTTTTCCAAAGACTGGTTCCTTCTGACAATGTGTCAACAGAACTTCAGACAAGCTTTAACCATCCTGTCTCAAGAAGAATCCTATTGCATTTCCTCCAAAGCAGATTTGTTTGTTCTTTTGACAATCCATAATATATTCAATATGCTTTGCCAGTATCTCAAATGAAAGGCATCAGTTCTTCTCTTTGACTTTTCTAACTCCAGGTCTTTGCATATTTTGCTCTAAAATTTCAATCTTTTCCTTTTTTGCTATCTTTATTTACTTATTTTTATTATTATTAATTTTAATGAAAGTTTACAGAGACTTTGGATTTCCATTCATTCATTGTTGCACTTTTCTCCCTGCCCACACCTCCCCTCCACCAGTTCACTCTTCTCTTTGAAAAGTAAAAGAAAAATTCTTTCAGTGTTATACAACCCCTCCCCCCAAATCTACTCCACTACAGATCCCTCATTCTGGACTCCTGTCATGACAATAATACCTAATCATATATCCCTTTTAAACAGTTCTCTCCCTCATCTGTTTCAATACAGTCTACATAATTTATCCCATCCTTAAATGACCTTTTGGTTTCCTCATGGTTTCTTCTTGATGTCATTCCACAACTTACCTGCTCTTTGGTTATTAGTGTTCAATACACTAGTCTATTCTTGAAGTGGTTTTTAAACTCAGTTTAAAGTCTCAAAGTCATATTTTAGTTATCATGAACTCTTGTAAATTTATTCTACTTCAATTTGAACTTGCATGTCTGTGATGTATGGTCTCTCCCACAGTCAGCTTTTCATCTTGTGACTTTTTTTTTAGCTCCTGTCAACTCTTTCCACAGATTTAGTCAATATGATTTCTGTGTCATCCATTAGGGAGGCCCATGTGTACAGTCATCATTTTTGCTTTGGGAAAGAGGTGTCTGCAATAAATAAATCATTTATTGAACAAAATTCTATCATGTGATAAGCCTCCTTTCTGTTACCCAGACCATATTTTCCAACTACCACTCATTGTTTCCAACTTTTGCATTACAGCCAACAATTAGTATTAATGCAACTTGATTTCCTATTAGATCAATCTCAGATTGCAAACTTTGGTAGTTTCTCATTTTCTTCATCTTTGGCTTTGGAAGTTTTTGTATTTAAATAATAGTTGTATTAACATACCTTCCTTGTATGCTAATGAATAATATCCTATTAAAGCATGGTACTTCAGAATAGATCTTGAAGTACCTTTTAAAAAAATTCTAAATACAACAATATTTCCCTTCACTTTGTCATTCTAAGCCCAGTATATTATATGATTGTTTCATTCAAAATGGCCAGTAGTATACGTTCATCTCAATTCACTAAGGCTTGCGATGTCAGTTTTTATGTGTGTTTCATTGCATTTTTTACAATTTTCCTAGATTCATACTTTGTACATTTTATGTCACAATATTTAATGGATGTTTACAGCTAATTCTCTCCCTTTTATTAGTGCCCTTTAACCTAAGGGTCTCATCGTCTGGCATTCTATTCAACAATGTTTTTCTATTATCGTAGGTTTTCAAAGGTCTATTATTTTAAACATAGATGGCCAGTTCTACTTTTTTGTCTGTCTTAGTCTAGAAGCTACACTGAAACCTATCCACTGTGAGTAACCCTTTTAGTATTTTAAATACCGGGCACATCACTTCCAGTAAGTGATGTACTCACAAGAGGGAACTATGTTGTTTGTTGTTGTTGTTTAATGCCGTCGAGTCGTAGACGACTCATAGCGACCCTATGAACGAACAGCCTGAGCACTGTTCGTACATAGAGTTTCTGGAGGCAAGCCATTTAAATATTAAACTATCAAAAAAGCTATGGAAATAAAAAGCTGTGTAGCCTGGGACAATTTATCTGCCAGCCCAGCAGATTGTTAGACTGGAGATGGGATGCCCAGTCAGGCCTGAGTATTTACTGACTTGGAGCAGAGTTTCTGCTAGTTTCAGAGGAGCTTAGATCAGTGTACCTGGTTATAGATATATCTTGGTCAGGCTAGGATATAGCTGCAGACAGGGTACCCAGTAACAAATGACTAGCGTGGTAAGTTAATCACTGCTGACTTGAAATATCTAAGGCTGATGAACTCTGCAAAGGGTGTACTTTCCAAATATGTGCCAGGCTCAGGGAAAAAGAAAGGGAAAGATCCAAGTCTGTGGTGGTGTCCCAGTAATCCAGAAGCCAACTACAGGCTAAATGTGACAGTTTCCAGCTTTGCGAAGAAAGCTCTTGAGTACTTCGAGCTCAATACACAAGATGGTATCAGTCTGACCTCAGGTAAAGATAGACCTTGCCTGGGAGAATGCTACCAGGTGAGCAGACAGTGAGTTCAGAGTGACAGAGTGAGTAGAGTGACTACTCTGATTTCTGAGGGCATAGGGAATGGGGCATAAGGCAGAGATCACATATTTTCCATTGTCAGATAGTCTCTGTATGTATATTGCTATGACCACCACCACCACTATGGGTTTCACACTAAAGATACAGATGTTGAAAACTGTCATACAGTTTGCTGTCAGGAACCTCTCCAGAGTACCAAGAGCAACGCTGTCTTTCTAGAGGTTCAGGTGCACCTGATCCAGGCCATGGTCTTTGCAGTTATGTGCTATGTATTAGAAAGCTGGACAATAACTAGGTATGATAGAAGGAGAATTGATGTCATTGTGGTGTTGTGATGCTGGAGAAGAGTATTGAATATACCATGGACTGCTAGGAGAACAAACAGGTTCATCCTGGAGAGGGTAAAATCAGGCTGTTTCTTGGAGGTAAGGATTCCAATGCTTGCTCTTACATACTTTGGGCATGTTGCTAGGAAGGATCAGGCCCTGAAGAGGGACATCATGCTTGGGAGGGTAGAGAGATAGCACAAAAGAGGAAGACCCTCAATGAAATGGATTGACTCCGTTATTGGGGTAATGGGGATAGGTGTATAGACAATAAGGTTAGCTCAGGATAGAGAAAGGTTCAGAGCTGTTGTACATAGGGTTGTTGAGTCACAGGCAACTTGACGGTACATAACAACAAGAAGAAACTGTAGTTGAGTGTTCTTTTGATCTCTTTATTCAGTGTTTCCATTCCATATCTTCCCTCAGTCAGTGTTTGAAGCACTTCATCATATTTTCATTTGAAACTATAGGTTCTAGAATTCTTTTCTATAGTTGTTCTTTTTGTTTTCTAGTGTCTTCCATGCAGAGGTTCTAAGCTGATGTCTAGCTAGTCCTCCATATTACCTAGAAGCTATTATATGTATGAGAAGGCAGTCATCAGAACAGAGTAAGGAAACACTTCATGGTTTAAAATTGGAAAGGGTGTATGCCAGGGATGTGTCCTGTCTCCATAACTTTTCAATCTATATGAAGAACAGATTACCTGGGAGGCTGGGGTCTATGAGGAAAAATGTGGCATTAGGATTGGAGGAAGTCTCATCAACAATCTGCATAACGCAGATGACACATACTGCTTGCTGAAACTGAGGAGGACCTGAAGCATCTGCTGCAGGTCAAGGAATAAAGCCTTCAATATGGATTGAAGCTCAACATCAAGAAAACAAAGGTTCTCACCACTGGGCCAATTGATAGATTGATAGGAGAAGAGATTAAAATTGTTAAAATATTTAGTTTGCTTGGCTCCATAATCTGCACTCTTGGTACCAGCAAGCCAGAAAATTAAAAGACAAATTCCATTGGGGAAAGTCTGCTGTTAGAGACCTCTCCAGAGTACTGAAGAGCAATTAAATCACCCTGGAGACTAAGGTGAACCTGGTCCAGGCCATGATCTTTTCAATTACTTGCTATATATCAGAAAGCTGGAAAATGACTAGAGATGATAGAAGGAGAATTGATGCCTTTGAGCTTTGGTGCTGAAGAAGAGTATTGAATATACCATGGTCTGCTAGGAGAACAAACAATTTCATCCTAGAGAGGATGAGACCAGGCTGCTACTTGGAGGCAAGGATTCTTAAGCTTCGTCTGACATACTTTGGACATGTTGCACACAGGGACCAGTATTTGGAGAGGGACACCATGCTTGGGAGGATTGAGGGACAGCACAGGAAAGGAAGACCCTTAATGAAATGGATTGATTTAGTGACTGGGATAATGGGAGTAGGTGTATCAGAGACAATAAGATTGGCACAGGATAGAGTAGGGTTTAGGGCTGTTGTATATAGAGTCGCTATGAGTCACAGCTTACTTGATGGTATATAACAACAACAATAAGATGTAATAAAAATAAAAATGACACATTATCTGGAAATATTACAAGAAGATGTCAAAGTACTGTGACTTTTAGTTAATCTTCAGAATTAAGAACTTGTGATTTCAGTATATTTTAAAATTATATTTTTTGTGGTTGTTGTTAGGTACTGTCAAGTTGAGTATGACCATGTAAAATATGATATAGACAATACGTGTAGAAAGAATTCTTACTATTGTCAAATACATATGTCTCTCAAGGTCAAGTTAAATTTTTTGTGAGCATTTTCATTGTGAGAGAACTATTGCTGCTATGAGGTGAATGAAAAAGCATATTTCAAGGTCAAAAGTGTTTCTTAATTGAGTTTACAAATAAGAATACAGTTTTGTTGTTAAGAATGTCTCTTGGAGGCAAGGATTCTGGGGCTTCGTCTGACATACTTTGGACATGTTGCCAGGAGGGACGGGTCCTTGGAGAGGGACATCATGCTTGGGAGGGTGGAGGGACAGCGCAGGAGGGGAAGACCCTCTATGAGATGGATTGATTCGGTGACTGGGGTAATCAGGATAGGCGTGTCAAAGGCAGTGCAATTGGCGCAGGATAGAGCAGGGTTTAGGGCTGTTGTGCATAGGGTCGCTATGAGTCGCAAACGACTCGACAGCACATAACAGCAAATAACAACAACATTGAGTTTTCTTTAATATAGTAGTTTTCAATGATGGTTATTAATATGTTAGGGATCATGGAATCAACTACAACTCATAGCAATTCCATGAACAACAGATCTAAACCTTGCCCTTTTTAAATAATTTACGTAGAATTGGTGATAGATCTTCTCTAAATGTTTGGTAGAATTGATCTGTGAAGCTATCTGGGACTTTTCTTGTGGGGAAGTATTTTTCTGACCTATTCAATTTCCTTTTTTTTGTGATGGGTCTGTTCAAATGTTTTACATCACTCTGGGTCAATCTGGGTAGGGCATGAGCATCAAGAAATTTTTCCATATCCTCTAGGTTTTCAAATTTATCCTAAAATAGCTTTTCATAGGATTCCAGTATTATTGATTTAATTTAATCTGATTCTTTTGTGATGTCACTTCTATCATTTCTTTTTTTTTTAATGTGTGTGTGTGTGTGTGTGTGTACCGTCAAATCAGATCTGACTGGTACAGGAGGAGATTGCCCCTCCTTCCTCGGCAGAGCATCTGGTGGATTCGAACTGTGCGCCTCTGGGATTGTAGTGCAGCTTCTTGCCACTAGGCCACCAGAGCTCCCCACTTCTATCATTTCTTAATCTAATTATCTGTGTCTTTTCTTCCCCCCCCCCCTTTTATTAAGTTTTCCAGATTTGTCAACTTTATTCACCCTCTCTAAAAAACAGCTCCTGGTCTTATTGATGGTTTCAATTGTTTTTGTTTTCTGTGTTGTTATTTAAGCTCTTGTTCTTATCACTTCTTTTTTTCCCAGAGGCTGCAGGATTAGATTGTTGTTCTTTTTCTAGTTGATCAAGGCCTTGAGTTAGAGCATTGCTATTTTTTCTTTCTTTCTTTCTTTCTTTCTTTCTTTCTTTCTTTCTTTCTTTCTTTCTTTCTTTCTTTCT
>NW_006400123.1:414937-463291 GCF_000299155.1 Elephantulus edwardii
TTTCTTTCTTTCTTTCTTTCTTTCTTTCTTTCTTTCTTTCTTTCTTTCTTTCTTTCTTTCTTTCTTTCTTTCTTTCTTTCTTTCTTTCTTTCCTTTTTCATGTGTGTGCCTGTTGCTATGAACTGCCCCCTAAGGACTGCCTTAGCTGGATCCCAGAGATTTTGGTATGTTGTATTTTCATCTTAATTTGTTTCAAGGAACTTTTTTTATTTCATTCTTTATTTCTTTTATAACTCAATCATGTTCTAGCAGACTTACTTAGTTTCCACATGAGTAGTTTTGTAAGCTTTACACTCCCATGGTTAATATTTATAGCAGTTGTAGTCTGAGATGATACTTTGTATTAGTTCAATATTTTTTAATTTCTTGAGGCTTGCTTTCTGTCCTAATATATGATCAGTCCTGGAAAAAGTACCATGTGCACTTGAGAAGAAAGTAAATTGAGTTTTAGTTGGGTGCAGTACCCTTAATACATCCACAAGATCAAGTTGGCTGATCGTATAGTTTATATATTCTGCATCTTTGCTAAATTTTTTTGAGTTGACTGATCCTTTGGTGATAGTGGTGTGTTAAAGTCTCCTACCATTATTGTGGTGCTGTCTATATAGTGCCCTCTGTTATCTTTTATGGTAGTTTTCATTCTAAAGTCTATTTTATCAGACATTGGGATGGCCACTCCTAATTGTTTGTGGATACCATTTGTTTGGTATATATATATATCTCAAACATATATCTATATCTATCTATCTATCTATCTATCTAATCTATCTATCTATCTATGTAGGGGTTTTTTTTAGTCTGTCTTTCTCTTCATTTTTTAGATGTTTCTCTTATAGGCAACATATTGGTGGGCTGTTTTTTTTTTTTTTTTATTCTTCTACTCTTTTTTTCTCTGGATTGGTGTTCCATTACTTCAGTTCAACATTTTTGTCTCACCAGTGTATTGGATACTTCTGACATTTCAGTCTTAATATTCTGGACTGAATCTTCATGCTTTTCTGTTATTTCCAGTACTGTGTTGGCTGCAGCCCCTCTGTCTTGTGATGATTTTTTTTAAGTTTTGTACCTCTTTAACTACACTAACAATTCTCTCTTCCATCTTTTGCATTTCCTTCCATATTGTTGCTCCTCAACAATATATTTCTTATGTAGCATTGTCTCTGGGTTATTTGCTTTTTTAATGGCTTCCATTGTTTTTTCCATCATTTGTATCTTCTTATGTAGCTGTTCATAGAAATCCACAGCAACATATTTCTTACAGTTTTCTGTATTTGGTGTATTTATTATATCTGCTTTTTTTAGGAGAAGGTTAATTTGGCTTTTTTCATGATTACTGAGGCACACTGCTGCTTTTGTGACACCATATGAGTCTTTTATTAATAGATGTTAGGTTTTTGTAACTAGATTATGTCATGAGTTATGACAATGTTTTGTGAAGTATCTGCATGTTAGTGCTTTCCTCTTGTCTTCCGTAAGTGGTATGACTGTTGCCCAACAGAAACAATAGCTCCACTAGACCTCTTCCACTTGACTTTTAGAAATCCCATATAATGTAGCTAGAAGCAGTGTTCAAGGTCAAAGTGCCTGTTTACTCTATGAGACAATTTAGTGGCACATCCTTGACTTCCTACTAATACTAGTTGTTGGTGATTTTGCATACTGATGACTTCCTTTTTTTTTTTTTTTTTTTTTTAGAGAACCAGGCCAAAATGGCAGAGGTGAGGTGGAGGGAAAATGTGAGTGTGGTTGTGTCCAACGGAGGCAGAATCGTCTCTCTCCAGGGCCTCCTCTGTTCACTGGGACTGAAGAGGTGGGGGAGGTGTATCACTCACTAAAATCTTATAAGCTCTTTTCTGAAGACCCAACAAGGTAATGGATATGGCAAAGAAGAAGGAGTGTACTTCCCAAAGCTTCCCCTACCAGAGCAGGGACCTGGACCAGCTGCTGGATATTGTGTCTTAGGAGCCAGTGCAGCTCTACAGTGCTTGAAGCAATGGGAGTGAACTGTGACCTGCACCTGAACTGGAACTGAATGCAGCACATAGTTGCTGAAGTGGCTTAACAAGGCCAAGAGGAGGTTCCTCACTCCATGGAGAAGCCGGAGATGTTGAAGATACACCTGCCTTACAAGATTACCCTGCTGGAGATTGTGGGCAACATGGTGAGCCTATATAACAACAAGACCTTCACCCAGGTGGAAAAAATCCCCAAGATGATGGACCATTACTTATTCAAGTTCCCCATCACCTACAAGCCAGACAAGCATAGCCACCTGGCATCAGTGTAACCCACATCCTACCCAGGTGCCCCTTGACAATAAAGGCTATAGCTCTTATTGTTGAATCTCTTCTCCATCTATGATGATGCTGCCAATTGACCTCATGGTGAGAATCTTTGTCTTCTTGATGTTGAGTTTCAATCCATATAAAAGACTACCATCCTTGACCTTCTGCAGCAAATGCTTCAGATCATTCTCAGTTTCAGCAAGCAAGGTTGTGCATTCTGCATAACTCAGTCTTTCTCCACTCCTAATGTCACATTCCCCCTCATAAAGCCTACTTCCTGAATGATTGGTTATGCATGTAGATTGAAAAGGTATGGAGACAGGACACATCCCTGATGCACTCCTTTCCTGATTTTGAACTATGCAGTGTTTCCTGCTGTGTTCTGAGGACTACCTCCTGGTCTGAGTATAGATTCTAAAAAGAAAAAGGGGACGGTAGTAATCTTATAATATACGCATAGATAAAATAAAAACTACTTGTCTACACTCTAGGATTGTCTTGAGGGTTGGTGAGACAACAAATATAAAGCAACTGACATGAGATATTTTAAAAAATTCTAAAGTTTACTAAACAAGAGGCATTGATGATTATGGTTAATTTTATGCATTATCTTACCTTGAAACCAAAGCTAGTAAAAAGATCGTTGGGATAGAATAGGTATTGGGGTGTAATTTTGTTGAAAACTTTAAACTCTAAGGTAGAAATGTAGTAATATGTTGTAAAACTGATGATAAATGGATTAATGGTTTTCAGTCACAGTGATGACTAAGTGAAAGAAATAATTTCATTTGGCAAGACTAAAGTCTGAGAAATTAATCACTTTTGCAGTAACAGAGATTTGAATTGATGAGAGCATGAGGGTAATGGTGCAGGTAATGAAAAGCTGGAAAGCAGGAGGCCAGCGTTCCCTGAGCTCCTTCTCTCAGACAGTCATTGTGCTTTATACAGGCTGTATGTCAAACTCACCCTGGAGACGTTCAAAATGTGGACATCAAACCTCACTCCCCTGACCAATTACACCAGAAATTTTGCCAGAGTATTCCAGCAAACCTTTAAAAACTTGTCAAACTGTCTCTCTCATTCTCTTTGCTGTTGCATGACTTTTTGAAAGAAAGACTTCTCCCTAGAACTCTTCTAAGGAGTACCACCACTGTTTTATTCCCTACATCTGTCAGACATTCTCCTAGGTGGTATAGCACTGTCTGTGCATTGCTGTACAGAGGTAACTCGTGGTTGCTGTGATGCTGAGCACTGTGACACTGATGTGCCAAATGTGATAATGGTTACCCACGGTGGACAGTGTTTGGTGGAGCTTCCCGATTAAACAAGCCTGGAACCAGGAGTGGCATCCACTTCCAAAATGGCTTGACTCTGAAAACTCTATGAACAGTGCTCAGGCCTTTCATTCATAGGGTTGCTATGAGTCATCTCCGACTTAACGGCACCTAACAGCAACAACAACTTCTCCTTTGACCTAATGACCTACGAGTAATGATATGATTATGTCTCAATTATCCAAAAATGACTGGAATAGCACATCAGCAGAGAACTACCAGAAGTCCAGGCTGGGTTTAGAAGGGGTTGTGGAACTAGGGATATTGTAGCTAATGTTAGGTGGATCTTAGCTGAAAGCAGAGAATACCAGAGGAATGTCTATCTGTGCTTCATTGATTATGAAAAGGCATTTGACTGTGTGGATCATAACAAACTGTGGCTGACTCTGAAAAGAATGGGAATCCCAGAACATTTAATTGTGCTAATACGAAACCTATACTTGGACCAAGAGGCAGTCGTCAGAACAGAGCAAGGAAACACTGCATGGTTCAAAACTGGGAAGGGTGTATGCCAGGGATGTGTCCTATCTCCATACCTTTCAACCTATATGCAGAACAGATTATCCAAGAGGCTGGGCTCTACGAGGAGAAGTGTGGCCACAGAATTGGTGGAAGATCTATCAACAATCTGTGTTATGCAGATGATACAACTTTGCTTGCTGAAACTGAGGAGGGCCTGAAATGCTTGCTGCAGAGGGTCAAGGACTGCAGCCTTCAATATGGATTGAGGTTCAATGTCAAGAAGGCAAAGATTCTCACTACTGGACCAATTGGCAGCATCAGGATGGATGGTGAAGATATTGAGATTGGTAACCACTTTAGTCTGCTTGGCTCCATGGTCAATATGCTTGGCACCAGCAGCCATGAAATTAAAAGATGTATTGCAATGAGAAAGTCTGCTGTTAGAGACCTCTCCAAAGTACTGAAGAGCAATGGTGTCACTCTGGAGACTAAGGTGCGTCTGCTACAGTCTATGGTCCTTGCAATCAATTGTTATGCATCAGAGAATTGGACAATGATTATGAAGGATAAAAAGAGTTGTGGTGCTGGAGAAGAGTATTGAATGTACCATGGACTGCCAAGAAAATAAACAGATTCATCCTGGAAAGGGTTAAACCAGGCTGCTCCTTGGAGGCAAAGATTCTGGAGCTTCATCTGACATACTTTGGACGCGTTGTAAGAAGGGACAGGTCCTTGGAGAAGGACATTACGCTTGGGAGGGTGGAGGAACGGTGCAAGAGGGGAAGACCCTCTATGAGGTGGATTGATTCAACGACTGGGGTAATCAGGATGGGTGTGTCAGAGGCAGTGCAATTGGTACAGGATAGAGCAGGGTTTATGGCTGTTGTACACAGAGTCACTATGAGTCGCAAGCGACTCAACGGCACATAACAAAAACAACAACTCAAGGGCAAGTGTATACGGCTTAAGTTTTTCAGTAATTACTAAGGTCTGGAGTAGGAAGGAGTTCCTGCTTCCTTACTTGGCTCTGTTCTGATTACTGCTTCCTGGTTCAAATATAGGTTTTGATGAACACAATTCTGGCATTCCCATTCTTCTCAAGGTTAGCCACAACTTGTTGTGATTTATACAGTCAAATACCTTTGTATAGTCAATGAAACACAGATAGACATTCCTCTGGTACTCTCTGTTTTTAAGATCTGTCTATGATATCCCTACTGCCATGGCCTCTTCTAAAGCCAGCTTGCACATCTAGCAGTTCTCTGCTAATGTACTGTTCCAGGCACTTTTTTATAATATTCAGGAGGATCTTGCTTGTGTGTGATATTACTGATATTGTTCAGTAATTTTCATACTCTATTATCTCACATGCTTTGGGCACATGGCCAGAAAAGACCATTCCTTAGATAAAGACATCATGGTCGGAAGGGTAGATGGACTGCGCAGGAAAGGAAGACCTCAGATGAGATGGGTTGATATAGTAACTGGAGCAATGTGGGGTCAGTGTGTTAGAATCAGTGAGAATGGCTGAGGGTAGAGCAGGCTGTACATAGAGCTGTTGTACATAGGGTCACTATGAGTTGTAGGTAACTGAAAGGCACATAACAACAACAACAACAACAACAACTGTCAGGTCACCTTTTTTGGAGTGGGAATAAATATAGCTCTTTTTCAGTCAATTGGCGAGGTAGTTGTCTTCCAGATTTCCTTCTTTTTTAAATAAAATATATCCAACTTTATTTATTCACTAGCACAAAGTTTGTCACAGGCCAATTTGCAAACTTAGAACCAGATGACCATCTCTATTTTGCCCTAGTTTTCTAGAATCTCAAAAATTTCCTGAGAAAAATAGTTATACACTGTGGGATTAAAGAAACACTCAACAGTCAGAGATAATATTCACCACTAAGGAATTTGAGTAACACAGAACCAACGACAAGAACCACAATATAATTGACCTTTATGAATTTCTTTCCAATCTAGGGTTGCTGGGCCTAGATGTTAAAGCCAGTGGCCACATAGGCACAACAGCCATGGTGTATTATGTGTCCATGACCATCATTGCTGCTGTGCTGGAAGTCATCTGGTCTTAGCTATTCAATCATGGAACCCTAAAACTCAAGAAGCAGCTGGGGTCTGGGAAGAACAATGATAAAATATCCAGCCTGTATGTCTTTCTGGACTTTATTAGAAACCTTTTCCCTGAAAACCTTGTCCAAGCCTGTTTTCAACAGGTAGCTCAAAGTTCTGAAGTTCTCACCTCTCCAAACTTCTCAGTTATTGAGACTGGAACTTTGAGCTTGTCTCAGTGAATCAATTCATCCTCTATATTTCTTGGTATAACCTGGTGAATATGCCCAGTGCAGCATCTGTTTGAAATATGTCAATTAGTATTCCATCAATTCCTGGGGCCTTTGCTGATTCTGTCACAGTAGCTTGAACTTCCTTCTTCATCAACATTGCCTTTTGCAATATGTGATTTCATTACATTCTTCTGTGTCAGCCAATTCTTTTTTTGATATAGTGACTCTGTATACTCCTTCCATCTTCTTTTGATGTGTCCTGGGTCATTCAGCATTCTGTCCTCAGCATCATTAAGTATTGCAATTTGAGGTTTAAACTTGTCCTTCAGTTCCTGCAGCTTAAGAAATGCCAAGCGTGTTCCCCCATTTTTTTGATTTTCCAACACCAGCTCTTTGCACATTTCATTACAATATTTTGCTTTGTCTTCTCCCATGCTGCTCTTTGAAATTTTCTGTTCAGCTCTTTCTTGTTTTCTTCCCTTTGCTTTGGTTTCTCAGCACTCTAGTGTAATATTCAGGGTCTCTTCTGACATCCATTTTTTACTTTTCTTCCTCTTATGTCTTTGTAATGTCTTTTTGCATTCCTCATGGATGATATTCTTGATATCCTCCCACAGCTCGTCTGGTCTTTGCTCATTAGTATTCCAGGCCTCGAACGTTTTCTGAAATGATCTTTAAATTCTGATGGGATAGACTTGAAGTCAAACTTTGGTTTGTATGGATTTGATTTGCATATGAGTCTGTTTTACAGTCAGCACCTGACCTAGGTTTCGCAGTAGATTTTGAGCCTCTTTAGTAATTTTTCCCACAGATGTAATCAGTCTAACTCTTGTGCACACCGTCAGGTGAAGTCCATTTTTATAGGCCCCGTTCATGTTTCTTATAAAAGGTATTTGCAATGACTAGGTCATTGACTGTACAAAATTCTATTATTCTATCTCCAGCCTCATATCTGTCACCAAGGCCATACTTTCCGACTACTGATCATTCTTCCCTGTTCTAACTTTTGCATTTTAGTCACCCATTATTATCAAGATATCTTGGTTGCTAGAAGTCATCTATTTCCTCCTCCTTGGCCCTGGTTGTTGTGTATATATTTGAATAATAGTGGTAGATGCAAATCTGTTAATTGCTCCAAGAAAGAAAAATGGACAATCTCATCTTGTGCAATTCACAACCTGCCAGGGAGGCAGCTATGAGTGAGTTCCAATCCAAAGGCAATGAGGCCTGGGGGTGGAGGGCAGGTGGGAGAGGGTAAAGAAAGACTCATTTCTTGGTTGATACTGAGTATCTTGACGGTGATGTGAAAATTTAGAAATGAATAGCAGTGATGGTTGAACAATGTGAACATGATTAATGTTACTGAATTGTATATGTAAAAAAACGTTGACATGACAAAAGGTTTGTTACTTAAAGATTTGTTACAATAAAATATATGTTTTGTAGGTCACTTCCTTTTCAACTACCTTGGCACTGACTCACTTCTGTGGGCTGCCCCCTTTTCCATTACCTGCACATCTAGGTAATATATCAACCCCCATGCCCTCTATACTTCCCTTTGCAAACCTTACTCTCTTTCCCAGAAGTTGGTAAAGTTCAGATGAACCACCCTCAGGAAAGGAGACAGATGGGAGTGGCGGGTTGGACAATATCACCAACAAAAGCTGCCCTCTCTGTGCCTTGCTGCTTGTCCGCTCATGCAAGAATAGCACTCTCTCAACCGATTGTGGGAGAGGAAGCAGGTATGAATTTAGTCAGTAGCACCAACTGAGACTTGAGGACTATAATGTTGTAACCTTGCCTCTTCCCTGGGACTTTGTCTGCTTGTATGAAAGAAGCTACCTCCTAAGCAGCTACGGAAGAGAAGACAAATTTATGGGTCCATCTTAATGCCTGCTTAGGCTTGAGGACTCCACTGTTTGAACTTTGCCGTATCCTGGGCCTTTATCTGCTCTGGCAGGAGTGGGTCCCTTCTGACTACCCACAGAAGAAGGGATGGGTGCTCAGTAGACCATAAACTCAAACTCAGAGGTTTAACTGTTTTGACATTGACACTTTTCTGCCTGTGTGTTTAGGTGGGAACAGCCCCCTCCAAATCAGCTGCAGGAGAGGAGACAGAAACAAATGTGGCCATTAGCACCAGCTGAGACTTGGAGGCAGCATTGTGGGGACCTTGTTGCTTTTCTGGGCTTTAGTCTGCGTAGGCAGGAGCAGTTATCACATGACCAGTGGCAGAAAAGGAGAAGGGTGTGCAGGTCATCCAAAAGCACCAAATGAGACTCAATGCCTTCAAGATTCTTACCCAGCCACTTTCCTGAGCCTTTTCTGTGAACAAAATATCCCAGGCAGTACTGCTGGGACTCTGCCTACCCTGCGGGAAACCACCCCTTCCCATCAACCTGTAAGACAAGACATAGAAGTGAACCTAGCACAGCTGGGCAAAGAAAGTTATGCCAACCCCAGATCCTCAATGGTCAACTGGATGAGAAGCTTGCCATAGGAAAATAGGAACAGAGCTACCTTTAGAAAACCAGCAGAGAAGATTGCCACTGGGAAACTGAATTGGGGGCAATATTGAAAGCCTGCAACTTATCAATAACATTATAAAGTCAAGGATCTGACAACAACCTACAGAGACACAACAGAAACTGCCACACACCTACCAAGAACTTGACATAATGTCAAGGATGCAGTAGGTTGGTTCAAACACTATGAAAAAAATAAAACAAACCTTCTTCCAAGAAAAGCCAGATCAGAATGCAGACAAAATTAAAAAATAAAAAAAGGAAAAGGGAGATAGAAGATATACATTGCTATGGAGACATAAACAGCTATTGAAGAAGTTACAAATAATGAAAAAAAACCTGAAACCATAAATAAAATTAATATCCCAAAGAATAGAAGCCGGAAGTTTGATGAACAGTTACAGAAGAAGCTACAAAAGATGGAAACCATGAATAAGAAGAAACAAGACTTTTAAAAATCATCACAACACATAATAGGTACAACTAAATACTGTTGTTGTTGTTGTTGTTGTTATGTGAAATCGAGTTACTTGCAACTCTAGCGACCCTATGTACAACAGCCCTAAACTCTGCTCTGTCCTGTGCCAATCACACTGTCTCTGACACTCCCATCCCAATTACCCCAGTCACTGAATCAATCCACCTCACAGAGGGCCTTCCCCTCCTACACTGTCCCTCCACCCTCCCAAGCATGATGTCCCTCTCCAAGGACCAGTCCCTCCTCACAACATGTCCAAAGAACGTTAGATGGAGCCTCAGAATCCTTGCCTCCAAGGAGCCACCCGGTTTAAGCCTCTCTAGGATGAATCTGTTTGTTTTCCTAGCTATCCATGGTACCCTCAATACTCTTCTCCAGCACCACAGCTCAAAGGCATCAATTCTTCTATCCTCCTTAGTCCTTGTCCAACTCTCTGATACGTAACATGTGATAGCTAAGACCATGGCCTGTATCAGACACACGTTAGTCTCCAGAGAGACACCATTGCTCTTCAGTACTTTGGTGAGATCCCTAACAGCAGACTTTCCCATGGCAATGTGCCTTTTAATTTCCTGGCTACTGGTGCCAAGAGTGTTGACTGTGGAGCCAAGCAAACTAAAGCTGTGTACAATCTCAATCTCTTCACCATCCATCCTGATGCTGCCAATTGGCCCAGTGGTGAGAATCTTTGTCTTCTTGACATTGAGCCTCAATCCATATTGTAGGCTGCAGTCCTTGACCCTCTGCAGCAGGTGCTTCAGGTCCTCCTCAGTTTCAGCAAGCAGGGTTGTGTCATCTTCATAATGCAGATTTTTGATAGTTAGGAAAAAACCCAAAAATATGTGAAAAAGAAATCAGAACTACGCAGTCAGAAATGGAAGAATGTTTTGACATGGTGGTTTGTGTTGTATACCATAAGGCAGAAAAGAAATGAATAAAACATAAGCATCATGTGGGATAACACTAAATGGAACAATCTACGTGTGATCAGAATTCCAGAATACAAGGGAGGCAGGGGAAGCAATGAGAAAATTGTGGAAGAAGTACTGTTGTGGCAGAAAATTCATGATTCTAGGATTCAACAAAGTTTCTTCATTAAATGTGCAGGTCAAAAACATCGGCTACTGCCCAAACTGTTCTGACCCTGAGGAGAAGTAAAGGTTGAGTTTATATACAGAGATTGGGCACAGGGGTTACACAAAGTTCATTTCAGTTGGCAGTTGAGGTTTCTGAAGAAAGTTGTTTCTTTCAGGAGTCGTTACTGCTTCTGATTTCTTATTGGTGTTCAGGTAAAGTACAGGATATAGTCAGAGAGTGGTAATCAACATGGATCCGCTTGAACCAAAACACAAAAACTCAGCAAAGCTTATTATTGCTAAACTTATTGAGGCATGTATTTCTTAAAACAGTTGTCAGAACATAATGGCTTCTCTAAGGATAACATTTGGAAGCAGGAGTGGCATCCACTTCCTAAGCAACATGCGTCCGGAAACTCTATGAACTTTGATAAATGGTGACAGTTATAGAAAGGCTTCAGGCCTTTTGTTCATAGGGTCTCTATGAGTCGTGCTCAAGGTGACAGCAATCAGAAACAAAAACAATTATAACATATATAATGGCTTCTCTAAAGCCTAGCATATAAGCTGCTATTTCAGTATTACAAGAAAACTTCATAGGTTATCTATCTAGAAGAACAAAGAAATCCACATCCAAGAAGCTCAGGAGACTTCAAACAGACTAGAAAAACACCAAGACTTGTCATAATCAAATTTTTCAAAGTCAAAGATAAGGATAGAATGTTTGAAGTAGTGTGAGGAAAAACAGTCACCTACAAAGGATAATCAATTAAATTAAGCTCTGACTTTTCAGCAGAAACCATTCAAGTAGGAAGACAGTGGGATGACATATGAAGTTTGCTAAAAGAGAAAAAATTGCCAGCCAAGGATCCTGTACCCACCAAAGCTGTCCATCAAATATGAAGTAGGAATTAGATCCTTTTCAGAAAAGCAGAAACTTAAGAAAGTTGTGAAATTAAGACCTAACGGAAGTCCTTCACACAGAAACAGCAAAGGAAAATGGACAGAGTAACCAGTAAAAACAGAAAAGGGTATTCAACAAAATGCCAACAATACAAGCTGGCCTGTGAATAAATTACACTTAATGTTAATGGCCTAAATACACTAATCAAGAGAAAAAGAACAGGGGAATTGAGTTTTTAAAGATCTCGTCAATATATTGCCTGCAAGATATATATATATATATGGAAAAGATATATTAAAAATCAAAGGGTGAGGGAAAAATACATCATGAAAATGGCATGAAAGCAGAAGTGGTGATACTAATATCCAACAAAAATAGACTTCAGTACGAGAACCATCATAAAAGATAAGGAAAGATACTATCAAATGATTAAAGACACAATAGATCAAGAAATTATAACCTTGGTTTATATGTAATCAACAAAATATATAAAAAATATGCAAAATATATAAAACAATGGTCAACAGATTTGAATAAATAGACACCACCACAATAGTAGTTGTTGCTACTTTGTGTTGTCAAGTTGCATGTGACTCATAGTGACATATGCACAATAGCTCTGAGCCAAGTCCTACCCTGAGGTAATGTCACTGTCTCCAACACAACTACTCCAATTACCCCAGTCACCGAGGCAATCCATCTCATTCTGGGTTTTCCTCTCCTGCACTGTCCCTCCATCCTTCCATGCATGATACCCCACTTCAAGGAATGCTCCCTCTTGTCAATATGCCCAAAATAAGTCAGACAGAGCTTCACAATCCTTGTCTCCAAGAGCCAGCTCAGTGGCTCAGTGTCACCCTCTCAGGACACAACTATTCTCTTAGCACCCCATAGTATTTTCAATACTCTTCTCCAGCACCATAACTCAGTCATTGATTCTTCCTATATCATCTTTATTCATTGTCCAGCTCTCTGATGCATAGCAAGTAACCATGAAGACCATGGCTTGGATTAGGTGAATCTTAGTCTTTAGATGAAATTGTTGTCCTTCAGCACTCTGGAGAGGCCAATGATAGATTTTCTAAATGGAATTCTTTTGATTTCCTGACTGCTGGTGCCAAGAGTGCAGATCATGGAATCAAGCAAGCTAAAATTGTTAACAAACTAACTCTCTTCTCCATCTCTCATGGTGCTGCCCATTAGCCCAATGGTTAGAATCTATTTATTTTTTAATGTTGAGCTTCAATCCATATTGAAGAATACAGTCTTTGACTTTCTGCAGCAAAATGTGTCAGGTCCTCCTCAGTTTCAGCAAGCAAGGTTGTGTCATCTGCACAACGTAGGTTCCTGATGAGTCATCTTCCAATCCTGGTGCTGTATTCCTCCTCATAGAGTCCAGCCTTCTGAGTAATCTATTCTTCATAAAGATTGAAAAGGTATGGAGACAGGATGCATCCCTGCCATACACTTTTCCTCATTTTGAACCATGCAGCCTTTTTCCTGCTCTGTTCTGACAACTGCCTCTGGTTCAAGTATAGGTTTCACATGAGCACAATTAAGTGTTTTGGAATCGTCATTCTTCTCAAGGTTAGCTACAATTTGTTGTGATCCACAAAGTCAAATGCCTTTGCATGGGCAATGCAACACAGACAGACATTCTTCTGGTACTTTCTGCTTTCAGCTAAGATACATTTAACATTGGCTATAATGTCCCTACTGCCATTGCCTCTTTTAAACCCAGCTTGCACATCTGGCAATTCTCTGTTGATGTACTGTACCAGTCATTTTTTAATAATCTTCAGCAGGACCTTGCTTGCACGTAATATTAATGATATTATTTAATAATTCCACACTCTGTCACATCACCTATTTTTGGAATGGGGAAAATATGGACCTCTTTCAGTCAGTTGGCCAGGAAGTTGTCCTCCAGATTTCTTGGCACAATCTGCTGAGTATATCCAGGACAGCATCTCTTTGTTGAAGTATATTAATTGTTATCCCATCAATTCATGGGCATTGTTTTTATTAATTCCTTCAAAGCAGCCTGGACTTCCTTATTCATCTCTATTGCCTTTTGATTATATGGTATTTCATAAAATGCTTCTGTATCAGCCAGTTTCTTTATGTACAGTGACTCCATGTACTCCTATCTTTCTTTAATGGTACCTGGATTATACAGTATTCTGCCTACAGCATCCTTAAGTATTACAACTCAAGGCTTGATTTTTTTTACTTTAGTTCATTTAGTTTAAAAATGCAAGTGAGCTTGTCCCTTTGGATTTTCTGACTCCAGTTCTTTGCACATTGCACTGAAATAGTTGGCTTTGTCTTCCTCCATGCTGCTCTTTAAAATCTTTTCTTCAGGTCCTTAATTTCTTGTTTTCTTCCCTTTGCTTTGGCATTCTAACGCAATATCCAGAGTCTTTTCTGACATTCAATTTGGTCTTTTATTCCTCCTCTGTCTTTGAAATGTCTTTTTATATTTATGAATGATGTTCTTCATATCCTCCCACAACTCCTCTGGTCTGAAATTATTAGTACTCAAGGCCTCAAATCAGTTCCTGAGATGGCCTTTAAATTCAAGTGGGATAGACTTGAGGTCAAACTTCAGTTTGTGTGGATTTGATTTGATTTTCTTTAGCTTCATTTTGAACTTGTATATGAGTATTTGATTGTCTTTTTTACAGTCAGCACCTTGGTTAGTTTTTACAGCTCATATATCGAGCTTCCCCAGTGATTTTCCCCCCCCACAAATGTAATCAAGCTGATTCCTGTGTATACCATCATGTGAGTGAGGTCCATGCGTATCATTGCTTGTGTTTCTTATAGAAGATATTTATAATTAATAAATAATTCAGCATTCTATCCTTCTGTCTCCAGCCTCATTTATGTCATAAAACCAGGGTTGGATGGGTACAGAAGATAAGAGTTGCTTGAGGGACAAGGAGAAGGCTCTGAGCAGGATGCTGGCAGGGTGAAGTGAGGGTGGGAGCACAACACATGCACTAAAGGGCAGGCCCAAGACCAACACCTAATCTGTTACCAGCATACTGTCCTCCTCTCTTATGGGTAATATGTTTTTCTGTCAAATATTGCTCTAAAACTGAACACCTAAATTAACTAGGGAGAAGGACTGGCCATCCAGTTCTGAAATAACAAGTCTTAAAAAACCCTAGATGCACTAGAGCACACTTAGATTAGACTAGGAGATACAGCACTAGAGGCTAAGCCTTCATACTGAGAATCCCAGAGGAGGAGGAATAGTTGCAAACAGACTTGTAATTGGAACATGGAATGTGAGAAGATTTAGAGATTGCTAAGAAATAAATGGAACATGTAAATAGTAACATAATAGGCATAGGGGACATGAAATGGCTTGGCATGGTACATTTTTAATCAATCATATGATGTATTATGCTAGAAATGAAAAAGTGAGGAAAAAATGGGATCACATTCAGTGCTTAAAAAACTGTTTCTAGATCCATCTTGGAATACGATGTTATAAGTCACAGGATAATATCCATATGCATACAAAAAAGACCTGTTAATACCACAAATTTATGAATCAACAATCAAAACCAGAGAGAACGAAAGAGATGACTTTCACCAACGGTTGCAACAATAGTAGTAGGAGACTTTAGCACACAATTCTCAATGAAGGACAGACTAACTTATAAGAAATTAAAGAAAGATGAAGAACAATTAACTCTACAATTAGGCAACTTGAACTTGTAGACATATTCAAGGTACCTCAGCCAGATAAAACTCAAGTATTTCTTATCAAGTGTATATGGTACATTTTCCAGATTTTGTCATATATTAGGACACAAAGAAAGCCTTAGCAAATTAAAAAGCATCGAAATAAAAAAATAGTATCTTCTCTGACTACAATGTCATAAAATTAGAAATCAACAAGAGGATAAAGGATAAAAATACCACCCATGTGGAAGCTAAATAATACGATGCTGAAGCCTTATTGAGTTGTAGAAGAAATAAAGGGTGAAATTAAAAATTCCTCAAAACAAATTAAAATACAACATAACAAAACCTCTAGGATACATCAAAGGCAGTTTCAACACCTCTATCAAATAGAAATGGTCTTTACAATCACTTGCTATGCATCAGAGAGTTGGACAATGACTAGGAAGGATAGAAGGAGAATTGATGCCTTTGAGTTGTGGTGTTGGAGAAGAGTATTGAATATACCATGGACTGCAAAGAAAACAAACAGGTTTGTCCTGGAGAGGTTGAAGCCAGGCTGCTTCTTGGAGGCAAGGAATCTGAAGCTTCGTCTAATATACTTTGGACATGTTGCAAGGAGGGACCAGTCCTTGGAGAGGGACGTCATGCTTGGAAGGGTGGAGGGACAGTGTAGGAGAGGAAGACCCTCGATGAGATGGATTGATTCAGTGACTGGGGTAATGGGGTAAGTGTGTCAGAGACAGTGAGATTGGCACAGGATAGGGCAGGTTTTAGGGCTGTTGTACATAGGGTCACTATGAGTTGCAGGCAACTTGATGGCACATAACAACAACATCAAATAGAAAAGAAAAACTAGCTAATTCCACAGGCTCTAGAAGAAAGAAAACTATAAGGACAAGGGCTAAAATCAAAGGGATAGAAAACAGAAAAACAATTGAAACCATCAACAAGATCAGTAGTGGATTTTTCAAAAGGGTCAATAAAATAGACAAACTTGGCAAACTTAACAAAAGAAAAGAAAAAGAAGACACAAATTACTTGACTAAGAGATGAAAGAAGTGATATCACACCAACTGAAATTACATCTATAATGACGGAATATCATAAAAAGCTATACTTCAATAAATGTTAAAATCTTGAGGTAATGGACAAATTCCTAGCTATCCACACCCTACCCAGAATGACATAGGCAGATACAGAACACTTAAATAGATCCATCACAAAATAAGACAATGAGCAGGTCATAAAAATACTCTCTCAAATAAAAAAGCCTGGCCCAGATGGCTTTACATGTGAATTCTCCCAAATACTCAGGGATGAACTTTCATGAATTCTACTTAAATTATTTTAAAAATAGAAAATTAAGAAAAAACTGAGACAGAACTTAAGCTTCCCTAGGAGTTCGTTGTTCCATTTGGTATCCTTTCCTCTATGACTGTGGGGCCAACTCAGAGGCCAAACAGAACAAGAAAGTTTGGGAAACAGAGCTACAAGCAGGGGGGAAAAATTCCCAGCTTTCTCAACTGGCATGTTGAACTCCAAGAAAGAGAGCTGACTTGAAACATCACCCCCACCCCCCTACTCCCAGAAACTTCTTGAGTGGAACACCTACCTGGTCTCACACTACTAGTTTGGAGACTGCATTAAAACAAGATTTCTGCAGCCTGCAGTGCAAAACTAATAGAACATTGAGGACTTTAGGAAAAGCAAATTCTCCCAGAAAGGACTTTCAGCAGAGTGAGTGCTTCACCCCATAGACTGAACATTTAAAACAGTCAACTAATCAATAACATCAAAAAGATAAGAACTACTGACAACTCACATGGACACAATAGAAACATCCTAATACTTATCAAGAAAAACTTCACATAATGTTGAGAAAGAGGCATGAAGCTTCAAATATTATGGAAAAACAAATTACACTTTCTCCAAAAAAAGCAAAGAAGACCCAATGAATACCCCACAGTCAAGAAGACAGATGATATACATTGATATGGAGAGATTAGAACAGCTACGAATGAAAGTATAAAACAATGAACAATGGAATCCACAAATAAAGAGGTACAAGAACTTAAAAAAATCATCATAAGATATAGAGGAGATAGCCAACACAGTACTGAAAATAACAGTAATGCATGAAAATACAATCCAGAATATTAAAACCAAAAATGACAGAAGTGTCCAACATGCTGGAAGGACAAAAAAGTAGAAGAGACTGAGCTGAGAGACAAGAACCTCAATGGAAACATATTAGAAAAAAAATCAGAGATGAGATACGAAGAAAATAACGAATATTCAAATCATGTGGGATGACATCAAAAGGGATAACATACAAATATATGACTGGAATTCCAGAATATGAGAAGAAAATGGAAATCACTGAGAAAATTGTGGAAGAGGTACTAGAAGAAAACATCAAAGGTATTATGAAGAATGAGGAAATGCACATTCAAGAAGCTCAGCAAGAACCAACTAGACTCGATACAAAGAGAAAAACATCAAGACATATTATAGTAAATTTCTCCAAAATGAAGACAAGAATAGAACACTGAAAGCAGCATGATAAAACAAAGAGTCATCTATAATGGAAAAACAATTAGATTAATTCTGGTTTTTCAGCAGGAATCATGTAAGTAAAAAGACATCGGGATAGTATAAACAGAAAGTTGAAAGAAACAATTGCCAACCAAGGATCCTATAATCAACAAAGCTCTCCATCAAATATGAAGGAGAAAGCACATTATTGCAGAAAAGAAGGAACTTAAGGAATTTGTGAAAACAAGACTAAATCTACAAGAACTTTTAAGGGAAGTCCTTTATTTGGGGCATGTTATTAGAAGCGGCTATTCCTTGGAGAAGGACTTGATGCTAGGAGGGGTGGAGGATTGGCAAAGGAAAAGAAGACTCTTGGCCAAGTGGATTAACACAGTGACTGTCGTAATGGTCTCTTGTGTGTCAGGAACTGTCAGGACGACACAGGATAAAGGAGGGCTCAGATCTTTTGTTCATATTGTTGCTATAAGTCGTATTTGACCTGCCGGTACCTAACAACAACAAGCATATAATACAACCTCAATTTCTTTTCAAAAGTTAACATTTCCTCAGTATTTAAGTGTCCCTCTCCTGTATTATATCTTAGTTTTAAATCCATAGTGTTCTGATCTTTCCTTTGAAGTTTCTCTAAAATTACATCTATTATGATTTTCTTTGAGAAGTCTATCTCAAACATAGAATACATTAGAATCTTTCAATAACTTTATAAACAATACATATTGTTGCTTGAGTGCAATTAAATCAGAACTTCTGATTAGAAGAGGATGTATTAAGTATCAGAATGAGAACATCTAGAAAGATCTTCCATAAGGGGGTTGGACCCTAACGGTGGGCTCAAATGTATCAGAGATGATGAAGATGGCACAGGATAGGGACGGGTTCAGAGCTATTGTCCATACAGCCATTATGGGAAGCAGCCAATCTGATGGCATTTAACAACAGATTAGATTTATCAGATTTATCACTCATCGCCATTGAGACGAACCTACTCATCGTTGACCCACCAGCAGACTGTCAGAGGCTATTCAACACAAGAGGAGATTCTACATCTCTGTCCCTCAGAGCCGTTGGTGACTTGAGACAATCTGTGATTGGGGTGGCGGCACAATTTCTTACACACTAAGCAACCAGAGCTGTTCACATTGGGAAAATATTTGATGCATTATGCTGTAATCAAAGAGGACCAGATAAGCTGTAGGAAGATATTCAGGATATCATTCATAAGGAGAGTAAAAGGGTATTACAAAGACAGGGGATAAAGAAAGGACCAAAATGGATATCAAAGAGACTCCGAGAATTGCAATAGAACATAAAGAGGTCAAAATAAAGAGAAGAAACGTTGAATTATAAAGTAAAAGAAGATTGTAAAAGGGCAGCTTGAGAAGGCAAAGCAAAGCAATATAATGTACAAAGAGCTGGAACTAGAAAATCATTTCTCAAGCTGAAAGAACTAAAGAACAAATTCAAGTCTTCAGTTCCAACACTAAAGGATACTACGGGCAAAATATTTTTTAACAAATTGGTGTGCACACAATCATTCATATATACTGTGTTTCATTCATTTATATTCTATTTTTATGTTCATTTACATTGTGTTTCTTTCATATACATCGTGCCTTACACAACCATTCTTATATTTTATATAATGAAGTACTATTGATCTAAGCCTATTAGTTGCTGCTAAGACCCAGCAAACGTTCCTTAAGAGAAGAATGTGCACTCTTCTCCTGTGTGATTAACTGTCTCTGAAAGCCCGTTGGCAGGTCAGCTATAGGTCAAGACTGACTCAATAGTACACAACAACAACATGCCTATTATCATGCTGTCTTTGCAAGTTGGTATTGAATCTTTCCCCTATTCTTTCCTGTAAACTCTGATATTCTGGTGATTTCACTTTTTCTGCCTCCTCCCTTTCTCCTTTCCCTTTTGAATATTCAAACTTTGCTCAGTTACCCTCCTCAATCACAACAATGGTATTTAGTAGCATTTGCTCTTATGAGACTGAATTATTTCACTCAGCGTAATTCTTTCTTTTTTTGTGTTATATAAAAATTTGTATATTCAGAATATTTTAAAGTATAGCATTACATTGGATTGTGGGTGATGGTTTGTTTCCATGTTGATATTTTTATTCAATTTTATTAATTTTAATGAACATTTACAGAGATTTTGGGTTTCCATTCATCATTGTTGCACTATTTTCTCTACCCTCCCCCCCCAAGTTCATTCCTCTTTCCCTCCTCCCTTGAAAGTCTGTTTTAATTGTCCCATTGCCACAGTGCTTGTCAAAGCCAGTTCTGATTAATCTCCTTTGTCAGTGTGTCCTTTGCCATTGCCTATCACCCTCCCCTGAGAGACTTCACCCTGATTCATAAGGAAAAGGGGATGGTGTATTCTCTTAGCTACTTCCTGCTAGGTTTTAGGGTGAAGATCTTCTCTCACTATTCTAAAGGGTCCTTTTGGCAATAGGAAACACGTAGACTATTGTGGTCACTCAGCGTAATTCTTTCTTGACTCTCCAATGTTATGTATTGTTTTATGAAATCATCTTATCTTAGTCTTGCAAAGTATTCTATTGTGTGAATACACCACAATTTTTTAATCCATTTGTTTTTTACAGACTCTTGGGCTGTTACCATTTTTTCATTATTTTGAATAATGCTGCTATGGACACAGGTGTACATGTCTCCATTTGTGTTTCGGTTCTGATTTTCTTGGAGTGTATTCCTAGCAGTGAAGTTGCTGGGTCATATGAAATTTCTATGTTCAACTTTTTGAGGAAACGTCAAACTGCTTCCATTGTACAATCCTACCAGTAGTACATAAAAGTCTCAATCTCTCTGCATCTTGTACAACATTTATTGCTTGCTGTACTGTTAAACTTTGCTACTTCTACTAGAGCGATATAGCATCTCATTGTTATTTTTACTTGCATCTCACTGATTGCCAGTGATTTTGGATATTTCTTCAGGCTTTGTTGGCCAATCATATGTCCTCCTTTGTGAAAATTCTTACAAGTCTTTTTTGCCCAGTTTGTGACTTGTAATGAGTCTTTTTCTTGCGGCAGTCCAGTTGTTGTTCTGTATTGTTGTTCTATGGATTTGGAATTGACCCATATCTGACTCTCCAGTGGACTTTCAGAGGCAATAAATCACAATACAGGATATTGCCTAGCTTTCTCCAGTGGAGCAGCTGGTGGATTCAAACCATGTGCTTTTGGGATTGTAGCACAGCTTCTTACAAATTGATTGGGAGAGTTCTCCAAAACAAGAGAATAAAGGATTAAAAACAAAAACAAAACAAAAAGAAAAAACAACCCAACCATTGAGAGGCCATGTAGGAGCCTGTAAATATTAGTTATGAAACCCTTGTTTGAAATATAACTGCCAGGTGCTTACCCCCAGCCCCCCAATCTATGAGCATTTTTTTTCTCCACCCTATTAATTAAAACAAGCTTGGAAGCAGGAGTGGCATCTACTTCCAAAATAGCTTGCCTCTGGAAACCCTATGAACCTGGAGAAAGGATGAAAGTTATACAAGTATTCAGGTCTTTCATTCATAGGGTCACTATGAGTCGCCTATGACTCAACAGCATTTAACAACAACAACAACATAGAAAGAGATCAGTTGGTCTAGTGGACAGAAAGTTATGCTACCAAGCCAAAGGTGGGTGACTTTAAGCCATGGCTCTCAGGCCTGTTTTTAATTGGTTTTGGTAAAACATTCTTCTAGGTTGTATTGTCCTGGTCTGTCCACTTGTTGTACAGAGGTATCTCAGGTTGCTGTGAAGCTGAACGTTATGACACTGATGTGTCAAATGAGAGAATGGTTACCCATAGTGGACAGTGTTTGGTGAAGCTCCTGATTAAAACACACTTGGAAGCAGGAGTGGCATCCACTTCCGAAATAGCTTGCTTCCAGAAACCCTATGAACCTGGAGAAAGGATGAAAGTTTTACAATTGTTCAAGTCTTTCATTCATAGGGTCACTATGAGTCATCAACAACTTGATGACACTTAACAACAACAACATTGGCAAAAGTATTTTATGCACACAGGGATTCTATTTAAAGACGGTTCCATTCATTAATTTCATCCTCTCGTGGTTGTGCTTTTCTGGTTACATTTGCAAGCCTATTTATGCCATTATAAATATGTTCTGTCTCTATACCTTTTCAATCTGTATGTGTAACAGATAATTTAGAAGGCTGGGCTTTCTGAGGAAAAATGTGGCATCAGAATTGGAGAAAGATTTGTAAATAACCTGCTGTATGCAATACAACCTTGGTTGAGGAAAATGAGGAAGATCTGATGCGTTTGTTGCAGAAGGTCAAGAACTATAGCACTAAATATGGATTAAAGCTTAACATCAAGAAGACAAAGATTCTCACCACTTTGATGGGCCAATTGGCAGCATCATGATAGATGGAGAAGAGACTTAGTATGTTAACAATTTCAGCTTGTTCAGCTCCACAATCAACACTCTTGACACCAGCAGTCAGGAAATCAAAAGGCTGATTTTATTAGGTAAGTCTACTGTCAGGGACATCTCCAGAGTGTTTTAAAGCAATGATGCCAGTGTAGAGACTAATGTGTGCCTGATACAGACCATGGTCTTTGCAATTACTTGGTACCATGACAGAAGAAGATTGATGTCTTCTAGGTGTGGTGTTGGAGAAGAGTGTTGAACATACCATGGGCTACCAGGAGAACAAACAGATCTGTCCTGAGAGGGTGAAACTAAGCTCCTCCCTGGAAGCAAGGATTTTTTTTTTTCTATAATTATATTTTATTAATTTTCATAAACATTTACAGAGATTTTGGGCTTCCACTCATTCATTGTTGCACTATTCTCTCTACCCTCCTCCCAGTTTGTTCTTGTCCAAATGCCACAGTGCCTGTCAAAGCCAGTTCTGATCAATCTCCTCTGTCAGTGTATCCCTTGCCATTCCCCATCACTCCTCCCTGAGAGAGACTTCACCCTGAGTCATAAGGAAAAGGGGACGGCGTATTCTCTTAGCCACCTCCTGCTGAAAAGGGACGCTGTGGGTTTCAGGGTGAAGATCTTCTCTCACTACTCTAAAGGGCCCCTTTGGCAGTAGGAAACACATAGACTATTATGGAGATTGATTTTGGAATTCAGATGCACTCTTATTGATTGTGCTTGGCTGTACATGTACATATCCTTCAAGATGTATCATGGGGGTGTTGCAACCTAGAAGACACAAATTTGACTAACAAGTTATAAGTACATGAGTCCAAAAATTATGGAAAAGTAAAAGAAAAGATTCTTTCATTGTTTTACAAACCCTCCCCCAGGTCCCCTCCACCATGCAGCCCTCGCTCTAGTCTCCTGTGATGACAGAAATACCCAGTTACATCTCTCTTTTGGATGGTTCTCTCCCTCCTCTGCTTCAGTGCAGTATACATTATTGAACTCATCATACTCAGTGTCTCCCTAACCCCAAGGACAGTCCCATTCTACAACAGTGGCATCATGTAATATTTGTCCTTTTGTGACTGGGATATTTCACTCAGCATAATGTTCTCCAGAGTCAACCATTTTGAACAATATTGCATGAGTTCCCTGTTTTTCAATGCAGCATAGCATTCCATTGTGCGAATATACCACAGCTTCTCCAGCCATTCGTTTGTTGATGGGCACTTAGGTTGTTTCCAACTCCTTGCCATTGTGAACAAAGCTGCAATAAACATGGGTGTGCAGGAAGCAAGGATTTTTAAGCCCCATATTACATACTTTCAGCATGTGGATAGGAAGGATCAGTCCTTGGAGAACATCGTGCTTGTAAAGGTGGAGGGACAACACAGGAAAGGAAGTCTCTGGATGACATTGATTGATATAGTAACTGGAGTGATGGAGGTAGGAATGTCAGAAGCAGTGAGATTGGCTCAGGATAGGGCAGGGTTAAGAGCTATTGCACATAGGGTAACTAGGAGTCACAGACAATTTGATGGCACATAATAAAACCAACCATGTTTATGCTATTGGATTAGCATCTAAGTTTGGTCCCATTTTCCCATTTTGTCCTTAGAATTCTAATGGTTTTGAGTTTCACCGCCAGGTCTCTGATTCACCTTGATTTTTTTTTATGGTGTATGTGAATAATCCTATTTCAATTTTCTGCAGGTAGATGTTCAGTTTTTCCAGCACTATTTATTGAAGAAGCTGTCATTTCCACATTTGATAAGTTTTGTATCTTTGTCAAATATGAATTGACCATAGGCTGATGAGGTCATTTCTGGGTCCTCAATTCTGTTCCATTGACAGTGTGAAGATGGTGTACATCAGGGTCGTATCCTTTCTCTGAACCTATTCAACCTGTATATTGAGCAGGTTATTTTAGAAGTTGGACTCTATGAATAGGAATATAATACCAATATCAGAGGAAAAGCAGTAACTCTGAACCCTGCCCTATGTTATGCTGATGATACACTCTTGCTCACTTAAACATGAGGAGAATTTTAAGAACTTGCTGCAGAGATCTAACAATACGACCTTCAATCTGCATTACATCTCAACATCAAGAAAACAAAAATACTCACCACTGAATCAAAAGGAAACAACATGATAGATGGGGGAGAAAACCCCTTGAACCTATTATTGCCTTCATCTTACTTGAATCAACAATCAACGCACTTGGTACCAGCACAAGGAGATCAGGAGACATATATCACTGGACAAGTCTGCAGTCAGGGACGTCTCCAAATTATGTCAATTTGAGGACTAAGGTGCAGCTGATTCAGGCCAAAGTCTTTTCAATCACCTGCTATGCATTTGAGAGCTGAACAATGACTAAGGATTACAGAAGAATTGATAGCTTTGAGTTGTGGTGTTGGTGAAGGATATTTAATATTCCATGGACTACCAAAAGAACAAACAGATATGTTAGAGAAACGGTGTAGCCAGAATGCTCCTTGGAAGTAAGAATGCTAAAGTTTTGATTCACATATCTTGGACGTGTTGCTAGAAGAAGCTAATCCTTGGGGAGAGAGATTATGGTTGAAAAGGTGGAGGGGTGGTGAAAAAGAGGAAGACCCTCAACCAAACGGTTTGACAGTGGGTTCAGCAATGGACTCACATACATCAGATATTCTGAGGATGGAAAAGATAGGATAGGGTTATATCTGTTGTTCAAACAGTTGATATGAGTCTTATGTAACTAGATAATACCTAACAAAAAACAAAAATTCTATTCCATTTGGGCTATGTGCCTGTCATTATACCAATACCATGATATAGCTGTAGTAGATTTATAGATGAGGAAGTGTGTTGTATATCACTTGAGTTTTATTTACCTAAGAGCTTTGCTTATTCAGAGTCATTTACTTTTCCAATTAAAGATGGAAATTACCTTTTCTATCTTATTGAAGAATGAATTTGTTATCTGTATTGAGATTGCATTGAACATACAGATTGCTTTTGGTAGGATTGTCATTTTCACTGAACTGAGTCTTCCTATCCATGAACAGAGGATATTTCTTCTATTTAGTTAGGTTTCCTATTGTCTTGTAGCAGTGTTTATAGTTTTCCTTATAAATGTTTCTTTTGTGCCGTTTGTTGTTGTCATTTTTGTTTTGTACTGTTGAGGCAGAAAAGACCCATAGCTGCCCCTCCAGTGAGTTTTCCTAGACAGTAAATTGCACATGGGATTTTCCATCTTTCTGTGTGGAGCAGCTGGTGGAATGAAGCCACGTGCCTTTATGTCATCAGCTCCTTAGCTCGTTAGCACTATGACATCAGAGCTTTATCCTGTGGTTAGCTATTATAAATGGCATTGCTTTCTTAATTTCCTTTTTCATGCTTTCTTGTTGCTGTAGAGAAATTCTACTGATGTTTGCATACTGATATTTACAGGATTTTTGTTTGAGTCTTTGGGGTTTTCTGTTTACATGAATATATTTTATGCATATAATGATAGTTTTACCACCTCTTTGCCAATTCGGATGCCTTCTATTTCCTTCCCTTAATGTCCTAACTGGTAACACAGCGCTGAATAGGAGTGGTGATAGTGGGCATCCTTGCCTGGTCCTTGTTCACAAGAGGATTGCCATTAGTCTTTCTCCATTGAGAATGATGTTAGCTCTTGGTTTTACATTTATGCTTTTCACTATGTTGAGATTATGTTCTTCTATTCCTATTTTGTTGAATGTTTTAATCAGGAAGGGATGTTGGATTTTGTCAAAGGTCTTTTCTACATCAATTGGTAGGATCATATTTTCTTGTTTTTTGCTTTGTTAATGTGATGGATTACATACATGACTTGTTTTTCTTATGTTGAACCACCTTGTGAACCTGTTATGAATCCCACTTAGTCATAATGAATGTAAATGGTTGTGGTGGTTGTTGTCGATGTTTTTGATTGTCATCGAGTCAAGCATGATTCATAGCAACCCAATGAACAAAAAGGCCTGAAGCATTTCTGTAACTATCAACATTTATCAAAGTTCATAGAGTTTCCAGGGGCATGTAATTTAGGAAGTAGATGCCACTTCTGCTTCCAAATTCTTCGGAGTATGTCTAAAAATAGGTGCAAAATTTACTGAAAGCTACAAAACATGTTTAAGTAATAGTTATAGAAGTGTTTTGTAACTAATATTAAAAAGGTAGATGTTCCCACTTGTGACAAAGCTGGTTAAAAAGAATTTTAGGAGAAATTGATCCTCTTTCAGTATCCTACATGCCATGAAGAAACAGGAAGAAGGCTGAAGTCAGTGGGGTCAGGACTTGAAAGTTCCAATAATAATGGATGCTTTAAAAACATGACCAACTCTATGTCTGAAATAGAAATATTATTTAAAAATCTAAGAAATGTATTTTGCTTAATTAGTAACGTGCTCACCAAGTTGTGCCAAGAAATCTGGAAAACAACCACTTGGCAAACTGACTGGAAGAGATCTATATTTATTCCCATCCCAAAGAAAGGTGACCCAACAGAGTGTGGTAACAATAGAACAATCTCATTTATTTCACATGTGAGCAAGATTCTACTGAAGATTATCCAAAAATGACTGGAACACCACATCGGCAGAGAACTGCCAGAAGTCCAGGCTGGGGTTAGAAGGGGTCGTGGTACTAGAGATATTGTAGCTGATGTTAGATGGATCTTAGCTGACAGCAGAGAATACCAGAGAAATGTATACCTGTGTTTCATTGACTATGCAAAGGCGTTTGACTGTGTGGATCATAACACATTGTGGCTGACTCTGAGAAGAATGGGAATCCCAGAACACTTGATCGTGCTAATGAGAAACCTATACTTAGACCAGGAGGCAGTCATCAGAACAGAGCAAGGGAACACTGCATGGTTCAAAACTGGGAAGGGTGTATGCCAGGGATGCATCCTATCTCCATACCTTTTCAATCTGTATGCAGAACAGATTATCCAGGAGGCTGGGCTCTATGAGGAGAAATGTGGGGTCAAGATTGGTGGAAGATCTATCAACAATCTGCATTATGCAGATGACATAACCCTGCTTGCTGAAACTGAGGGGGACACGAAGCACTTGCTTCACAGGGTAAAGGACTGCAGTCTCCAGTATGGGTTGAGGCTCAATATCAGAAGACGAAGATTCTCACCACTGGACCAATTGGCAGCATCAGGATGGATGGTGAAGAGATTGAGATTGTTCACAGCATTAGTTTGCTCGGCTCCACAGTCAACACTCTTGGCACCAGTAGACAGAAAATTAAAAGGCATATTGCCATGGGAAAGTCTGCTGTTAGGGACCTCTCCAAAGTACTGAAGAGCAATGGGTCTCTTTGGAGACTAAGGTGCTTCTGGTACAGGCCATGGTCTTTGCTATCACTTGTTATGCATCAGAGAGTTGGACAATGACCAAGGAGGATAGAAGGAGAATTGATGTCTTTGAGCTGTGGTGCTGGAGAAGAGTATTGAGAGTACCATGGACTGCTAGGAAAACAAACAGATTTGTCCTGGAAAGGGTTAAACCGGGTGGCTCCTTGGAGGCAAGGATTCTGAGGCTCCATCTAACATACTTTGGACATGTTGTAAGGAGAGACCAGTCCTTGGAGAAGGACATCATGCTTGGGATGATGGAGGGACAGTGCAGGAGGAGAAGGCCCTCTATGAGTTGGATTGATTCAGTGATTGGGGTAATCGGGATGGGAGTGTCAGAGACAGTGTGATTGGCACAGGACAGAGCAGAGTTTAGGGCTGTTGTACATAGGGTCGCTATGAGTCGCAGGCGACTCGACGGCACATAACAACAGTAACAGCTAAATTACTTCGGGTGTATTTAAAAAAAATCTTTATCTTCTAAGACATAGATCATAACACAGGAGATATTACTGCTGATGTCAAATGGATCTTGACTGAGAGAGAGCACAGAATACAAGAAAGATATTTATTTGTATTTTATTGAGTATACAAAGACTTTTGACAGTGCAGATGATAGTAAATTTGAGGTAACATTGAGAAGAATGAGAAATCCAAAACTTTTAAATGTGCTCATGCAAAACCTGTGCCTAGACCAAGAAGCAGAACAAAGTGAAACTGTATAATTTAAAATTAAGAAAGTTGTGCATCAGCGTTACATTCTTTTTCCATACCTATCTAATATGCATACTGAGTGAATAATTTGAGATGAGGGACTATATGAAGAAGAATGTGGCATCAGGTTTGCAGGAAGACTCATCAATAACCAAAGTTATGCAGAGGGAACCTTGTTTGCAGAAGGAGAAGAGGACTTGAAGTATTTGCTGCATAAAATCAAAGACTAAACCCTTCATCTGGATTACATCTCAACATTATGAAAATGAAAATCCTCACCAGTGCACCAGTAGGTTCACGATAGATGCATAAAATATCTTGAAGTTGTGCATGGTTTCATCTTACTTGGATCCACAATCAACAGCCATGTTGGTATCAACCATCAAGGTATCAAAAGAGTGCAAAAGCTGGGTAATGTGGAACTTCTATGTTCAGCTTCTTGAGGAAGTGCCAAACTGCCTTCCAGAATGGTTGTACTATTTTACAATCCCACCAACAATGTATAAGAGTTCCTATCTCTCTACATCCTTTCAAACATTTATTTCTTGCTGTTCTGTTAAACTTGCTACTGGAGTGAAATGTTTTCTCATTGTAGTTTTTATTTGCATTTCTCTTATTTTCAGTGATTTTGAGCATTTCTTCATGTGTCTGTTAGCCACTTTAATATCTTCCTCTATCAGAGTTATTTCCTTGTCTTTTGCTCATTTTGTAATTGGTTTATCAGTCTTATTCTTGTGGAGGCCCAGGAGCATTCTGTAAACTTTTGTTGTGAGACTCTTGTCTGAGATGGTATCACCATAGGTTTGCTTTCAGTTAGTAGGTTTATCTTTTTACCCTGTTGTAAAAACTTTTTGATACACAAAGGAGACTTGTACACCAATGTTCACCACAGCATTATTCACCATCGCAAGAACATTAAAATAGCCCAGATGTCCAACCACAAACAAATGGATTGAGAAGTTGTGGGACATTCACACAATGCAGCAACCAGGAGCAGTGATTTTGTAAATTACTACCTAACTTGGGAAAGACTGGAGAGCATTATACTGAGTGAACTAACTCAGCCACAAAAGGACAAATACTGTATAAAATGATTATTACAGAATGTATATGAGGATCCAAGGGGGGAGGGGGGAGAAAAGGAGTAAGGGCTGTTAATCATAGGGCTGCACAATTTGATGGGGCAGCGGGGAGGGGTGAAGGTTGTTGTTGTTGCTAAGTGCCGTCAAGTCACAGATGACTCATAGCGACCCTATGAACCAAAGACCTGAGCACTGTTCATCATTTCCAGAGGCAAGCCATTTCGGAAGTGGATGCCATTCCTGCATCCAGGCTTGTTTTAATCAGGAAGCTCCACCAAATACTGTCCACCATGGGTAACCATTATCACATTTGGCACATCAGTGTCATAGTGATTAGCGTCACATCAACCACAGCAATGCACAGACCAGTGCTATACCACCTAGAAGCATGTTGACCAAAAAAACCCAATTTGAACCAGGCCCGAGGCCAGGCCTCAAGGACCTCGCTCCTGGGGAGAAGAGCAGTACTGCACATCAAACACAAGCCTGAAAAAGCACACAACCCCCCCCAAAAAAACCAAACCCTTGTGATTACTTGTGTGAGTGGACCACCATGCACAGGCAACAAGAAGCCACCGAGAACAGAGTGAAGTCATCCAGGAACAACCTGGCCTCCCTCTCCTCCCCTTCCTCCTTAGAGACCATAATGGTGAAACGTCATCTCATCTACTTTGGATATGCTGTTAGGAGGAGTCAGTCCTTGGGAAAAGACATGATGCTGGGAATGGTGAAAGATCAGAGAAAGAGAGGAAGACTCTCAACCAGTTGGACTGACACAATGGCTGTGATAATGGGTTGGAGCATATCAGTGATAAAAGAATGGTGAAGGTTAGAGTTAAATTCTCATCTGTTGTTCATAGGATTGCTTGTTGTCTTTGACTTAATGGAACCTTAAAAAAAACAACCAACCCTAGAAACACTTGTTGTTGTTATGTGCCGTTGAGTCGCTTGCGGCTCATAGCGACCCTATGTACAACAGCCCTAAACTCTGCTCTATCCTGTGCCAATCGCACTGTCTCTGACACTCCCATCCCGATTATCCCAGTCACTGAATGAATCCACCTCATAGAGGGCCTTCCCCTCCTGCACCGTCCCTCCACCCTCCCAAGCATGATGTCCTTCTCCTAGATTTAATAAATTCTGGTGAGAGTGCATTTAAGAGCATGGACTGACTGAAATAGCCAAGATTTGAACTGATCTGCTATTCTTTAGCAAACAGAGTTGCTTTAGCACAGAAGGCTGGAGGGAGAAGAACAGTCAGTCTTGCTTTAATTGTGGCTTCTTTACTCTCTGCTACCTATATGACCCCTGAATTTCCCAGGTCTCCATGGAACTATTTCTTTTACATTTAATATAGAATAAAAATAACTTTTCTTGATTTCTTAACTAAAGGTCCTTAATTCTCACTAAACACTTGTCAGAGGAATCCACAAGCCAAGGAAGCCACTGCATATGAGGAAAATGATAGGAGAATCTATGGTAGACGACGTGAATCTAAGAACCCAGATTTACCTGTGAGAAATGGAATTCAATGGGATTGCTTTGTGTTTCTAGGTTTCTCCAGTTTCCTACTCTTGACAGAGTTCAGTCTTATCTCTTTTCTATTGTTTCTTTATTAATAGAAAATGTTTTCACTTTTCTTCTCTCACAGGTTTTTACCTTAAACATTGTGTTGTTATCTAGAGCTGTTGTAGCAGAGACACTGCAAGTGGATAGATTTAACAAACAAATTTATTTTATAACAATATAAGATCAGTTTGTATTCAGGGCATAAGCTCTATGGGAATTCTTTCTTTCTGTGTCAGCTCTGGGTGAACTTACTTGTCTCACAGCTTCTGCTTCCAGCTTCCTTGGAGAATTGCATGTGTCTTGGTGTTTGTCATACTCGGTTTCTCTTCTAGCTTCAGTTTAATCTTTTACATATAAAAATACACCTTATACTAATCTTATTTCATTAACAGAACAAAGACAATCCATTCCCCAACGAGACTACAATCAGAGGTATAACTCATTATTATTGAGTTGGTTCTGACTCACAGTGATCGAACACACAGAGTTTTCAAGGTTGTAAATCTTTGCAATAAGGAGCTCTAAGATACTAGTCCATAGTGTATTGTGTCACTAACAAAACAGTTGTGGGCTCTGGTGATTTGAAACATTAGCTGTTTTTTGAGGGGGAAAAAAGATGGCTTTCTCCACCCATTAAGGATTTATAGCTTTTGAAAGTAGATGGAGTATCACTGGAATTCAGAATCTGCTAGAAGACAGTGAGTTTGAGTTTGGAAACACTAACAGAAGATCTCCCATATGTCTCCTAAAGAACAGATGCCAGCTTTGAACTGCCCTGCAGACTTTTCAGCAAGCAGCACAACTCACAAAGCACTATCCCACGACAGCTCCTAATCAAAGTCATGTTTGTTACTGTTGTAAACCTTCAAGTTGGAATCAAACCATAGTGGACCTTCCAGTGGGTTTTCAAATGCAGTAAAGCACACAGAAAGAGACTGCCTATCTCCCATAGAGAAGTTAGTGGACTTGAACCATGTGCTTTTGGGCTGACAGTGCAACCACCTAACCCTATGCTGTCAGAGCTCCCTCATCAGAGACATAGAGGTTAGTATTTTGACATGTAATCTTATGGGATACAGTTCAATCCACAACACAGTTCCTGGGTTTTACAGATTTCTTTATGCTATTGTTGTTGGTAAGTGCGACCAGTTTTAAATCAACTCATATGTGAACTTCTGGCAGGTCTTCAGAGGAAGTAAATTGCACAGGAAAAGATTGCCCATCTTCCGTGCACAAAGCAGGTAGCAGATTTAAATTGTTTGCCTTTGAGTTGACAGCACAACTCCTAACCACTAGACCAGTGGAGTTCTCTAGGTTTTACTGTATCGCTCTTTAATATCGTGGTTAGGTGCCCTCAAGTCGACTACAACTCATAGCGACTCGATGAACAACAGATCAAAAGCCCCATCCTCAGGATCATCTTTATGCTCAAGCCTATTGTAGCAGTCACTGTGTTGATCTTCATGGAAAATGCAAAAAAATAGTGATATCAGTTTAAAGACTAAGATGCTCCTGACCCAAGCCTTGGTATTTTCAATTGCTTCTTAAGCAGCTAAAATTCAAACAATGAATAAAGAAAATCGAAGAAGAATTGATGCCTTTAAGTTTTCTTATTGACAAATCGTTCTATGGAAGTTTCATGGACTGACAAAAGAATAAACAAATCTGGTTTGGAGGCTGTACAACCAAAGCCAGGATAAAGGGCCAGGATAGCGACGCTTGTCTCACATAATTTGGGCATGCTTTCAGGAGGAGTCAGTCCTTGGAAAAAGACCGTATACTGGAAAAGCTGGAGGATTAGTGAAAGAGAGGAAGACCCTCAACCAGATAGGTTGCGAAGATGGTGCAGCATAGGACAAAGTTTTGATCTGCTATTCATAGAGTCACTATGAGTCGCCTGCGACTCGACGTCACTTAACAACAATAACATCAACAGAGAGAGAGAGAGAGATCAGCTGGCCCAGTGAAGAGAAAACTATGTGACCAAGACAAAGGTGGGTGACTTTTAATCCGCGGCCCTCAGGCCAGTCTTTCATTGTTTTTGTTCAGACATTCCTCTAGGTCGTATAGCCCTGGTGTACAAGTTGCCTTCCCGCAGTCACTTGTGGTTGCTGTGAGGCTGAACACTATGACAAGGATGTGTCAAATGCATTAATGGTTGGCTACCCAGTGCGGACTGAGAGTGGGGTGGAGCTCCCCAATTAAACAAGCGTGGAAGGAGGAGTGGCATCCACTTCCATAATAGCTTGCCTCTGGAAACCCTATGAACCTGGAGAGAGGATGAAAGGCACCCAAGCGTCGAGGACTCTCCTTCATAGGGTTGCTATGAGTCGCCTGCGACTCAACAGCACTTAACAACAACAACAACAACATTCATAGAGTCACTGTTAGTCAGCGTGAGCTCCAAGGCACCTAACAGCAGCAATGAACGCTTCCTTAACATCTGGGACTTGGTTTCCTCACAGGTCAACTAGCATACGCATTTCAGCAGATTTTGTGAAGTAGAACAGTGCTCATTTAAAGACTTTGAAAAAATCTTTAAACTAACATTCAAATAAAATATATGGCATGGTTTGTTGATGAAATGACCAACTTGGTTTCCATTCTTCTGTTGTCAACTTTCGTGAGTGAGTAGAGTTGGGAAAGAAAAATGAGAGGAAACAGTCTTAGCATAGTACATTTAAAGATAAAACTCAATGACAAGATAGAAAAAGCTTTAAAAGTATTAAAAGAAAAGCATGAATATTTGTGTTAAAAATGAAAAGATTGGAAAGAAGAAAGAGATATTACTGTCTAGTTCTTACTCTAATACACTTATTCTCCCTTTAGCAATTCAAGCATTATTTTGGGCATAAGACTCTTAATTTTATTTTATTCATACTATTTTGCTTATTCTATATGCTGTTCTCTTCCAGATTTTTTTTTCTTTTACCCAGGACTTTTAATTTAAGTTGAATCCTCTAACTCAGAAGGGACTTTTATTGCTTCCAAATCTAAAATAAAAATTCTGTCTTTGTCCCTATTACATTCTCCAGGGAAATTTCAACTCCTGTGTAGAACTCCTGGGACATATTGCTTAAAGGCTATTTAGCTGTAGCTACTCTGGAGTAAAAGATCTCAAACTTCCCCTGAGATGCCCTGCACTCAGTACAGATATTTATAGGCAGACTGTCTTTATTCACAAAAAAATGTCTCCAAATATTAAAATCTCATATCAGAAATCCATTCCTCTTTTTTTAATTAAAAAAGTATTGATGTTTTAAATATATATGAAAGCACTTATTTTTGAAGAGTTGGACCTCTTATATAGGAAAGTGATAAAAATGTTTTCAGGATATAGAAGGCATACTCTGGCAAGTAGGAAAACAATAATGCGTAATAAATTAAAAGGTGCAAGGAAAGTTCTAAAGCTAACACAAAGAATTGTGTTCCATTTAATTTCTGTCATGATCATTCCTCTATTTTATTTTCTTTAGTTTTCTTAGTTAATTCTATGTTTTTAAATACTTTTTAAATTGACTAAGTGATTATAGAGAATCAACGTAAACTTTTCCAATGCTCAGTAAGCACCTATAAATTATTCATGATTTGAATCCCATTGATGTTGACATTTTCATGAGTCAAATGCAATTTGATAGGAACAGCTTTATGTGAAACAACTTAATTTTTTTCATAATCTTTCGAGTTATTAGGTGTTTTATATTTAACCTGTGAATATTTGGTGTAAAGAGAGGGAAATAGATTTTCCCATCCGTAGTTTAATGAAACTGGGATTTTTCCCTTCACTTTTTTCTTATTAGGTATCTGAACTTCATGACAATGTCATATTTTATTGCAAAACATTTTAATGCTTCCATATGTTTATAAAATGTTTTCTAAGACTTAAAATTTAAAAAATGAGCAAATAAACTCCAAAACTATCACCATCAGTCAATTCTAAGACAGAGTAATACTGCCCAAGGCTGTTAGACTACCTCAACCTTCTCCCCTATAACAACAGGTAGGTTCAAACCTCTGACTGTTCAGTTATCCTTAAGATCCTCACCACTGCACTACCAGGACCCTTTACATCCGAATACATGTCTCTGTAATCCATTGATTTTTAACAGCATTCCTTTGGTGTTTAAAAAAAATAATCTAGAAGGCAGGTATATAAAGCCAGAATGTTTCCATTTTACTTTTTCTATGACCTCAAAATAATATATAATAAAATAAACAATTCAAATTACAGCATTCTTACTTACATAATAGTCTTTTAAAAACTCTATTTGTATCCTGCTACTTTGCTGAATTGGTCAACTACGTCCAATAGTTTTCTTGCTGAGTCTTTAGGGTTTTCTAAATATACTATCATGTCATCAGCATAGAGGGATAATTTTACCTCCTCGTTGCCTATTTGGATACCTTTTATTCCATTTTCTTGTCTTATTGCTATTGCTAAGACTTCCAAAACAATATTGAATAAAAAGGTGATAGTGGGCATCCTTGCCTAGTTCCTGTTCTTAAAGGGAATGCCTTTAACCTCTCTCCATTAAGAACAATGTTGGCTCTTGGGTTTTCATAGATACTTTTTCTCCCAAAGACCTAACAGTCATTACTCAAGAGTGTCAGTTCTAGAAAAAAGCCCTCTATGTTTCTTGAAGCCAAGAAATTAAAAGATGAATTGCATTGGGCAAGTCTGCTGTCAGGGTATTCTCCAATGTGCTGAAGAGCAATGATGTCAGTCTGGATACTAAGGTGTGCCTGATACAGGCCATAGTCTTTGCAATTAATTGCTATGCAATGAGTAGGGGTGATAGAAGGAGAATTGATACCTTTGAGCTGTGGTGCTGGAGAAGAGTACTGAATATACCATGGACTGCTAGGAGAAAAGAAACTAGTTTATCCTAGAGAGGGTGAAACCAGACTGCTCCTTGGAGGAAAGGATTATGAAGCTTCGTCTAACGTATTTTGAACATGTTGCAAGGATGAAACTGCTCTTATAGAGGGATGTCATACTTGGGATGTTGGAAGGACAACACAAGAGAGGAAGACCCTCAATGAGATGGATTGATTCAGTGACTGGGATAATGCAAAAAGGCATGTTGGAGAAAATGGGGTTGGCACAAGATCGAGCCAAGTTTCAAGGATATTTTACATAGGGTCACTACGGGTCACAGGCGACTCGACCTCATATAACAACATGTTTCCTTCAGCATTGATAGGCTGCCTTTCACAGAGATTTTGTGTCCTGGCCTGCCCCAGTGTCAAAGGCATTTCTAACATAGGGACCCAAGCCCCAAAGAGCATATCCTAATCCTGGTAATTCTTGTTTGGTAGTGCTGAATCTCTTCTCTTGGTTAGTGGCCTATAATCATTTTCTTACAAGGGCTGTAAGAGGAGGAAAACAATCCAAGAGGACAGATTTCAGTACTACCAATCAAGAATCACCAGGAGTGGGATATGCTTATTGGCCCTTTGGTCACTGTGATAGAAATCTCATTGACATTGAGAAAGGCCAGTAAGCCAAAAAAAATCTTTCTGATTCAGCCTACACTCGGGGTCAGCTTACACTCTTGGCACCTTCAGTCAGGAAATTAAAAGACAAGTTGCATTAGGAAAATCTGCTGTCAGGGACCTCTGTAGAATGTTGAAGAGCAGAGATGTCAGACTAGAGCCAAAGGGAATGTTTTATATAGGCCATGTTCTTTCCAATTTCTCGCTGTGCATTGGAGAGCAGGATAACGACTAAGGATGAAAGAAGAGGAATCAATGCCTTTGAATTGTGCTGTCTTTATCCAAGGAATAGCCTCTCCTAGCAACATACCCAAAGTATGTGAGACAAAGCTTTGCCATTTTTTGCCTCCAAGGAGAGTTATGACTATAGTTTCTCTAAGACATATCTGTTTGTTCTTTCAGTAATCCATGGACTATTCAGTACTCTTTGTAAGGAAATTCACTGCCAATCTGCATTTGTAATTTGTTCTGTTAAGATTAATAGTAGACTAGTTACAGTAAGGGGGAAGTAAAAAATTTCCTGGACGTTTGACCTGCTATTCTCCTTCATGATTTCTGACAACAACTGTTCCTCTTTTTTTTAGTTATGCCACTCCTCCAAATGTCCCTTGAGTTCAGTTGTTCACTGTATTGTCTCATAGAGACTCCAACCCAGCAAGGAAATGATTCACATGACTGTAGATGATTCAGGCTGGTGTTGCAAAGACTGGTGAGCGGTGGACTAGCATCCTGTTGGCTGTCAGTTGTTGCACAGGAGAGACAGATTCCTAAAAGAGAGCTAGAATCAATTTTCATTAGCCTATATAGGCCTCTGGTAGGCTGAGATTTGTATTCTACCCTAATTCTATCTTAATACTATAAATATTTCATCACAAAAATTAAAAAAAAAAACCAATGCTTGGAAAAACATTTTAAGCAATACACCTTTGAAATCACAGACCACCACCTGTCTTTTCTAACCATTACCCTTCATAACTGAAGAATTAACTTTTCCCTTATAGTTTATTAAGAATTGTATTCATGAAAACATGTAAGCCAACTAGTTCATGCTTCATATTTTAATATCTTCATTTTAACTAACCAATTATTAATGTGTCTATCCCTGTAAAACCAGTACTCTGAAGAACAAATGTATTCCTTTCTCTGAATAATCGTCTATTTTCATTGAACCCTTGAGCATCTGCATCAATAAACAAATCCCGTCTAGAGTGAACCATTAGGTTGCAGCAATAATACTAGTTTACAGCATGAAATATCTTTTCTTTATCTTTTTAGGTTATGGTCAACTCATTCCTAGTCATCCATGGCTAAGTCCAACTGAGCATCAACCACAAAGTCAAAATCCACACATCTTCCTGCATTCCAGACCAGCTGATCCCTTCACTCAATCTTAGCTACCACATTGGGCCAAGTCAACATTCTAGGGGCCTTTATGTCTCCCTGATCCTCAAGCCAACAAGTCTTGTTCACTTATCCATACAACTCTACATCCCAAAGAAACAGCGCCAGTGGAACATGTCCAAATTGGGCCATCTCTTCATTGTTATGTGCTTCCTACCTCCACTCCAATAAACCCAAGTGGTCACTACAAACCCCGGTGGTAACCACAAGTGAGAATAACAAGTGGCTCTTGTCTAGATAGTTGTGGGTCTCGTATTAACTCACATTCTCCTACTTTTTGTGGATTTCAGAACCACAGATGGTACCCCTAAATTTGTCACTCTTAAAGTCCATTTTAGTTATGATTCCTCAGGAAGCTGCTGATAATTATCTATAAACTTATGTATTTCCCGTGTGCTATAGCCCCTGGTTACAACAGTTTCTTCATTCTGCCTATTTGCATCTCTGACTACCTATATGGTAACCATAGTCAGAAGGATATGTCTAGTTACTCTTGCACCTGTTTTTTTGAATTTTTTCTTCTTTCCAGGTGTGCCCTGAGGTTAAGGGGCATAAACTCTGTCCTGGTAGGACTTGGTTCAGTGCTGGTAACAGCTATCTTATGGCCTATATTGTTTTCTCTTGTATTTTCTGTCACTATTGACAACAGAAAACAAGTTTCGCTCTTTTCTTATCATTCTATTTCTTTAGACATCTGTATTAACCAGCTTCTCAGAATTTAGATCCACTAACTCCATGTCCCATGAGTCATTTTTACCCTGAGTAAGTGACTGCCACATAATAGATGCATTAATTCATGAGTGTCCCTTATCTCATCCAGAAACTAAAGGTTTCTCATTCTCTTGTTTACTCGTTTTCTTCCAAAGCCACATGTTTGTTACAGGAAATCTGGATCTTTGCAATAAATACCACCGCTCTGACACCAATTGCATTTACAATTCATTTTGCTAAGATTAGTAGCAGGCTAGTTACAAAATGGGAGTTCTAGTGGCTCAGTGGTAAGAAGTTGTGCTACAAACCCAAAGGGACATGGTTCTAACTCACCAGCAACTTCTTGGCAGAAAGATGGGCAGTCTCTTCCTCTGTGATATACTAGCTCTGAAATCCAATTGCAGTATTAGCTATGAGTTGGTTCTGATTCTCCCACGGTACACAGCAACAATAATCATGTGTTTGGAGGTGGTAGTGGAGTCACTCTATGACACTATTCAACAACTTGCAGAACATATCTACTTCATAAGGGGCTTAGGCAAATCTCTTAATATTTCAATTAAAATTAATCCTGGAGTGTGCCTTCTTAATCTAAGATTTCCATCCCTTTCCCTAATTGAAAGGTAGTATTTTTCAAAGGTTTGTTTACAACAAAATTATGAATTTCCTTTAAAAATATTAATAGATATTACATATATTAATAATGTCTAAAAAAAATTAAAGAGCTCCTACTTCATTAATTTAGTTCTGTTTTCATGATTCTATCACCAAACCAACAGAATTTATATTAAGACGATACACACAGATTGGCATTGTTTTCTCTTCACTGCCTTTTTCCATTTTCTGTAATGTGGTTCACATTTCAGCATCGTGTGTCTAACAAATCTTATACATAACTATTCTCTTAGAAATGCTGAAAATCCAAAGAGCTAATATCTTCCAGAAGGTAATTTTAATTCTTCTTTTACTTTTTAATAAAATTCTTTGTCAATATAATGAGTTCCCTCTTCCCCATTCCAATATTATGCACCCCAATTTTAGTTCTGGAACACTTAAAGACTGTTTTTCTTATTCTTTATAATTTTCTCTTGGGAAAATTATTTTTTCCATTACATAGTAATGTTATGTTGACTTTATCTAATAGTTATGTAAACACTTTCACATGCCAACTCTTCATTGTCCTAGTTACAATTTTAGCAACCGCTTAAAATAGCTTAAATATGTTCATTCACAAATATACCCATTTCACTCTTGTGTATCTAGATAATTGTGCCATTTATTGCTATGTATTTATATAAGTATGTATTTATTTCACAAAATTTGGTCATGTTGCTAGGAGAAGCTATTCCTTGGAGAGGGATATTGTGCTTTTAGCCTAAAAGTTGGTTTTTATTTAGCTGGTACAGTTAGCTGCCTCTGGTCTCCATCTACCTTCACTGCAGACTCATGGCCTAGCAAATCAGCTTGGTCTTGCAAATCATCAACAGCTGTGATATGTTATTGTTGTTGTCATGTGCCGTTGAGTTGTTTGTGGCTCGTAGAGACCTTATGTACAACAGCCCTAAACTCTGCTCTGTCCTGTGCCAATCACACTGCCTCCAACACAACCACTCCGATTACCCTAGTCACTGAATCAATCCACCTCACAGAGGGTCTTCCCCTCCTGTGCTGTCCTTCCACCCTCCCAAGCATGATGTCCCGCTCCAAAGACCCGGTCCCTCCTTACAACATGTCCAAAGTATGTCAAATGAAGCCTCCAAGGAGCAGCCTGGTTTAACCCTCACCATGATAAACCTGTTTGTTTTCTTAGCAGTCCGTTTTTTCATTCAGTACTCTTCTCCAGCACCACAGCTCAAAGGCACCAATTCTCCTTCTATCCTCCTTAGTCATTGTCCAACTTTCTGATGCATAACAAGCGATTGCAAAGACTATAGCCTGTATCAGATGCACCTTAGTCTCCAGAATGACACCATTGCTCTTCAGTACTTTGGAGAGGTTCCTAACAGCAGACTTTGCCATCACAATACGTCTTTTAATTTCGGGGCTGCTGGTGCCAAGAGTGCTGACAGTGGAGCCAAGCACATTAAAGTTGTGAACAATCTCAATCTCTTCACCATCCACCTTGATGCTGCCAACTGGTCCAGTGGTGAGAATCTTTGTCTTCTTGATATTGAGCCTCAATCCATATTGAAGGCTGCAGACCTTGACCCTCTGAAGCAAGAGCTTCAGGTCCTATTCAGTTTTAGCAAGCAGGGTTGTGTCATCTGCATAACGCAGATTGTTGATAGATCTTCCACCAATCCTGACACTACACATCTCCTCATAGAGCCCAGCCTCCCAGATAATCTGTTCTGCATACAGGTTAAAAGGATAGGACACATCCTTGGTGCACACTTCCCAATTTTGAACCATGCAGTGTTGTTTCCTTTTTCTGTTCTGACGACTGCCTCTTGGTCCAAGTATAGGTTTCACACTAGCACGATCAAGTGTTCTGAGATTCCCATTCTTCTGAGAGTCAGCCACAGTTTGTTATGATCCACACAGTCAAATGCCTTTGCATAATCAATGAAACACAGATAGACATTTCTCTGGTATTCCCTGCTTTCAGGTAAGATTCATCTAACATCAGCTATAATATCCCTAGTACCATGACCCCTTCTAAACCCAGCCTGGACTTCTGGCAGTTCTCTGCTGATGTACTGTTCCAGTTGATTTTGGATAATCTTCAGGAGAATCTTGCTTGCATGTGAAATCAATGATATTGTTCTATAGTTTCCACACTCTGTTGGGTCACCCTTCTTTGAAATGGGAACAAATATAGATCTCTTCCAGTCAGGTGGTCAAGTTGTTGTTCTCAAGATTTCTTGGCACAACTTGGTGAGCACATCCAGGGTAGCATCTGTTAGCAGAAATATGTCAATTGGTGTACCATCTATTCCTGCGGCCTTATATATTGCTATTTCCTTCAAAGCAGCTTGAACTTCTTCCTTAATCACCATAGGCTCTTGTTCATATGTTGTTTCATTAAATTCTTCTGTGTCTGCCAATTTCTTTCAATACCGTGATTCGGTATATTTTTTCAATCTTCTTTTAATACTTCCTGGATAATTTAATATTCTGCCTAAAGCATCTTACACTAGCAATAGTATATCTGATGCCATGGCCTCTTCTAAACTCAGCTTGTCCTACTGGAAGTTCTCTGCAAATGTACTATTCAGTTGTGTTTTTTTGTATGATGCTCAAGAACATTTTGGTTGCACGTTTTATTACTAATATTCCTGGATGATTTCCACATTTTGTTGGAACACATTTCTTGGGAATGGGTCAAATATGGATCTCTTTCAGTAAGCTAGCCGGGCAACTATCCTCCAAATTTCCTGGCATAGACTCATAAGCAGGTCCAAGTTTACATCTGCTAGTTAAAACATGGCAATAAATATCCTATCTATTCCTCTATTCCTGGGCCATATTATTTTTCCAGTGTCTTCAATACAGTTTGAACTTCTTCCCTCATTATTATTGAGTCTTCTTCATATGTTATTTCCTGAAATTTTTCAGTGTCAACCAATTTTTTGTGTGTGTGTTGGTGGAGTTACTCTTTTTCTGTGAGTTCTGGTGACCTAGTGGATAAGAAGTTACACAGCAAACCAGCAAGCAATTTGAATCCACTAGCTCTTCCAAGAGAAAAGAAGATGATCAATCTCTTCCTGTGCAATTTACAGGCCCCGAAAACCTACTGGAGGGTCCGCTAGGAGTAGTGAGCTTCACCTAAGCCATGGCATTTTCAATTGTTTCATATGGATGTGAAAGTTGGGTAATGAAGAAGACTGAAGAAAAATGAACGCCTTTGAATTTTAGTGTTGGTGAAGAGTATAGAATTTACTCCTGATTGCCAAAGAAATCAAACAAGTCTTTCTTGGAGGAACTGCAACCAGGGTGCTCATTAGAGGCAGGGATAGTAAGAGATACTTTGGGTTTATTATCAGGAAAGGCCAGCAAGTGGAACAGGACATCATGCTGGAAAAATAGAGGCTTAGTAAAGCAGAGAAAAATCCTCAACAAGATAGACTGAGAGAGTGACTGTAACAATGGACTCATGCTCAGTAGGAACTGTGATGATGGCATATAATTAGGCAAGGCTTCAATCCTTTGTACAATATCACCATGAGTTGACTTTGACTCAGTGGCACCAAACAGCATCAAATTAACTGATCTTAAAATAGGGAAATTATCTCAGTGCCTTCAATTTAATCACATGATTCCTTAAAAACAGAGAACATTTCCCAGTTTAAGTCTGAGATATGTGTGATAAAAGAAGTCCAGAAAATGTGATATTAGATGACATCTCTCTTCTGACCTTGGTTTTCAAGAGTGGAAGGGAGCCTGAAATAAAGGAATATGATGACCTTTACAGATGCAAAAGGATGTAAAGATACTCTTCCTACAGAGTCCAGAAAGGAATCACTCCAGACAACACTCTAGACAACGCCTTGTGAGAATTCTGATCTACAGAACGGTAAGATCTGTTTTGTTTGTGGCAATTTGTTACAGCAGCAATAGATAATGAATATACATGTCTTATTATATTGACCTAAACAACATTAAACAATAATAGTGTCAAATTTAGAGTACTAAATATCATATTTAGATTAAAAAAAACAGATGTGGTTGCCTACTCTTGAAAACAAATTATATCAGAATTTTTCTTCACTCTACTAGTTAAGAGGAAATTGAATTTTGAATCTCACTTCATTGATCTGATTTCCAATGATATGTTTCAACACTTCATTTTCACACCTCTGGTGGTTTATTTTTATTCATTAATTTCTTTACTCACTTTCCAAAGAATTATATAAGATTTATTTTCATCCATTTTTAAGGTAAACTGTAGTGATTTTTTCCTAATAGCTTTTCTTATTTAAAATTAATAACTCTTTCTGCTACATTTAATATCATGCTTCCCATTTATCCTGTGATGATTCTGCAAGTTTTCAAAGGAGTAAACTTTACAAAAGTAGACTGCAACATCTTTCATCTATAGAGTGGATAGTGGGTTTTGGTTATTAACTGCAGGTTTTAATAGTGGTGCTATGAGAGATCTTTTTTTCTTCTCCTGGGTACCCCATATCAGTATAAATAATTTTCTCTAGAAATTAATATGTATTTTTCCTCTAAAATTGCATACTTTTTTAAAATCCTAGTAACATGGTAAAGGAAGAAGAGGAAAATCTTTGGCATGGTGACATTCAAGCCTTGTTATTCTGTTCTTCACATTGGCAAAGACAACATAAGCGGAAGTAGCATTTTTTTTCACCCCAATGTCCTTCACTCCTTGCACAGTTTCTTCAAATGCTCTGTCTGTGGTTCAGTAAAGAAATGCTAGATCTTCATGAGGTTTTCACACCCCACCCACTTCGATGCTTTCTTGTGCATCTAGACTTCCTGGTCTTTATCCACAATTTGTTAATTTACATGTTTGACTAATTTACTATTTTTCATTCAACATTTTAAAAGGGATTCCCTTCATCTCGTTTCCCACAAGTTGATCCTTACTACAGCTCTTTCAGAAAGACAATAAACTTCAAAAAGAGTGATAAAATCATTTGGTCCAATTCACGTACCACATTGATGACAAACCCAGAAATAAAGCTCAAATACTCTTGCTCTGAGCTTGGCGCTTTTTCATTAAAACACTTTAAACTTTTTAACAATGATCTTGGTAAAAATTCTCATGATGCAAGAGTGTCCAATGAAAGAATATGGAAACATTGTTCTCTACTTGTCAGCAACAAACAAGTAAGACTGAAAACAAAGTTTAAGAAAAGAAACAAATCTACAGGACTAATAGTGTATGTGATTATAGTAGGTTTCCATGATTTCATCTACTACGAGACCAGAAGAAATTTCCCAGTAAACCTACCAACCGTTCTGACCACAATCACAATACAAGGTCCCAGACAGAGAAAAATAAATAAGAAATTTTATATTCATTGAAAAAAATGTTTTATTTTAAAGGGGGTGGCGAGAAAAGGCCAGATTTACTAGACCAACTAAATCAGAGGGGTCCCTGAAATATTCTTTAACACTTGTGAAAAATATATCTAATGTCATTGAAAGTTTCTGTTAAAATTGTCAAATGAGAGTCTAATTTACTATGTAAAACTTTCACCAAAAAAAGTACAGTTACCCATTACTAAGAGGGGGGAAAAGTGGACACACATATTTGCACAGGAAATAGTAGCTCCAATGTCACCAGAGCTCCTGTCACGTGTCATGGTTATGTATTTACTGAGGCAGCAAGCAGTTAGCACAAAAGCTGTCAGAATTAATGTGGACAACAGCTTTATGCTGCTGAACTCACTGAGTCATTTCCCTTAGTTCACAGTTCACACTTCTGCTTCCCTTTATCTCCCAAATCATTACCATGTTTTTAAACTCTGCTTTATTTTGACAGTTGGGTGTTTTTTTTTAGTCATTATCCAAATGAAACATTGATTCTCACTTATGAGTGCTCTAATCCTTTCCCAATGGACTAGGTAATTTATTAGATACAATAGCAAGATCAGTAGGATTAAAAAAGACTTTTACAAAGGTATTAAGAGTTGTTTGTAAAAACAAAGGCTGATTTGTAGAAAACAGAAACTGAAACTAGAAATGATTACCATCAGCTCTCTCTAAAGTCTATATGGCTATTTTTTTCTTATGATGAAGTTGAAAGGCTTTTAGAAAAACTATTATGGTTCAAGTGAAAGAAAAACAGCCTAATTCACTTGATCAGATAGTAGACTGAGAGTTCTTAGCCTCCAACTATTTTTGTGTTCCTTTGTAATATAGCTGTTATTTCTCCACACTTCCATAATTTTATATTTAACAGATTCCCAAGTGCAGAAACTCTAATTGCTCTATTTATTAGTCCCATATTTTTTATCTTGATAAAAAACTGTTTCATTTTCTAGATAAAAGCTATTAGCAATTCAATAATGCCATTTCTGAACAAACAAAATGAATCAACGAGTGAAAACAGAAAATAAGGTAAATACCATTAGGCAATTGGTAATAATAGAACCTACCAGCCTGAGGATATTCAGGCAAGCCTGCAGTATGGAGATATTGGGGAAGCATATTGGGAGAGCAGGAGCTAATAGTCCTCATCTTTACACTGGTAAAATAGCTTATTTATTGCTATTGATTGAATGCCCTCTGTCTTTGATTGTTAACTAGATTGATTGCTCTTAGTGAGATGTACTCGAGAGCTTTAAGAGAACAAACAGATCAACATATCTAGCCCAAGATATGTAATGTCATAAGGATTCACACACAAATCAGCTCTATTTTCCTATCAACTGTATCTCAGAAGTAATCCATCCAGTGGGTAATTGTTGAAGGTCACCTGAGGTCAATATGATTTCAATAAGGTTAGAATTGAAGAATTGTCCTTCAGGCATGTTTGAAGCCAAAAGACTCTGTTGAATGTTCATGAATCATTTTCTCCGCCTGCATCACACTTTCCCACAGGGCATTAATTCCCAAAAACCTAGCTTCCAGCAGCAATTATGATGCAAATATTTGGAATCAGTTGCCTGGTGTTGTCAGCACCATCTCATTTCCCACCTTTGTTTCTGTTTTCTTTTGCTGTGGGGGTTCACATTGCTTCTAGCTGGGACAGCCATAACTATCTTTCCTATTTTCCATTCCACAGTCCACATGCTCTAGGGTCTACACAATACCAGGACCCAGCTACTTTCCACAAACAAGTGTTTCCTAAACTTACTTGAAAATATTATCCCTTGTTATATTATTATTTGTCTTATGTTAGAATTGCTTCCCTAACTTCCAAGAAGCGGACTAGATGAAACAATAGAATTTGAAAACAGTTTTTTCTCTTTAAGGTAGGTATTCTGGGAATAATCCTAGTTAAAGGTGATATCTTCAATTATGCATTCAGAACCTGAAAATTTGGGGAAAAAACAAGGGAGACTCAGACCAGACCAGGACTTGAAACAAGACAACTCAGTGTATGGGTTAATAAATTTGTGTAACTGTGTTGTTAAACAGAAACAATATTATAAAGGATATAAGGCAAGCAGGTAAATATGGTGAGGAAATATGCCTTACAAACAGCAAGAATAAGCCATGACATCAGTGCGGTAGGAATCAGACAATTATCAAGTCACCGAATCAGATATAAATGCATAAGAGAAAGTAACATGATTTATAGTCAGGAAAAGTATGTGTCAAAGTGGTGTCCCTTCACCTTATCTCTTCTATCTGTACGCTGAGCAAAAAAATCTGAGGCTGTATGAAGAATGACACAGCATCAGGTATTGAAGGAAGACTCCTTAACAAACGCAGTATGCAGAGATAGTACAACCTTACTTGAAAAAAATGAAACACTGATGAAATCCAAAGATTTGACCCTTTAGTATGCCCTCAATATTTTTGTTTTCAAAAATCCTCACAACTGGACCAATAAGAAGCATCATGATAAATGGAGAAACATTTGAAGTTATTACAGATTTAATTACAACATCAATGGAGGTAGTGATTAAGAAATAAAACAAAAAATTGCATTGAGTAAATTTGCTGCAAAAGAACTCTTTAAAGTGTTTTTTTAAAAAATCCCAAAGATGTCACTTTAGGAAATAAGTGCTTGCCATCTGGAGGAGCAAATTTCCTCAAATCTATAATTTTAGTACTGATTTCTTTTTGTTAATTTTGGCTCTACAAAATATTTAAATTTTATATAACAATATTCCTTTAGCTTATAGTTTTGTTGTACCTTTTATAAAGATCTCATCTATCAGTTGTACGTGTATGTATCTAGATGTTTATGTAAATATGTGCTTGTATATTTACATTCAAGTTCTAATCCATCTGAGTTTAGTATGACACGTGACATAAGACAGGAATTTTTCTCTTTTCTTGCAGATGCATAACATGTTTTGCAATATCTAATGCATAATATATCTACCAAAGAAGAAATAATGGCTTTGAATTGTGGAGCTATCAAAAAAATATTGACTTATTTCATGAATTGCCAGTTTTTCTTAGGTGCTGTTGAGCCAAATATGAACAGAAAAATTAGTCTTAAAGGAGTATGGCTAGAAAGCTCTTTATATACCAAGAATGGTGAGACTAAGTATACCATCAGAAGGAGCCAATCTCTGGCCAAATTCCTGGAAAAGATCCTTATTTCTTATCATTCTAAAAATAAGGTGGCCCAACAGAATGTGGAAATTATTGAACAATATCTTATGTAAGCAAAATCCTGCTGAAGATTATCCAGGAATGACTGGAACAGTATATTGACAGAGAACTACCAGAAATACAAGCTGGTTGTCATGGTACAATGTCAGATGGATCTTGGCAGAAAACAAAGAGTATCAGAGAAACATCTATCTGTGTTTCATTGAAAAAAAAATATATATCATATTATATATATGTCATATTATATAACATATTATATAACATATGCTGTTGTTGTTGTTATGTGCCGTCGAGTCTCTTGCGACTCATAGTGACCCTATGTACAACATCCCTAAACTCTGTTCTGTCCTGTGCCAATTGCATCGTCTATGATACATCCATCCCGATTACTCCAGTCACTGAATCAGTCCACCTCATAGTGGGCCTTCCCTTTCTTCACTGTCCCTCCACCCTCCCAAGCATGATGACCCTCTCCAAGGACCGGTCCCTCCTTGGAACATGTCCAAAGTATGTTAGACGTAGGCTTAGAATCCTTGCCTTCAAGGAGCAGCCCAGTTTGACCCTTTCCAGGATGAATCTGTTTGTTTTCCTAGCAGTCCATGGTACCCTCAATACTCCTCTCCAGCACCACAGCTCAAAGGCATCAATTCTCCTTCTATACTTCCCAGTCATTGTCCAACTCTCTGATGCATAAAAAATGATAGCAAAGACCATGGCTTGTATCAGACACACCTT
>NW_006400123.1:465276-485443 GCF_000299155.1 Elephantulus edwardii
TCTTCTATCTCCTCTTCCTTGGCTCTGGTTGTTGGTGCATATATTTGAATGATAGTGGTATTCACTTGACTTCCTTGTATGCGTATAGATATTATCCTGTCACTGACAATATTGTACTTCAAGATGGATCTAACAGAGGAAGGGGTAGGCATCTGACAAGCTGAAGGCTGGGCAGCTTAGAGACCCCTCCCATCTCCCCCAGGTAATCGAAGAAGAAAAAACTGCGAGACATTCGTTCTGGCAGGCCGCATTATATAACATATATCATATTATATAACACATATCATATTATATAACATATATCATGTGTATAACATATACATATTGCAACTTCAGGGGACATTTTGCACTAGGACAGTCTGCAGTGAGGTACTTTTCAAATTATTGAGGAGCAATAACGTTATCTGAGGACTAATATTTATCTGATTCAGGCCCATAGTAACTTCAATCAGTTGCTACTCATCTGAGAGCTGGACAATGAATAAGAGGGTCAGAAGAACTGATGCCTTTGAACTGGTGTGTTGAAAAAGAGGACTAAATATCCCCTGGACTGCCAAAAGAACAAACAGGTATGTCTTGGAGAAGGTGCAGCCAGAGTGCTTTGTGAGAGTAAAGATGATAAAGATTCCCATACTTTTGGCATGTTGTTAGGAAAGGATATGCCCTGTTAGGGGCGTAAGGCTTGGGGTGCTGGAAGGGCAGTCAGTGAAAAAGAGGAAGACTTGAACCATTTGGACTGAATGCAGCAATGGGCTCAAGAGTGTCAGAAGTTTTGAGGATGACACAGGATAGGACAGGGTTTAGATCTGTTGTTCATAGGGTTGCTGTGAGTTGTGCGCAACTCAATGGCACCTGCCAAAAATACGTGTGGGTTTTTTTTTTAATCCCTGTAGATATTTGGGGGTTGTGCTGCCAATCTAGAGCTGAATTCAGAAGTATCAACACCTAGGAGGGTTAAGTTGGACATTCTCCTCCTGTGTGATTTACAGTCTCTGAAAACACAGTGGGGGTCTGCTATGAGTTGAAGCTCAACCATAATGTGTTTGAAATTGATAGTGCTTAAACATTCTATTTCTGGAGAGAGGTGATTACACTTTTGTAACACAGAGAATGAAGCCATCAGGTTAGTGCAGGATAAGGTGAGAGGAAACCCTCTGAGTTAACTAGATGCCCTAATCTACAGACTAGCCCTCCATCCCCCATCAGCCAACTGCCAGAGAACCATGATGATGCTGCAGTGTTCTGTGTCATTGTGACAGAGAGATGACATGGCTTAGGCCAGGGAGTCATTGGATACCAGGCTTACACCTGGGGTCATTAGATCTCTACTCTGAACGCCTAGATACAGTGATTATTGGTCTCCTCATTTCAATGAGACTTAGACCATGTTGAGCTTTAATTTTATTGTCAGAGATATTGGATATCCATTTTATATCTCCAGATTTGCCTTAGTATTTGCAGTACACTGATTTTAAACCAAATCCCAAAGAGATGCCAAGGACTTAGAAAGCTGGAGCCCAACAGGAAGGTCTACAAGGTAAGAAAACACTGAACACCAACGAAGTGTTATGTCTCAGAGAAGAATTCTTTTTCATTTCTTTTAATTGAGCTAAAATTTATAAATTTTATTGGTTTTCAAGTTTTGTTCTTTCAAATTCATTACAAATTAATAGTGTAATTAATTACAATGTATCTTCAAAATCCTATTGTATATTGTCTTCCTTTTTACCCAACCTAACTACATTTTGATACCCTTGCCTTTTCCCCTTCTGATCCTTGTTAGTCCTCCAAGATATATTCAGTGTGTAAACTTTCCTTAGCTTTTTATAATAGGGGTTTCATATCATAATGCCATTTTCTGACTGTTGTATGTCACTCAGCATTGTGTTCTAGTTTCATCCATTGTAAGGTGGTGGTGTTGTTACGTTGTGTTGAGTTGCAGGAGACTCATAGCGACCCTATGAATGAAAGTCCTCAACACTTGTGTGTCTTTCATGCTCTCTCCAGGTTCATAGGGTTTCCGGAGGCAAGCTATTACAGAAGTGGATGCCACTCCTCCTTCCAAGCTTGTCTTAACCAGGGAGCTCCACCCCACACTGTCTGCCATGGGTAACCAACCGTTAACACATGTGACACATCAGTGACAACTGCTAATGCATTTGACACATCCATTGTGTGTAGTACTTTACAAATTCTCAATTGTTTTACTGACACTTAGTACTCCACTGTGTGGAGGTACCCCATTTCTTTAGTCACTTACCTGCTGTTGGACCTCTGGGTTATTTCTAACTTAGCTCGTGTAAAAACTGCTGCCGTAAGAGGAGTTTGAGTGAGGAAGTTTGTGTTGAAGTTCTTCTTTATCCAGCTTATGTTCCTGCTGGATAACATGACATTTCTATTCACAACTTTATAAACAAGCCCAAACTGCTTTCTAAAGCAGTTGTATCATACTATATTACTACTAGCAGTGTATGAAAGGTGCAATTTCTCCATACCCCTGTCAGCATTTATTGTTTGATGTCTTATTGAATATTGCAATTTCTGCCAATATAAGGGGATGCCTTGTTTTGTTTTCCATCTCTCAAGTACATCAGAAATGATGAGGCGCCATGGCACAAGACAGGGCCAGAGTCAGGTCTGTTGGTCACAGGGACACTAAGAGTCACTTTCAACTCAACTGCACCTAACAACAATAGCTACTGATCTTGAGCATTTCTTCTTGTGTTCATTCGCCTTCTGAATGTCTTAGTGAGTGAAGTGTCGATTTTTGTCCTCTGCCCATTTTGTAATTGTGTTGTTTGACTTTTTCAGGGGTTGGGAGTTTTGTGTGTCGGATTAAAGTAATGATTACTCTCCTGATACTAATGAAAGTAAAGCTAAGGTTTGCTTTTTATTTGTTCTGAGTTATATTGGCTTCATACAGCAAGAGAAAAAGAGAGGCCATGAATTAAGTTTAGATTCTAGCAGAAGTGGTGGCCATAGAAGAAAATAGTTTGAAAAGTGGTAAAATGTTAAGTTCAGACAATAAGCTTTTAAACCCTCAGTTTCTCTCCACATCTTCTCCCTTGCCCTGGGAGAGAATATTTTCTATGTAACTTTCAGTTATTCAGGCATCTTTGTGGACCCTTTAGTTTGGGAGACTTTCTGGTTGGATCCTATGCCTTTGTAAGCAAAAACTTTTGTCTACTTGGACCATATATCTTTTAATCTGTCCCACTCTTCCTGTTGAGACTGCCTAAGATCTTCACAGACCTGTCCTAGGATGAGGTTGATGTTGTTGTACTTGTTGATTGCCTTCAAGGTGAGAACTCCACCCTATGACCAAAAGGCCTGAAGCCGCTCTACAACCATCAAAATTTATCAAAGTTAGTAGAGTTTCCAGAGGCATGCAGTTTAGGAAGTGGATGCTACTTCTGCCATTCCAAAGGAATGATGTGGAAGTTAAGAAATCTGGAAGACTCTACAAATGTATCAGAAATAAGCAGAGAAAGAAAATGTTGGGGCAAAGAAGGAGAGCACTAGGTGAAGGAAATGTAAAAAAAAGGTATCAAATATAGAAAGAAGATTAGAAGATGTTTATAGGTTTTGTCTCATTTTTAGACATGAAAATTACTTTGTGTAATAGTGTCATGTTGTAATGGTTTTATTTTTCATCCTCCAGGAACATCAAAGGGTCAGTGAAAAGGCTACAGGGTCAACATCAAGAGGTAAAGTCCCAGGCTCTCCTCCAGCTCCTCTTAAGCGTGGGTGCATTTCCCATGGACACTGACCCTCTCTGAGTCTTGCTGGAAGGAGTGAGGGGCTCTAACCACTGAAAGCTAAACTTCTCAAATCAACAAACTCTCACAAAATATCCCTTGATAAGAAATCAGAACGGGCAAATGTACAAATTCTTTACTGTGCCTTGCTAGAAATGAAGAAATAGGACAGAAATACCCTTGTTGTTTACTATTTTTATAATACTATGGGATCCATTCTATGTCACAGTCCTGTATTCCAGTAAATGGGCAGAAAACAGGTGAACCTGCCTCACTCACACTGACTGTGAACATCAAATGACATTAGGGATGAGGTGACATGTCAGAAATGTTTTAAGTTATACACAGACATGTCTAACTTGAGCACAACCTCTTGGAATTACAGACTTTTTTTAGGACTCAACTTTTTACAAGATGCCTTTGACCTTCTCTGTTCCACATGACATTGTCTTCTGGTTTCTCAGCGAGGAGAGTTTCCCAGGACAATTCTAAGAACCTGCGAGAATGGCTCTCTGACATGAAAAGGTAACTTTTTTACTTTCTGTTCTTTGCTTCCTCTCAAGCCCTGGCCTGACCTATGATAATATTTGACTTTGGGGAGGGAAAAAATGCACATATAATGTTTGGGAAGGAGTGATACATAGTAGAGGTTGGTTCTCTGCTTGAGAGAATTGTCTGTACAGAGGTTAAAGAGCAGCCCCAAAGAGAACAATTTTCCGGTCACTGACACAGCTGCATTACTACTGCATTTCAGTTTATATTAGTACATAATGTATAAGATTCTACATGGATTAAAGCCCATCAAAGACACAATTTCTTTAATCTATAAACTAAAGTCTATTTCATATCCTTTTATAATTACTATCTTTTCACGTCTGAGACCTTTGCATTTAGCTTGGCCTTGAAACCTAAAGATGTGACTTACTACAACAATCTTGAGAAAGAAACATATCATTTTATCTTATTAAGATCTCAAGTCAGCAAGATTAGTCCCACAGAAAGGCTGTACAGAGAAGCCTCTGGAACTATACCTACACAGGACAATTGCCTGTCCCTGGTATATACTGTTCTCACAAGGATAACAGATGGTATGCACAGTATGGACCAGGCATTGCTATTATAACCCCAAATAAGACTATTCTAGGTTATACCTGATGATGGCATTCTCCTCACATTCTTACTTGCCTGACTCCCTTCAAGTTCAGTTTTTCAACATAGTTCACCAGAGAATAGAATCCACTCTTAGTCCTTTCTGAGGCCATATCCACCCATTCAGGTTCCTGAGCCTTTGCCCCACAAGACCAAAATCATTGGTTCACCCAGGCTTAATAAAAAATGTGGTAGATCCCTAGGGGGATGTCATGGGAAGGGCAAGGTCTGTCCACCAGATGACACTCATCCAAGGAGAGAGGTGACACCACATCAGTAATGGCTGTCATACTTCCCTTAAAGCTAAGGCCGTCCTCCCTAGGAGCAGCTCCTATGTGCAGCCCCCTTACCACGTCTCCAGTGATGTACCTCTCCTCTAGAGATTCAGCAGTTGATGTGTCAGGGGCAAATACTCTGACTCCCCTTCAGCTGACGAATCAGAGCAATTGCTGTCTCATAGAAACACCTTGATCATCTCCGCTTCAGCTGAAGCTTCACAGATCTTCTCTTACCTAGAGAGTTTGTCTATATCTGTTCTCCCTGAGCTTAGTCTGCACCTGGGTACCAAGCACTCCAGAGAGCCTACTCTGGCATCAGTAACCTTCACAAGGTTACAATTCCTAGAAGAGAAATCCTTAAGCCAGATGGCTGTTCCATATAAGTGCATGGTCAGCACCCAAGTATCCTGGGTTGAACACCTGCAGCTCAGGCAGGGACTTCAGCTACCAACTATGTCTAGAAACCAAGGAATTTTGTCTTTATCAAGTTTTGATGAGCCTAGGATAAATGTACACCAACAAGTTATGATATAAAAATCTTATATGTGTACACGGTATTCAAGATGAGCAACCCTTGAAGTCTCATGTCGTTTTGCTGTGCTTAACCATAGTTTTTGCCAATCTGACTGACTTTACAGCTTTGCAGAAAGTCACTGACTTCCAGTCTTATTTGCCACGAGGCAATTCAGAAGCCATCAGGCTTTTTTAGGCCAATGTTAAAAAATGGTTGCAATTACAGAGATGGGGGAAACCCAGGTACTTGAAGGGGTCCATGAAGCACGAGAAGACCGACCTATTATCATTTGCCCAGTCTGAAAATAGCCAGATCATTCCATTCATCATGAATGAGACTTTTAATATCTGTGTTGAAAGAACTGAGACCATTTGCCACAGTGCTTTGGGTTCATTTGTTATCACCCAGGCTACTCTGATCTTCTGTTTCTGAACAGCCATTAATAGACGCAGAACAAAACCACTACTACCAAATCCCGAATTATTTGGCTCAGGCTTTGCTCTCTCCACCCTTTAGAGTCCTATGTGTCTTCTGTACACAACCTGGGAAACGGCCTGAAGATATGAGGGACTATCAGCTACAGAACCACAGCCCACTCCACTGTGGCCACCTTTGTGTGTACAATGAGACCCTAGTTACCAGTGCCATATGCTCTCAAGCTCTCTCCATGAACAGGGGCATGTCCTAGCCCTTGTGGAATATTCCATCTCTGTGCAATGTATATTACTTCTTCTTCTTCCTGGTGCCTATTTGTCCATTCTACTTAGCACCACCTCCTCCAAACTGGATTTCTGTACTTGAGCACAGACATATCAATGGTAATGATTTCTCACATTGGGTGCATGTGAAGCCATGGAGTAGCACTGCTGCAGATGCAGCTCCAGCCTAGGTGGGATGTGTTAGTTGTTCGGCCAGAGATGTCAGGAAGCCCAGAGTCTTGTGCTATATGAAGGATGTTACAGTCCCAACTCCTGGGACTGTGGCCACTTCCTGGCTAGGGAAGCCTGCAGCAGTTCTCCTAAGGAAACATGTAGTCATCTTACATAGCGCCTGGAGATTGGTGGAGTTCCAGCTCCAAAAACAGTTGATTCACCAATTTGAATGGGGCCTACCCTTGAAGTCCACCAAGTTGCTACCATTCCATGCTGACCAACAACTCCTGCTCTAGATCAACACAACCTCTGGCAATCTTAGAATCTCCCAGGTTAAAGCAATAGAGACCAGTGGTTTAGTGACCTGTTCTCACCCAATTTGGCCTCAGTGTCACTCGTTGAGACCCAACTAACTTGGACCCAACATTATGGTATAGCCAAACCACCTCTAAATGTTGGTAGATGCACTAGAGTCTTGTCCTTGCTCACATATCTATCTACAGGACTCAAGAATTTTTGGAAGCTTCACAGTGGTTTTCTTTCCCCTCATTCCTGAAAGAAAACCCTTAGAGTTGCAGGCAGCACCTGATCCTGACCTACTTCAGAATGCTGTATTCTGGATGACAGCAGCTTTTGGTCAGCATCAGACCTCACCAGGAGCCTTCCCTGAACAAATTCATCTATCCCTATCATAGTCTGAAGAAGTCAAAGAAAACTAAGAGCTGACATCATGGCATAAGTGTTTGACCTTCCTGTCAAAGCTTCCTGTTCTGTGTCATGAGGGTCCCTCTAAATTCGTGGCCACAAGAAGTATTGCCCAACGAGTGATCATACAGAAAATTCCTGAATCTGATGAAACCACTACAGAGCAACTAACCGAGTTGGCTTCACCATAAAGACAACAATGGATAAGTCCCAAGTTAAACCTCAAAAAGTTCTGTGTGTCTTGTGTGCACAGCACAAAAGAGTTCTCTGCTAAAGTTCAAGAGGACAAAAATATGGGAATAGTCTCTAGGAAACAAAAGTGAAATTGACATTCTAGGTTCATGCAAAACATCCATCTTGAGCAAACTAAATTTACATCTAAAAGGAAAGACCCTAGAGACAGGGTGGTGAATTCCAGGGAACAAGCTGCAGCAATGCCCAAGAACATGTATGTGCAGGAGGTTCTTGGGACTAGATCCAAGAAAAGGACAACATCATTCCTAAAAACAAGTCATGATAAGAGAGAGATACAGAATGGATTCACCTGAAAACCCAGCTTATCATCAAACTAAAGCGAATGTTGTGCAGTCGGCAGAGAGCTGGCTCCAGAGCTCCTGGTTTTGCCCACTGCACCAGTAAGAGCATGACAAAGGAGCAGGAAGTCTCTGCTCTGGTGGAAACCAGAGTATCCCACACTAGCCTAGGGGAGCAATGGTCCCCCAAGTACTTTAACCATAAAAGGAGCAAGGATTTAGTTTATGTATCCTTTCTAACAGAAAAGAAAGAGTACCCAGGGAAATCCAAACCAGCAGAGGACCATGGAGGAGGTGAAGAAGGGCGTGGGCTTCCTTCTGCCAGAAATAGCACAAACTCTACTAAAGTCCAGAAGCCAACAATGCTGTCCTTGGACAAGTCATCCCAGGAACCCTAGGAAGAGAGTGATAGCTATGATCTTAATGTCTGTCACCAAGAGTGTCTTCAGCTCTATCCTCTCCTTGAGCCTCAGAGCTCCCTCCAGCCATCTGTGAAAGAATAAATTCGAAGAACTTTACAAATAATCAAACCCACATGAATGTCATTGTAAAACAAAGATTGATTCGTGGGGCTTCCCAGCCTGTAGTGCCCTGGGCTTCATAAGGCCAACCTTTGTTGGGGCAACTAATTAAGGGTAAGCAGTTGGCTGTCTAAATGCTACTTTGATGATATATCCCAAGAAAGGGTGATAATAGATCATACTCTAAAGGGATCTATTCCTTTGAAATGTGGAAAGAGAAAGAAGATGACATTTTTCCTCAGTTGTTTTACATCCAAAATAGTAGATGAGGAAGCCATGCCATCCCCAGGAGAGAAGAAAACCCCAAGAAAACAATGTATTTTCCAAAAGAGTCTGGCCTGAGCCAAAAGCCGTTTTGGGAAAGTAAAAACAGAAGAAAGAACTGAGGACCCCAGGGCCCAATCTCCCCTGAGGGAAGATGCAAAATCTCCTTTATGGAGGACTTCCAGGTCCTGGAAGATTAGCTCGGCCATAGCCACAGAACCCTATTCTTCAAACACCAGTCTCAGTGCCCCTCTGCTGACTTTCTCCTGGGCAACTTCTGACACTGAAGCCCCCAAAGGATCTCTTAACACTTTAGAGAGGCTTGTGACAACCTAGACGGGACCTAATGGAGAGTTCAGTCCCCTATAAATAAACATAGGCCTTCACATAGTTCACAAATATGATTTTCATTTTTATTAACAATGTGTCATTTATATTAATCAATAGGTTTGTTGAAACATAGTCCAATTACATCTCTAAACAAAGTGGTGACTGCTTGCCCCATATCGGCTGTGTGGTGTATGGGTTAGAAGTGAAGCATTTAGTCCTTTCTATTAGGGAATAAACGTCAACCTGCATGTGTTGCTATTCCATCCTGACTAGGGTAGTGAAGACAAGGTCCTCATTGAAAATAAGCTGAGGGGAAATGTCATACTGGAATTCAATCATGGTTTCTTCTAATAGCCTTGAACCCCATAACAATAGTATTGGTGAAAACAGGAAGTCAATGCATTGTGCATCCAGTTGTAGGAAAAAATAATTACTGGTTGTCATATACAGGTGTTGTCACTTTTGTTAGGTACAGTCAAGTCCAGAGCCCTAAGATATTCTGAGCCATTCTTAAATTTTTTTTACATACTTGAGCCCACTATTCCAGTCACAGTGTTAATCCATGTCAATAGATTATCTTGTATGTATCTGATGTATATGCAATACTAATGACAGTCTATTCTATTCGTTAGCATTAATTGATGAGACCTATATCTCTATCTTTGGAATCAGGAGTGGTATCCATTTCCTAAACAACATGCATCTGGAAACTCTATGAACTTTGATAAATGACTATCGTTATAGAAACGTTTCAGGCCTTTTCTTCATAGGTACGCTATGAGTCGTGCTCGGCTCGATGGCAATAAACAACAACATACCTCTATCTATGTCTTTTATATATCTGCCTACAACCTGGAGGAGAGTTTTTAAAGGAATGCTGTAGTCTATAGTGCTCCCTCCTTGAAGAGGTGCTTTTATGACTTATAAAAGCAGTGTGACATCTATCAAAGTTAAGATACAGACTCTCCCATCATTGTTCCTGATTCGAACTAACAACAACCCAAGAGCTGCTTGTTCTCTTTATTTGTATTGCCTCTCAGTTGCATGGAAGAAAGTGTTCATTAGAATGAGAGATGAGTCTGTGCCTCACCTGCAAGGGCTGTAGGCAAGGAGGCAGATAGGGAAGGAATATAAGTAGTGGTTTGGACACCCAGGACACATACTTGATCACGGCAAGATTAGGAAGAGATGTTTATGTTCATTGCATTTTTAAAAAAATCCACTTCTAGAAAGTGAATCCAAAGACTGAGTGCTCTTTGCTGAAGTCGGTAAGAAAACTTAGAGCTTTATAAGTCTATTTGTGTATGAGGATGAAGTCTATGGGAATAACAATGTAGAAAAGCAGAACACAGCATTGTCCCCAGTGTTCATAGACTAGGAGGGTTCAGGACTGTGAAGAGAGAACTGAGAAACACAAGAATACATTCTTTAATAATATAGGATGGGTTACTGCTTTGACTGCTTGTGTTAGGTTATGTACTGTCAAGTCTGAACCTATGGCTGAACCTTCTGGATTGCAGAGGCAGTAAATGGCATCAAAGTTGATTGTCTATCTTTCTCCCTCAGAGAATCTGGTGTATTTTAATTCCTTGTGTTCCTTCAGGTTGCCAGGCAGCACCTTACCACTAGGCCACAACCTTTGACTACTTGTTGTTGTTGTTATGTGCCATCGAGGTGCCTGCGGCTCATAGTGACTCTATTTACAACAGTCCTAAACCCTGCTCTATCCTGTACCAATCTTACTGTCTCCAATACACATACCACTATGACCCCAGTCACTGAATCAACCCATCTCATTGAGGGTCTTCCTCTCCTGCACTGTCCCTTCAACCTCCCAAATATGATGTCCCTCTCCAAGAACTGATCCTGTCCTGCAACAGGTCCAAAGCATGTCAGACAAAGCTTCATAATCCTTGCCTCCAAGGGGCAGCCTGGTTTCACCCTCTCTAGGACAAACTGGTTTGTTCTCCTAGCAGTCCACAGTATATTCAATACTCTTCTCCAGCTCCATAACTCAAAGGTATCAACTCTCCTTCTATCATCCCTAGTCATTGTCCAGCTCTCTGATGCATAGACCATGGCCTGTATCAGGTGCATCTTAGTCTCCAGACTGACACCATTGCTCTTCAGTACTTTGATGAGGTCTCTGACAGCAGACATTACAAATGCAATTCATCTTTTAATTTCCTGGCTGCTGGTACCAAGAGTGTTGACTACTTAGCATCCTTCAAAAAGTGACATTCCAGCATACATTTCTAACCTTCCCCAGAGAAATCAACATCTAAAAATTAAGCAGCAACTATGGTTTCCTCTGAGGTGGTACAGATGACTGTGGTTTGTCCCTGCCTCACTGGTTCCTAAGGAAATTCAGGATCAATCACTATCCCATCAAATAATGAGGATGTGGTGTCTGGCCTTGAAGTCACTTCATAGGACCCTAGTGCTTGGCATAATATGTCCTCCAACAGGATGCAGACAAATCAGGCTGAGAAGAAACATGATTGTTGACATGCTTTGAATGGTGATTCTTTGTTTAGAGGATGGAGCCCCAGCTTCTTCTATGCACTCACCCAGAGGAAGCAGTCACGTGCTCTAGGCTTGCAATGCCAACATTGTCTGAGCATTTTCCTAGAGCATCTACAACAGAGGTCATATGATAGGCAAATCCTCCCTGCCTGGTAGAACAGTCAGGGAACAAAGGAGAGCAAGAGAAGGTGGGAAGTCAGGGTTAGTGTCCGCACATCTGAGGGTGGAGCAGGTCCTTCCCGTGGTCCCCACAGGCAGCTTCTTCCTCCAGCCCATCATGGGATTGTGTTTCTGACGAAAACTGATGTCAAAAGGCTATGCGTGGGGTAGTGAGATGAGCAGAACTAAGACCTTCAAGATGTGGAGTTCTCAGCAAACTCAAAAGCTGAGGAGAGACAGAGAATTTATGGCATGATGAAGGATGGTGATGAGGGAAAGAAGCCATGCCCATCATATCCAATAACCCTAGCACAATCCCAACTTTATCCATCCTCTAGAGCACAAGAGAGGGAAAATCAGGACAGAGCTCCAAATTCTAGAAATGTACTATACCCCAAATTAGTGATAGACGCTATCTTTACTCTTCGTATCTTTGAAGTTCACCTCTGAGCCATTGTCAGAATGAACAGTCCTGGCTTTCTTGAGTTCTTCCTTTGGGCTGTCTGGATCACGTCTCAGAATTCTGTCAATGTACTTTAGAGGCCTGACTATATACAGCTAAAGAAGAATGTCTCTTCCAAGCATCCCTCTTCCTGTTAATGTCTGAGCCCATAAGTACTGGGAACAGGTCTCCTGTGTTTGAACATGCTCACCCAGCCCATCCAGAAAAAACAAAGTATGAATGTGAAAAGGTATGACTCCACCAAGAGGCTTTCTTATGCTTCATGAGGTAGGTATCCCAAAAGAGAGGCCTCTGTTGCTTTATTCAGACAAGTCTACCAGCAATTATACAATCCATCTGTGCTTAGGGCTCCTTAGTGTTTGCCAGGGCTGTTAAGAAATGAAGGACAAGATTGGCTCCTGTGTTCACTGTGATCTTAAAAGGAGGACAGACAACTTAGAGCTGGAGTAAAGAATGCAAAGAAACCATGCCGAGGTAAGGTCCTGGGAAACAGAGACTATGAGGTCTAGGGCATCTGGCTGGTCTTTTCAGGAGCATCCATTGCTTTCTCCAGGGACAGTAGAGTCAGATCCTTGAATACTTGCTATGCAGGAAGGCATCATGAAGAAGTGGGCTCAGGAAGGGTCCAAAGGGACGTAAGTTTCCAGAAGCGGGGATGGCTGTTGTCAATGCTCCCCTTCCCTTCCTCATTTTTCTCTTCCTCCATAACTTCTCTTATTCCATGGCCTGACAAGGAGGATACTGGGGGCTTTCCAGAGTATGTTGCTGTCAATATCAAGCCTGTGCAATAGTCACAGGAGCAGGATCCCGGGCATACTGCCTCACCTGTGGAATCCAGATTGCACGAAGAGAAGTCAATCTTTGTTGTCAGTAATACTGAGAGCTGGCACCCACTCTGGGATTGGGGATGGAGAGAGGCCAGAGGAGAGAGACTCACACACAAAGCCATTACCATATGGGCATGCAGACATCCAGTCACATAGGAACACAAACAGAAAGTTGCATAACCAAAAACGTTAAATATAAATATTACAGAAATGTGGACACATATCCAGATATACGTACCTACCTAGACGCAGAAATAACCTGAGCTGGAAATGCTCACATGACATATGTACACACCATATGCACATTTGTACACATAACAGACACAGCACGTCGCTTAAGATTCACACACACAAATGTAGTCCAAATGTATTCTTCCACATCCATTCTTCCAAGTCTCTCTCTCTCATATAGCTCCCTAAGTCCTTCAGATCAGGCTGTGTGTATCTCCTCCAAATTCTCTAACTTCTGTGCCTGTACTTGTCCTTTAACAAGGATAATCTTTCATTTATATACATACTCTGGTTTCAACTTGCCTGTGTGCTCCTAAAAAATGTCAAGTTAGTCTAGTTCTTTTGTCAGTGGCTTCATCCTTCACCTCCATAGAGCCCATCTCTCAATAAGGGAGGTTCTGGTGACTTAATGGTTGTTGTTCTTAGGGCTTGCTTTTGAGTCAAGTACATCTCACAGTAACCTTATGACAACATTCCTGAATCCTGTCCTATCCCGCACCGTCGTCGCAATCTCCAAAACCCTCAAATTCATTGTTTCATGTACTGTGTCAATCCACCTGGATGAGGGTCTTCCCCTCCTCGCCAACCCTCCACCCTCCCAAGCATGATTCCCCACACCTAGTAACATGCCCAAAATAAGAGATAAAGTTTCACCATATTTGCATCCTAGGAGCACCCCTGCTTAGCAGTAAGGGCCCCAATTTACTGTTGGTTCCATTTCTTCAGAGTCTTGATACCCAGCCTCTTCCACACAGCAAGTGAAACACAAGGAAAGAACAAAACAGACAGACACCCCAAGCCAAGGCTCTCTGAGAGAACCATAAAGATACAGGTTCTGATATCTGGCAGGGGTACCATGACATGTCTATCCATGCAGTCTAGCCTAAATTTTAATGTTAGTCACAATCCCACTCTATTCAACCATAAACACAGCCCAACCCTACTCTCACAATTCTGTACCAGCAGCGCCTTTACCTACCTCAGGAAGGTAAGAAATTAACTGTACCAAAAATTAAGGGAGCTTAAGCATGAAACCACTTTTGGTTTTCCAGTCAAGATTCAGAACAAAGGCCAGTTAGCACCTGATTGCAACTTGCTAAGACTATAAGCAAAGGACAAAGCTAAGTCTTTAGATAAATGGGTACACGTGTTTTGTGTGTTGTGGTGTTGACTAGGAATATGAGCTATACTATGGAGAAGTAGTCTATCCAGGATCCAGACTGCTTCTTACAAGTGAAGATGGTGAGATTTTGTCTCAAGTACTATGGACCTGGAGGACATCTTGCTTGGTATAGTAGAATGTCAGCGAATGGAATGACTGGCTACAATGGGATGATGTGATAGAGTGGTTACAACAATAGACTCAAACACAGCAATAATCCTGAGAATGGTGCAGGTCCAGGCAGTGGTTTCCTCTATTGCGTGCAGGGTTGTGTATGAGTCAGAGTTTCCTGAACAGCACCTCACAACGACAAGGCAAACCACATATGTACTTCTGACCCACAGTAGACACAGTACAATGGAAGCATGTAGTTTTAAGCTCCTAAATTTGTAGTACTCAGTACAATCAACACTTTTCTATACAATAGTACAAAAACACTATTGTAGCTGTGAGGACAGTATCTTTGTGTGTTTGTCAGACAGTAAAGTATAGGCTGCTTAGAGTATGTGTCCCTGTAAGGCTAACTCATTCTCTTAAATCCAAAAGATTCATACTTACAGACAACTTTCTATTGCATTTTCATGGCTGCAAATCCTGTTAGGAAGGACCAGGACTTGAAAAGGGACATTATGCTTTAAGCATTTACCATTTAAGTACATTGTCTTAAATGCTTTTCAAAATACAGACACGGATTGCTATTAGTTAGAAATGACTAGATGGGGAAATGGATGCTATATATACTTGAGTATAATTGATAAAAACTATTCTGCCCTCCAGTTGGAACCAACTCACAGCTGACCCTCCAGCAGCTTTTCTGAGGTTATAAATTGCCCACAAGGTATCTCACATTTCACCCTTAGAGTGGATGATGGATTCCACCTGAGTGCCTTTGAGTTAGCAGCTCAATTCCTTAACTTCTAGGCCATCAGAGCTTCCTCTAATTCTGTAATCAGCTTGTTCAATGAAATATTGTAATTACATTTCAAGATTAAGAAATATAACCCAACATCACACTTTTTAAGTGGCTACATAGTATTCTAGTATAGTTGTAACATACTTTTTTTAGGTTGACTCTTGTTGTTGCTGTTATGTGCCGTCGAGTCTTTTGCGACTCATAGTGACCCTATGTACAACAGCCCTAAACCCTGCTCTATCCTGTGCCAATCTCATTGCCTCTGACACATCCATCCCGATTACTCCAGTCACTGAATCAATCCACCTCATAGAGGGTATTCCCCTCCTGCGCTGTCCCTCCACTCTGCCCAGCATGATGTCCCTCTCTAAAGACCTGTCTCTCCTTACATGTCCAAAGTATGTCAGGCGAAGCCCCAGAATCCTTGCCTCCAAGGAGCAGCCTGGTTTAACCCTCTCTAGGATGAATCTATTGTTTTCTTGGCAGTCCATGGTACATTCAGTACTCTTCTCCAGCACCACAGCTCAAAGGCGTCAATTCTCCTTCTATCCTCCCTAGTCATTGTCGAACTCTCTCTAAATTTTTTAAAATATCAATAATACAATTAAACATTTTTGTTGTCATAGTTAGAGGGTTCTTTGATTCTTTTTTTTCTCTTAGAGTACATAATTAGACCTGAAATTGTTGATTCACCTTGGTATGGATTATGTTTTAAACTTTGCATACAAATTGACAAATTGGAAGGATAATCCTTTCAAAGAAGAGGCAAAAAAATAAAGAAAAAATTAAATGTTTAATGCCACAGAAGTTTTAGCAGACACAGCTTGAAACACTGCAAATTTTCTTGTTATTCTAAATGGGAGCATCCTATTTCAAGCAAGCTGTGCTTAGGTTATTGCCACTCAGTTGTATGAGTCGACACAGATAATTATGCAATTAATAAAAAGAAGCCCAACTAAGAAAATAATCTATATGATTTGAAATGGACCTGGCTGTCAAGATGAACTGAACATGTGAAGTGTTGCTAGTGTCCAAATTTACTCTATGGTTTAGACACGTTCAAGTCAAATATCCTATCCATATACATTTGTTAGCGAGTCTGGTAATCTGTAGGGAGTTGCAATGTAAAGCCCATACCCATTTGGCAACAGGAGTCTGCCTGAGGTTCCAGGTGACCCAAAAGAGGTGAAGCCCTGAGTCAGTTCCAACTCAACAGCAGTGGGATTTTAAAAATACTTTTTCATTTTAGGATCTTCAGATTGAACAGAGGCCTGCCCTAATACCTTCATGGCTGGAGAAAATAGGATTTTGGTCTTCACTCTAAACATAACATTTCTCCCTAAGAGGGATAAAACAGTTGCAGGAATTACCAAAAACTGATGAGAAAACAGCCAGGAAGTCCACACACAAGGCAGAGGGAGAGTGAAGAACGGCTTACGAGGTTTTCTGTCAATTCCAACAATTAAGGAATAGTGAGAAGAGAGTGGACCTGAGAAGGCTCGTAAGACTGAATAAGAGGCTCCTGTGTCCAGGAGAAAATGGACAGACTTAGCAACAACTTCAATGCTCACCCATGGCTCTTCTGGGAGGATTTGAATTGTTGAAGCGTCCTCCTTGTTGCCAGCTGGGAGCTGGGGCCTCATCAATCCTCTGTTGTTTCAGCCATGAGGACCTGAGGTGGGCAGCCCTTGGCCAGGTGTTCTTCAGATCCACACTTAAAGCAAGTCAGTGGGAGCTTCCTCTCTACACCCTTGCCTACCTATGATTCTCACCTGTGATACTCTCTACTGAAGTGGCCCAGCTTTCCACAATGGAAGCAATTTTGACACCCTTTATTATTTTGGGGTGACACTGACCATTTATTAGTAAGACTTCCTATTCCTAACTCAGGCCCTAAATTGGCAGCAATGGCTCTCCTTTAATTTTGGCTGTTATCTGGTCCCTCTAGATCCTGATTGTTAAAGACAGTAACTGCATGTTGTAAAAGTTAATTCAGATCACTTTGAGGCCCAGTTGCCTTGTGTTCAAGCTTCTGTCTAATATCTGGGGCCACCTGATTTCTAAAATGAGTATTTAGAATTACTCTGCCTTCAGGGCTTTCAGGATCTAAGTTTGTGAACTTTTTCATGGCTTCAACAAGTCTACCCTTAAATGCTGCTGTATTTTCTTCTTTGTCCTAAGTAATTTCTGTTATCTTTGAGTAATTAACTAGTTTAATCTGAATTTCTCTCATCCTTTCAAGCAAGCAAGCCTGCATGTAGTTCTGAGCAGCTCGTCCCTGATTTCCTAGTTGGCCTGGCTGGTAATTCCAGTAAATGTTACCTCCAGAATTTAGAGATCTAGACCCAAAGATTTGGGCCTCCGGGGTGCTTACCCAGGCAGTGAATGTAAAGCCTATTAAAATAACTCCTAAGCCTGGAGTAGGTTATCCAAAACAGAGACAATGTAGAATATCTCCTGAAGGCTGGAGAGGTCTGGTACCTATAATTAGATGATTAAAAGAAGCTGGTCTAATTACTGAAATGACTTCTCCTTATAACACTTCTATCCCGGCTGTAAAACAACCCAATGGCAAATGGAAGTTGGTCCAGAACTTGAGAACAATAAATGACATAGTTGTGTCTCTACATCTTGTGGTTTCTAACCCTTATACTATAATAGGCAAAGTGCCAGCCAATTCTACTTATTTAACTGTGGTGGTGGTGTTGCTGTTAAGTGCCATCGAGTCATAGGTACCCTATAAATGAAAGTCCTCAACACTTGTGTGACTTTCATCCTTTCTCCATGTTCATAGGTTTTCGGGAGGCAAGCTTTTACGGAAGTGGATGCCACAGCTGCTTTCAAGCTCGTTTTAGTCAGGGAGTTCCACTGAACACTGTCCACCAGGGGTAACCATTAACACATTTGACACCACATCAGTGACACAGTGTTCAGCTTCACAGCAATCACAAGTTACCTCTGTATGGCAAGTGGCTATACAACCTAGAAGAATATTTGAACAAAAACAGTGAAAACGAGGCCTGAGGGCCGTGTATTAAAAAGTCAGCCACCTTTGGCTTGGTAGCATCATTTTCTGTCCACTAGGCCAACTGATCTCTCTCTATGTTGATGTTATTGTTGTTAAGTTCATCTAGTAATGGTACTAGATCTTAAAGATGACCTTATAGTATGTAATCCAAACTATGAGGCCTTGGTTCAGGATACTCAAAGCACCTTGGACATTTTAAGTAAAAAGATTTTAGAGTGTGCAAAGAAAAGGCCCAAATTTGGCTCCCTGAAATTCATTTCTTGAGATTCATTTTAGCAGTAGAAAGCTCTCCCCAGGTTGGGTTGAAATGTTACTCAACCTATCATCCTGAGTAAATTTTGAGGATGACTAGGTACTGCAAAATCAAGATTCCTCAATTTAGAGTTAGCCAAACACTTAAATGATCAATTAATAAGGAGGGGAGGAAAAGATAACCTAGAATGGACTAGTAAATGTGAGCAAGAATTTGCATGACTTAAAAAGGCCCTCTTTGGGCTCCTGCTCTAGGCATTTCCAATTACAATAAGTTTTTTAGTCTATACATTGATCTAAATGGTAAAGTGGCCATCAGAGTCCTGGTCCAAATGATCAGTCCTGATCCACAACCTGTGACTTATCTTTAAAAAAAAAGGACAAAAAAAACCCAAACTAGACTCCATGGCTGCGGGCTGGCCTTATTGCTTAAGAGTAGTGGCCAGTGCCAGCTCTACTGGCTGAGGTGGCCCAGAAAATTGTTATGTCTCAGAAACTCATTGTGCGAGCCTCCACAGCTTGAAACCTTTACTTTTAGATCACAGGGGAAGATGGCTATCTAACAGAAGAATGTTAAAATACCAGTCAATACTTTTAGAGAACCCAGACATCTCTCTGGAGGTCTGCAATATTTTAAATCCAGCCTCATTATTACTTATTGAGATGCTATCTCCAACCAAAGTCCATCAATGTGGAAAAGACATCCTGCACCTCTACACTGGTAGGAATGACTTCAAAGATGCCCCACCGGACAACCCAGAAGTGGTATAATATACAGATGGTGTTCGCTGTGCAGGTTATGCAATTGTCTCAGATGCAGAAGTTATTGAGAGTGTCTCTTTACTGCCTGGGATTTCTGCACCAAAAGCTGAGTTGATAAGCCCTCACTAGGGCTTTAGAAGTAGCCAAAGGCAAGAGAGCCCAGATAGTAACTGACAGCAAATATTCATTCCTAAAAGTACAAGCCCACGGACAGATCTGGAAAGAAAGAGGATCGCTTACTGCCAAAAATTCTCCCATCAAAAACAGGGAGAAATTTCAAAGGCTTTTAGCAGCTGTTATCAAGGCCCTGTGAGCTGTTTCATAAAAAAAAAAATGGGCTACACGTGGTGGCTAATGCTAAAGCAGACAGAGAAGCTAAATTAGCTGGAAGCTTTTTCTACATAAACTGAGAAATGATAGTAACCAAAACAGCACAGCACTGGTACAATGACAGGCACATAGACCAAAGGAACAGACTTGATAATCCAGAAACAGACCCATTTATGTTTGGTCAACTGCTATTTGACAAAGAATTAAGACCTATAAATGGGGAAACTAAAACATCTTCAACAGATGGTGCTGGCAAAACTGCACTGCTATCTGTGGAAAGCTGAAACAGGATCCACATCTAAGACCATACACAAAAATCAACTGAAGGTGGGTCACAGAGACCTGGGAGTAAAGCCCAAAAGGATGAAGTTCATTGGAGACAAACTGAGATCAAGCTTAGACGGTCTAGTCTATGACATAAAGACACTGATAAATAAATCCAGAAATGCACAATCTGTAGGGGATAAAGTTGATGAATGGGACCTTCTAAAGATTAAATCCCTGTGTGCATCAAAAATTTTTCCAACAGAGTGAAAAGAAAACCTACTGACTGGGAAAAATCATTTGGCAATACCATTTCAGGCAACAGT
>NW_006400123.1:486269-487903 GCF_000299155.1 Elephantulus edwardii
AACTTTTATAAAATAAAAATGTAAATAAACCTATATAAAATAAAGAAAACAAAAAACAAAACCAAAAAATTCTAAAGAATGTTCATTTAAAGACAAAAGGTGACATAATTCAATCTTTTGACTTTTTCAATTGTTTTTTATGCATGTGAAAGCTGGACCATAAATAAGGGAGTCCAAACAAGAATTTAAATTAAATTCTTAAATTGCAATGTGGTGTATGCAAAGAATACAGAATATCCTACGGACTGGCGAAAGAACAGACAAATGAATATTGGAAGAAGCGTAACCTGTATGTTCCTCAGAGGCAAGGATATAAAAGCTTATGTCACGTACTTTAGGAATGTTTTCAGGAGGCCTTGTTGTTGTTAATTGCCATCTAGTCAAGCACAACTCATAGTGACTTCATGAACAAAAGATCAGAAACCTTTCTGTAGCTATCATCATATATCAAAGTTCTTAGAGTTTCCAGAAGCATGTTGTTTAGGAAGTGTATGCTACTCCTGCTTCCAAATCAGGAGGCCTTACTCCTTAGAAAAAGACCTTAGATGAGATGTATTGGCCCAGGGTGTGTAACGATAGACCTGGGAGCAGTGGCAATCATGAGAATGATACAGAAAAGGACAAAGTTCAGAACTTTTAGTCATAGAGCTTCTGGGACTCATAGTCAACTGAAAGACACCTGAAAATATTGCAACACACACGAAGTGTTGCATCCTAGTTATCAATCCCAGTGTTCCATTCTTTATAGTATAGCTTCGAATGTAGTGGAAGCATTCATCATTTATTCAGCAGTGTGTTTGTTGTTATGTGATGTTAAGTTAGAATCAGCTCATGGCTGACCTTCCAGCAGATTTTCAGAGTCTGTAATATTGCATGGGAAGAGATTGCTCATCTTTCTCCTGAAAAGCGACAGGAAGATTTGAACCACTTGCCTTTGGATTGACAGTGCAACTCTTTACTACTAAGCTACCAGAAATCATTAAGGGATATTGATAAGGAGCATGTTACATTGGGAAAATCTACTATAAAGAACCCCTTAAAAGTGCTTAAAAGGGGTAGGGAGGTTGGGCAGGGAGAAAAGTACAACAATGAAAATCCAGAGTCTCTGTAAACTTTCATTAAAATTAGTTTTTATAAAAAGTGCTAAAGAGCACTTAAGATTGGTAATTTAAAGATCAAATTCGGCATATGAATATTAATGATAGAGAAAGAAACTCTAGTTAGTGAATATTAATGATAGAGAAAGAAACTCTAGTTAGCTGGAATGTCCCTACACAAATCCTGGTTCTCTTTTTTAAAAATTATTATTAAATTTTATGTTTTAGTGAACATTTACAGAGATTTCGGGTTTTCATTTATTCATTGTTGCACTGTTTTCTCTACCCTCCTCCCCAGTTCGCTCTTCTTCACACCCCCCGAATTTCTGTTTTAATTGTCCAATTACCACAGTGCTTGTCGAAACCAGTTCTGATTAAGCTCCATTTTCAGTGTGTCCTTTGCCATTCCCTATCACTCCTCCCTGAGAAAGACTTCACCCTGATTCATAAGGAAAAGGGGATGGCTTATTCTCTTAGCTACTTCCTGCTGAAAAGGGATGCTATAGGTTTCAGGGTGAAGATCTTCTCTCACTACTC
>NW_006400123.1:489493-490059 GCF_000299155.1 Elephantulus edwardii
ACCAAAACCATTTATGGAAAATAGGTACTGCATTGGAACATGTATCTCTGGATTGGAAATGATTATATTCTTATATTTACTAGTTTTATAAAGTTGGAGAAGTTCTGTAAATTTTTTATGTTTCTGTTTCCAAAATATCTAAACTGGATACAATAATCAAACTCCTTTTGTTTGTTGTGATAATGAATATGCATATCATCTACTAACATTTTTACTTCAAGTCCTGGCAGGTAGAAAGCAACAATAAACATGGGCTGGTATTATAAGGATGATTATCACCTCCTAATATGCTTTCACATATTTTCTCATTAGGATCTTGAATGAGATATGCAGATAAGGAGCAAGCATGGAATGATATTTTCTTAATGACCTCAAGTGTATTCACACTTGAAAGGTCTTAAAATATTTTGCTTGTAAAATGGGACACATCAACTCTCTGAATTGGACACTGACCTTTCTTTTAAATACACTAATAAACATTACTATAATGTGAGAATATTAGGAAAAATTAAAGTAAAAATACCTCTCCAGTGAGTTCTGTTGTTCACTTGGGACAACAGAACACT
>NW_006400123.1:490754-495433 GCF_000299155.1 Elephantulus edwardii
AAGCTATTCTTTGGAAAAAGACAACATGCTTGGACAGATGGAAGATGAACAGGAGAGAAAGGAAGACCCCAACAGGATAGATTGACACAGTGACTGCATCAATGGGCTATGGTGTGTCAGAAATGATGAAGATGGAACAGGATTCAGGGCTGTTGTTCATAGGGTCACTATGAGTCATACATGACATGATGGAACCTAATAACAAGTGAGTTCATTAAATTCTTGCTTGTGAAATGTTAGTGTTTTGAGTGTTAAAATGTATTCATAAAATTAATAGTATCCTCTGTTAAGCCCCATCCTCCCTCACCTTACATTACTCAATCACTGGTCCCTCTGTCACATATTTTTGCATTTTGGCTATTCGTATTTTAGTTCACTCATTCTTTCCAATTTTCCGTTCTGTTACTTTGAATCATTATATTAGCGCATGTTGTTGTTGTATACCATAGAGTCAGAACTAACCCATAGCTAAGCCTCCAGTAGGTTTTCAGAGGCAGTTAATCACAGAGGAGGACACTGTTAATCTTTCTCTGTAGAACTACTCGTAGATTCAAACTGTGTGATTTCAGAATTGCAGTGCAGCTTCTTGCCATTAGGCCATGAGAGCACCCTATTAATTTATGTTGTCATTGAGTACCATTGAGTCAGAACTGACCCATAGTTGACAGAAGCAGTAATTACATGGGAAGAGATTACTCATCCTTCTGCAAGCAACTGACAGATTTGAACTGCATGCCTTCAAGATTGCAGCACAGATTCTTAGCACAGAGATCCCTATTAGTTGTATTGTTGTCATTTTGTACCATCAAATCAGAAATTATCTATAAACTCCACAAATTTTTAGGTGCGGTTAATCTCAAGGGAGGAGATTGTCCATCCTTCTTCCATAGAGCACTGTGCTTTTGGGATTGCAGCACAGCTTCTTACCACTAGGTCACCAGAGTGCCCCATTAGTGTATAGGAACTCTTATCAAATTGTACTTTGCATTTCTTTACCGGTGGTAGATTGAAAACACTTGGTATAATTTCTCATAAAGTATCTTTCTTCTGTCTCTTACTACTGTTGTTTTTGTATGTGTCGTTGAGTTGCCTGCAACCCACAGTGACCCTATTGTACAGCAGCTCTGCACCCTGCCCTGTCCAGAGACAGTCTCACTAATTCTGATACACCAACCCCTATTGCCCCAGTTACTGTATCAATCCATCTCATCTGGCGTCTTCCTCTCCTTCACTGTCCCTCTACCCTTCCAAGCATGATGTCCTTCTCCAAGGACAAGTCTTTCCTGACCACATGCTCAAAGTATGTGAGACAAAGCTTCAAAGTCCTAGCCTTCAAGGAGAAACTTGGTTTCACCGTCTCTAAGAAAGGCCTATTTGTTTTCTTGGCAGACTATGGTATGTTCAAGACTCTTCTCCAGCACAACTATTTGAAGGCATCGACTCTTCTTTTGTCATCTTCAGTCATTGTCCAGCTCTCTGACACATAGAAAGTAATTGTGAAGACCATGGCCTGGAGCAGGCACAACTTAGTCTCCAGACTGACATCATTGCTCCTCAGCACTCTGAGGAGGTCCCTGAGAGCAGACTTTCCCGATGTGATTCAGCTGAACTCAATCAGCATTTCTAAAGCTGAAGGAAGTAACGAACAAATTCAAGCTGTGAGTTGCAATGTTTAAGGATGCTATGGGTAGAATAGTGAACGATTCAGGAAGCATTAAAAGAAGATGGAAGGAGTATACAGTGTCATTGTACCAAAAAGAAGTGACTGACACAGAAGAATTTAAAAAAACAGCATACGATCAAGAGGTAATGAAGATAAAGGAGAAAGCTCAGGTTGCTCTGAATGACTTAGCTCTTAACATTACATTATGTTAATTCTCAACAAACTCTTAATTGTCCATGTTCTGTCAGAGCTAGCTGTGTTAATCTTCAATTAAATTAATGAGTTCAACTTCCACAAGACCCAATCTTTCAAGAAAGTTACTGATGAGTGGTAGGAATAAGTACATTTCCTTCTCACTATCCTTGATATTTTTATCATTCTTCAGGAGGTATCCATAGAGTTTTGTTACTAATTAATGTTATAAAAGTAGAGAAGACAATACAAAGAGGTGAGAATAGTTTCCTTAAGGTTGATATGATATGTTTTGTACACTAAAATTTTTACTAAAAAAACCAAAAACTAAACTCACTGATTTGGAGTCAAAATCAAACTTGCTAAATTGCAGGGGGATTTCTGAGGTTATAAACTGTACAGGAGGAGAATGTTGTTCTTCCTCATTCCTAGTCCATGGATTAAAACTGTTAGAGAAGCACTTCATTTGGATTAGCAGTGCAAGTCAGTTGTTACGTGCCGACGAGTCCCCTGCAACTCATAGCAACCTTATGTGCAATGGCCCTAAACCCTGCGCTATCCTGAAAACAATGTAAATGATTATATAAAACACAATGAATATAAATGAAACATAATGTAAAGCAATTATTATATGAAAATCAATAAAAAATATTATTAAAAGAAAACTGAGTTTAAAAAAATGGCTAAACAAACAAAAAAATTTTAATGACCAGAGATGTGGCACTGGTATTATCTCATGCACAAAAACTCAAATTTTTTTTCTTTACACAAAATCATTTTTAATATGAGAAGAAATAATACTTGTTGTTGTTGTTATGTGCTGCTGAGTTGCTTGCGACTCATAGCGAACCTATGTACAACAGCCCTAAATTTTCCTCTGTCCTGTGCCAATCGCACTGTATCTGACATTCCCATCCCGATTACCCCAGATGCTGAATCAATCCACCCCATAGAGGGCCTTATATACTAGGCATATTTTAAAAACTGATGCTTTTCTCATTTTGTGCATCCTGAAGAACCAATAGCCAGAGTGCTCCTCAGAGGCAAGGGGAGTAAAAACAATACACTTTCGGTATGTTATTAGGACAGATGAGTCTTTGGAAAGGGATATCATGCTTGAAAATAAAGAGAGTTGGAGAAAGAAAGAAAAATCCTCAATCAGATGGATTGACACAGTGACTACAACAGTTGGGATTAAGTATGTCAAGGATGATAAAGATGGCACAAGATAGAACAAAGTTCAAATCTGCTGTTTATAGGGTGCCTATGAGTTGTATTCACCTGAGGGCACCTAACAACAATATAACTAAAATAACTAAAGGGAGTACTGATGGCATAGTTCTTGGTTATTTATATGGCTAATGCAAAGGCTGTGTTTCCCACAAGACTTGAGTTTGTCAGTTACTTATGGGAGATAGATGGAGAGTCACCTCCCATTACCATATAGCTCCAGAAATTCAACAGGAGTTGGAAATGATCCTATGACAGTGAATTTAAATACATTTTTTTATCATGATGTTATTGTTAGGTGCCAGTAAATCGAGGATGATTCATCGTGACCCTATGAAAAAAAAGATCTGAAATCTGTTCTACACCATCCTAACACTTCCTGAAACACAAGAGTCCATTGAAGCAATTACCTTGTCAATCCAGCTGGTTGAGGGTCTTCCTTTCCTTTGCAGATCCTCTACCCTTCCTAACATCATGTCCTTCTCCAAGGAATAGCACCTCCTAGCAATATATCCAAAGTATGTGAGGTGAAGTTTCATCATTCTTGCCTCTGAAAAAAGCAGTCTTGCTGCACCATCTCCAAGATAGCTGTTCATTCTCTTGGTCATCCATGGGATGTTCAGTGCTCTTCTGCAACACCATAGCTCAAAGGCATCAATCCTTTTTCTGTCATCCATATTCACTCTTCAGCTCTCAGATGCATAGCTACTATTTGGAAAGGCCATGGCCTAAATCAGATGTACCTTAGTCCTCAAACTGACATCACTATTCCTCTATAGTTTGTAAAGGTCCCTAACTGCAGATTTTCCCAGTGCAATGCATCTCCTTCTTTCCTGACTGCTCATGCCAAGAGTGTTAATTGTAGCTCCAAGCAAGATGAAGCTGTTGACAGTTTCAGTCTCTTCCCTAGCCATTATGGCACTGCCTGTTGGTCCAGTGGAAAAAAATCATTGTTTTCTTGATATTGAGATGCAATCCATACTGAAGGCTGTATTCCCTGACCTTCTGCAACAAATGCTTCCTCTTCACTTTAGCAAACAAGGTAGTGTCATCTGCATAACACAGGTTGTTGATGAATCTCTGTCCAATCCTGATGTCACATTCCTTATCATAAAGTCCAGCTTCATGGACAATTTGCTCAGCATATAGATTGAACAGGTATAGATATAGAATTCATCCCTGGCACATTCCTTTCTCAATTCCAAACCATGCAGTGCTCCCTTGCTCCATTTCACAATGAAACTATACCTACTAAAGGTAAATGTTCCTCAGGAGCATAATCAAGTGCTCTGGGATTCCTATTCTCCTCAATGTCTGCCACAACTTATCATGATCCACACAGTCAAATGCTTTTGCATAGTGAATAAAGCACAAATCCACGTTCTTCTTTTATCATGAAAATATTATGTTGTTATGTGCAATCTAGTTGCTTGCGACATATAGAGACCCTATGTACAGCAGCCCTAAACCCTGTCTCCAACATACCCACCCCTGATTACCTCAGTCACTGAATCAATCCACCTCATAGAGGGTCTTCCCCTCCTGAGCTGTCTCTCCACCCTCCCAAGCATGATGTCCCTCTCCAAGGACTTAC
>NW_006400123.1:497188-497745 GCF_000299155.1 Elephantulus edwardii
TATAATAAAATATCACATGTAGAATAATAATATAATATGATATTTGACTTTGTGCTTGTACAATATTGTGCAAGAGAAGTGAACAAGCAGAAAAAAAATACAAATGCCCAATAAGCAGAAAGGATGCTCAGTATCCTTCTGATGAGATTAGTGAACCTCTTAAAAGTGTAGTAATACAATAGTAAGATCAAGGTGACAGAAGTAGGAATATAAACTGGGACCATGTACTGGGAGTCTATTTGGTCACAGTTACAAACATTTTATATTTATATATGCTGCAATTTCACTGCTGGGAATTTATGACATGTGTAATCTTGCAAAAATACATAAACCAAGAAAAGGTTATACATTTTTCAGTAGTATATTGCTTAAATAAACTATATTTATTTAGTACAGTAGTTTTAAATAAAAATGTCTGCAAAGTAAATTACTAAACAGTAACACAGAACTTGGTTAGGAATATCCTTAAGAATAGAAGAACGGTAGGAGGTATCTCACTCCCTGATTTCAAATCCTACTACACTGCCCTAGTGGTAAAGACAGCATGGTACTGGTAC
>NW_006400123.1:499515-509675 GCF_000299155.1 Elephantulus edwardii
AAAAAAAACCATGCAAAAATATTTTTTCTAAATATTTTCATGTATATAGTTTATACAGGAGAATGTATATTAGAAAAATACTGAGGAAATTAATTGTAGATATGATTATCTTCAGATGAAGCTTTAGGTGTTTGGTGGTAGGATACTACAGAAAGTACAGTTTTACATTTAATTTTTATCTTATGCAATTCTTAGATTTTTTTTCTTTTTGGTGTTGTTTTAAAGTGTCATCAAGTACAACTTATAGCAACCCTATAAAAACAAAATATCTGAAACCTGTTCTAGAACCATCATCATTTTTCTAGGGCTCATAGGATTTCCAAAGGCTGGTTGTTTAAGAAGTGGATGGAAATCCTGCTTTCAAATCTTTCTTATTCTGGGAGCTCTACCAAATTCTGTCTGTTCAATGGATAACCATTACAGCATTTGACATACCAGTAGCACAGTATTCAGTATCACAGCAACCCCAAATTATCTCAGTAGAGCAAACTGACAAGCGCTATTCCACTTAGTACAAAGTTCTCCTCAAACACAATTAACACCAGGACCGCCTACTGGACTTGTCTACAAATTTGGGAGGTCCTGTGTGAAGCAGCTGGATTCTGGAGAGTAGGTTGTTTTGTTGTGTTTTAATTAATTGAAATAAAGAGACAAACTGGTCAGTTTTTATTTTGTTAGCAATTGAGTATAAGCTTAGTTGTCACCTGGATTTTGTTAACAATCAGCTGTGGGCTGGAAGCCTCTTAAGTTATTCAGAACCTGATGGGTGGGCCTTTGTAAATGAAAGTTGTATGGAAGGACAGCACAGAAGAGGAAGGCCCCAGATGAGATGGATTGATACAGGCCAATGGGGGTTAAGTGTGTCAAAATCAGTGAGCCTGGCTCAGGACTGGGTAGGCATCAGAGCTGTTGTACATAGGGTCACTATGGGTCTAGATGACTGGATGGCACATATCAACAGGAAAGTTATAAATTTTATTTTTCACATAATACCAAGATTTTTAAGGTAAATAAAATTATGAGCCCTGTGGTTTGGGATTATATTTTTTGTTTTATACTTGATCATTTTAACTTCATGCTTTTTAAGAAAGTACTCTGCTATCTTCTTCTTTACTTTCATAAAAATGTTTTACATTGCGCAATAATTATTTTTTCAGAATTATTAATAACTTTTTAAAATATATTGTAGATCTTTTGGCTCAAACTAATTTCTGTGTTATGGACACAATTGTATAATGTCATTTCTTAAGGTTTTTCTCTCTATCAATCCACCAAGTTATATAGCTGGAATCATTTCCAAAACAAACCCTTTGCAGTCAGTAAAAGGAAGCAATTACATAAATAAGTTTTTCCACTTGGCCTATTTTTTCTGCCCATAGTTACCAATCAGTCTCACTGACTACATTTTCCATTTACATTCCTTTTCAGGCACTTCTCCAGGTAGCCAAATATTTCACATTAAGTAAATAAAAACAAAACCCTCATCTGTAGAGCAAATGAATGTATTTGGTATCTAACTCCTCCAGCCACTCTCAAGCCACTCAAAAAGCACAATGTTCTGTAAAAGAACACTCAGTGTCTTCATTCTAGCTAGAATTTTTGTTTTAAGCTTAAATGTATCAATGCCCATCCAAGCAACACCAACTTAGAGTGATCCTAGAGATCAGAATAGTTCTTTTTAGAGTTTACAAGTTTCCTCTTCATAGAAACAGCTGCCGGCTTCCTCTTTCTTCCCTGGAGTAGTTGATAGGATTTGATTGCTAGTGTTTTGGTTTTAACATTGGAGTGTTTAACTAATGTATTCCTAGTGTTTCTTAGATGTAATTTACTTAAGTAAAATTTTACCTGAGTTGGTCTTAGCCAAATAGTCGAGCTAATTTAACCTGATGCTGTGCTATCTATCAACTCCTCAAAAATGTTTGCTTTTTTGTTCCTTTGCTTAGTTTCTTCTCAATTCCAAATATGGAGAGTATCCCTTCAGAACAAGTGTTTCAGAGTATTCTTTAGAACATCTGTTCATAATCCTAAGATTGCACATAAAAATTTCTTTATATTAATATTTCTAGCATATTCAAGAGGAGTTTCTGATTTAATTGACACAGAGTGAGTCCAGGACGTGTTTTGTTTCCTTTTAAAATTTCTCATATGATTATATTTTACCTCATGTATCCTGGCCCCAAGCAGGGCCAATTTTTTTTTTTCCATATTAAGTATACTTCTTTTCTTAAACTAAGTCCCCAAACTGATAGTACTCAATAGACTAATATATCCTGACTTACTTTGTGACTCTTATAAATTGTAGGAATCTCAATGTTATTAAATTAGTTGTTTTAAGTCCTAAGACTTAGATAGATGGAGAAAGGATTGAAGTTGTTAATATTTTCTTCTTATTTGTAACCACACTCACAATCCTTGGCACCAGCAGTTAAGAAATCAAAAGACAAGTTGCATTGTGAAGTTGGTTCAGGATTAGGTAAGGTTTAAAGCCTTTCTTCATAGGGTCACTATGAGATTGATGCCTTTGAGTTTGGTGCTTGAGCAGAGTATTGACCATACCATGGACTGCCAAGAGAGCAGACAGATCTGTCCTGGAGAAGTGAAACTAGATTACTCCTTGGAGGCAAGGATATTGAAACTCATTTTCACATACTTAGGGCATGTTGTCAGGAGGGGCCAGTCCTTGGAGAAGGACATCATGTTTGAAAGGTGAAGGGTCAGTGCAAGAGAGGCTGGCCCTCAGTGAGATGGTTTGGCACAGTAACTGTAGCGATGGGTCAGGTGTTTCAGAGATGGTGTGGTTGGCTCAGAATAGGGCAAGGTTTAGAGCCATCGTTCATAGTCACTATGAGTTGTAGTCAACTCAACAGCACATAACAACAGCAGCAAGTCCAGAACCATGAAAATAATAATGCTACTTGTCCTTCTCAAGTTTATGAGTTGAATTATGTCCTCAGTGAACTTGGGTTATAAACTCCAACCTCAGTGTTCAAGCACAAGAGAAATTATGAAGATTGCAAGATACTGCAAGGTTTTCTTCTGTTGTAGATAGAGTTACTATGAGTGGGAACCAAGTTGGTAGAATCCAACAGTAATATGCTGATGGATTTCATTCCATTTAGTAAAGAATGGGTTGATATTAAGGCAAGATTAGTGTCAGATGTATTTTAAAGCATTATCTTTTAAGAATAAGGGGGAAGATACATTAAATAAGGAAGTAAAAGATAAATGAGGTAGAGCAGATACTCCAACATGTGAAGATCTCCTAAGAACCAAGAAGCAGAAGCTGAGAAACCAAGAAAAAGCCTGTGTTCAGAGCCAGCACTAGGAAGCCTGACTTCTAGTCTTTCAAATGTGATAAAATAAATTTATTGTTAAAGCTATTCATTTATAGTATTTATTATAGCAAGGTGTTTGTGTATCCAAGTAACACAAAATTTTTGGCAATTTCACTTCTCCATCTATCATAATGTTGCCTGTTGGTCAAGTGGTGAAGGGTTTTGTCTTCTTAATGTTGAAATGTAATACTTATTGAAGTCTGTTGTTTTTGATCTTTTGCAGCAAGCATTGTAGGTCCTTATTTTCAGCAATCAAGGTCATGTCATCTGCATAAAGCAGGTTATTGGTAACCCTTTCAATCCTAAAGTCCAGTTTCTCAAATTATTTGCGTAGCATCCAACGTTAGTAGATATAGCCACTTGGGTTAATATTCACAGTCAAAAAAGCCATTTCAAGATCTATCCTGAAGAGTATATACACTGTGAGTAATAATAGGATACTATCCTTATGTGTACAAAGACAACTTGCTAATACTATTCAAATATATACACCAAACTAAAGCCAAAGAAAAAGAAATGAAGGATTTGTACCAACTTTGTAGTCTAAAATTGATGGTACGTGAAATAAAACTGTATATTGTTGTTGTTAATATGTTGTTTTGTTATGTAGGTGTTAGGTGTTGTTATGTGTTGAATCAGCTATGACTTGCAGTAACCCTATGAACAATGACTCTGAAGTCAACCTAATAGTCTCTGCAACCCCAGCCCCATTACCATGGTGACAGTGTCAATCCATCTTATCCTGGACTTTCCACTTCTGCACTGACCCTCTATTCTTTTAAGGTTATCCTTTCCAAGCACTGTTACTTCCTGATAAAACATTCAGTGTATGAGATAAGGAATTTCAAAATCCTTGTCTCAAAGGAGCAAACTTGTTTCATCCTCTTTAGGACATAACTGTTCTTTTGTCAGTCCATGAGATTTTCAGTACTTTTCACCAGTATCACAATTCAAAGGCACCACTTCTTCTCTGTAATCCTTATTTGTTCATTGTCCAGCTCTCAGATGCTTAGCAAGCAATTAAGAGGACTATGGCCTGGATCAGACATAGTTTATTTTCTACATTGTCATCATTGCACTTTAGCACTCTGCACAGATCCTTGACTGCAGACTTTTCCAATGCAACTCATCTTCTTTTTTTTTTTTTTTATTTTTTTTTTTATTTTTGGGGGTTTTTTTTTTCTTCTTAATTCTTGACTGCTGGTAACAAGAATGTTAACTGTGAATCCAAGCAAGATGAAATCATTAACAACTTCAATCCTTTCTCCCTTTATCATGACACTGCTATTGACCCTGTGGCAAAAAAAAAAATCTTTCTTTTCTTGATGTTGAGATGCAATACAAATTAAAGGCTCTAATCTTTGACCTTCTGCAACAAATCCTTCAAGTCCTCTTCCATTTGGGAGAGCAAGGTCATGTTATCTGCAGAACGCACATTGTTTATGAGTCTTTTCCCAATCCCGATGCCACATTCTTCCTCATAAAGTCCAGACTCTCAAATGATCTGCTTCACATATAAATTCAAAAAGATATGGAGATAAGATACATCCTCAACACATTCCTTTCCTGATTATGAAACACGTAGTATTTCCTTGCTCTGTTCTGATGACTGTTTCCTGATCCAAGCATAGGTTTCACATAAGCACAATCAAATGTTCTGGAATTCTTCTCAAGGTTAGCCACACAGTTTGTTGTGATCCACACAGTCAAATGTTTGATCTAGCATTGGCTATGTTGTCCTTAGTGCAATGGCCTCTTCTAAACCCAGATTGCACTTCTTCTAATTCTCTGTCAATGTACCATTCAAGTCATTTTTTAGTGATCTTTAGTACTTTGTTTGCATATAATATTAATGATATAGCTAGTCCTAGAAGGTCACCTATAACACCTGGGATTTTGCCTGTGTCATGAAAGTGGAGAGGAAATATGCTGAAAGGTGGCCTGAGGCCTGAGGCCTGAGGCATCATAGCAGAGTTGGCTGGGAGGAAGGTGCTTCCAGGGAAAAGAGTGAAGAGTGTGAGATTCCTGTGGGGGATGGTGTGGTGGGAGGACTGGAACAGGATGCTTGCGCAGAAGTGTTGCCAGGACCAACACCAAATGTGCTTTGTAATGGGAAAGGATCTTTCACTGGCCCTTTTGCATAAAATTTGCGTTTGTCTGTCAGAAATTTTTCTAAAGCTGAGCATCCAGATTTATACTAGGGAGAAGGATTGGCTATCCACTTCTGAAACAACAGGCCTTAGAAAACCCTATGTATAAAGCATGCTTAGACTAGCAGATATGACATCAGAAGCTGAGCCTTTGTATTGAGAATCGCAAAAGAGGAGGAACAGTTGCAAAGAAACTAGTGATTCGAGTATGGATTGTAAGATGTATGAATATAGAAAAATTGGGCTTTGTCAAGGAAGAAATGGGATGCATAAATATTAACATACTAGGCATTGGTGAAATGAGATGAATTGGCATGGGACATTTTGAATCACATAATCATATGATCTACTATGCTGGAAATGAAAAGGTGAGGCAAAATGGGGTCACATTCATAATTAAAGAAATCATTTCTTGATCTATCTTGAAATACAATGTTACGAGCGACAGGATTACATCCATATGCATATAGGGAAAATCCGTTAATACCACTGTCATTCATATATACCAACAACCAGAGTCACAGAAGAAGAAATAGATGATTTTTACAAACTTATGCAGTTGGAAATTGATTATAAACATGCAACCAAGAAGTATTCATAATAATTAGTGACTGGAATGTAAAAATTTGGAACAGGGAAGAAAGATCAGTAGATGGGAAACATGGACTTGGTGACAGAAACTAGGCTGAAGACAGAATGATAGAATTTTGTACAATGATTTATTCACTGTAAATGCTTTTTATAAGAAACACAAATGACAACTATACACATGGTCCTCATCTGATGGACCACACGCGAATCAGATTGATTATATCTGTGAAAAGAATCATTGGAAACTCTCAATATCACCTGTAAAAAGTAGGTGAGGTACAGATTGTGAAGCAGACCATCAACTAACTCATATGCAAGTTCAAACTGAAGCTAAAGAAAATTAAATCAAGTCCACAAGAACCAAAATTTGATCATGAATCTATCCTTGAGTTACATATTAGTACATATTCATTAATGCCAAAAGAATAACAATATCAGAAATGTGTTCCTAGGAACAAAATCTCCTTCCTGTTAGATGGTAGTGGAGAAAAATATAGCTCAGATATGTTCATTCCAGTTTTCTTTTTATGGACCCTACACAGAATACTAAAGATAGATTCCATCTCAACATCAAGAAGGCAAAAATCTTCACCACTGGGCCAGCAGGATAACAGAAGAAGAATTGATGTCTTTGGGTTGTTGTGTTGAAGAAGAGTACTGGCTATAGATTGAAAAAAAAATACAAAATTAAACCAAACCAAATAGATACCTTGGAAAATGTGCAGCCAGAGTGTTCCTTAAAGGCAAGGATGGTGAAGCTTTATCCCATACCCTTTGACTATTTTGTTAGGCAAAGCTATTGCTTGAAAAGGGACATCATACTTTGAAGGGTGAAAAAGGAGGAAGACCCTCAATATGATATGTTGACATAGTAAGTTTCATCTCACTTGAGATTATCAGGATGGGCACAGAGTAGGGCAGGCTTCAGATCTGTTATTCATAGGGTCACTATGAGTTGTACTCGACTTGATGACATCTTACAACAGTGCAGAATACTCTTTTACACATATCTGACATTCTTCAATCCATTGTTGTAGTCACTGCATCAATTCCCCTTATTTAGGGTTTTCCTCTCTTTCACTGTCTACCTCCACTTTTACAAGCATGATGTTCATTTCCAAGTAATGATCCCTTCTATCAACATGCCCCAAGCATAAAGCATAAAGTTAACTTTATCTCTAAGGAGTGCTCTGCCTTCACTATAGCATAGAATAGGACAGGGTTCAGATCCATTGTTCATAGGGTTGCTATAAGTCATACTGGATATGATGGCATCTAAAACCAGTAACATGCAGAATAACCCTCTCTTATGAAGATATTTTCCATATAGAATAAATACAGTTATTTACAGAGGGCATATTCTAGAAAAGGACACCAAACTTTACAAAGTGGAGGGTCAACCAAAAAGAAGACTCTCAGTAACATAATATTTGCAATGATGACCTCAAACATAACAAATGATTTTGAAAAAGGTGAAGGACCAGGCAGCGCTTTGTTTTTGTTTTTTTATCCATATACAGGAATGCTCTTACACCTAAGCAACTGGACAGCACTTAACATCAACAAAGGTGTTATTAACTTATCAGCATTCTTAGTTACACTGTAATTTAGTTATACTTCCCTAAATTTATAGCAGTTGGGTTTTTTAATTATCACAGAACATTTCTCAGGTAGTTTCTAAAAATGATCTATTGCAATAAAGTCAACTCCAATTTATAGTAACACAAAGTGTTTCTGAGTAGAAATAATATCCATAAGGTTATCATAGCTGTAATCTTTTGGAACTGAATGGTCAGGTCTTTATTCCTAAGTACTACTGAGTGAATTCAAGATACTAACGTTTAGGGTTTTTTTAAATGAATGTAAATGCTTGTGCCATCAGATCCTTGATCTTCTTTCTGTTAGGTTTCATTGAGTCTTATCTTCATAATTTGTTTCTTCCTCATTTAACTTAATTCTCAGAATGTACCTAAACCTGGGATAACAACTTGCCTTACACCCTCTCAACAGACTATGCCTGTTACTATAACCTGGGATAACAATTTGTCTTACATACTTTCAAGAAACTATGCCTTATATTGATATTTTCTTTCTCAAAGTTTATGATTTTTTAATTTCTATATTTACATATATAATGGTATATAGGAGGTCTGGTGGCCTTGTGGCAAGAAGTTGTGCTGCAATCCCAAAGACATGCAGTTCAAGGCCACTAGCCACTCAATGGGAGAAGGTTGGACAATCTCCTCCCTTGCAATTAACTTCCACTGAAAACCTGTTGGAACTATGGGTTGGTTTTGACTCTATGGTACATAACAATAACAGCACTACAATGGCATATAAATAAAACTGTCTAAAACAATAATGTTGTTCTGTTGTTGTTGAGTACTGTCAAATCAGAACCAACTCAAAGCTGACCCTCCAATGGATTTCTGGGGGCAATAAGTCTCACAAGAGTGTATTACCCATCTTTCTCTTGCAGAGCAACTGGTAGATTCTAAGAAGGTACTTTTACATTGACCACTAAACCACCAGAGCTCCCTAATTATGTTAAATTATATAAGAATCAATGTCTTTAAATTGTAATTTTGGCAGAGAGTATTGAATATTCCATGGACAAAATAATAAGTAGATCTGTTTTGGAAGAAGTGTAGCCAGGCTACTACACAGAGTCAAGGACGATGAGACTTTGCCTGTCATACTTGAAGCATGTTAACAGGAGTGGCTAATCTTTGGAAAGAGACATCATGCTTGGAAAGGTGGAAGGTCAGAAAAGGAGTGGAAAGTCCTAAACTAGATGTATTGAAACAGTGATTGTAACAAGATTTTAGCACATTGGAGTTTGTACGAATGGTATAGTATTGAGGTTTTGTTGTATACAGGATATCTTTGAGTCAAAGCTGATTTGAAGGTGTCAACTACAACATTTAAAAAGTAAGGAACTCAGGGTTGGGGTATGACTGAGAAAAACTGGATAGCTTATGTATAATGCATTGAAACAGAGGAGGGAGAGGATAGTTTAAAAGTGATAAATAATAACATATGATGATTATCACAGAAATCCAGAATTAAGGTTGCATAGTGGAGTGCATTTGAGGCAGGGAGGGGAGGCATGGAGCAGGGTCAGGGTTGGGGGATTATATACCAATGAAGTTTATCTTTTGCTTTTCAAAGAGAGGAGCAAACTGGGGGGATGAAGGGAAAGAAAAAAGTGTAACAATGAATGAATGAAAATTAAAAAAGAAAAAGTAAGGAACTTAATATTTCTAGTAGTTATTATCTGACTTATAGTGACTCCATGTACAATATAACAAAATTCTGCCAGATTCTGTGTCATCATCATGATTTCCTAAATGCACCTAGTTACCATGTCAATCCGTCTTATTAAGTGTCTACCTCTTTTCCACTTACTTTCTGCTTTTCCAAGTATAATGTTCTTTTCCGGAGACTAGTCCCTCCTAACATGCCAGGAGTATATGAAATGAAGTCTTATTATCTTTGTTTCTAAGGAGCATTGTAATTGTACGTCTGCCTTATCATTTTGCATCCAACTCTTGGTAAATGTCCCATTCTCCATGAAATCGACTTTGACTGCACTCCTCTGATAGTAACTGTAACATCCGCCTGAGGTTCTGATCTCTTTACTTTAGTAAAATCTCCACCTATCCTTAACCTACTGTCCTAGAAGAAGTAGTGATTTTCTACTTGGTAAATCACTATGAATTTTTGGTGTGCTGTAAGAATTATCTGAGAGGTAGAAAATAAGGATGACAGAAGAATTTATGCATTTGAGTTAAGGTGCTGGAGAAATGTACTGTATAGTCCATGGACAGCCAAAGAATAAATAGATATGTTCTGGAAAGGGTGCAGTCAGAGTGCTTCGTGAGGCAAGTTGATGAAGCTTCATCTTTCATACTTTGGGCATGTAGCTAGGTGAGTCTATTCCTTGGAAAGGGACATCATGCTTAGAAAGATGGAGGGTCAGTGAAGGAAAGGAAGAGACAAACAGACACTATGACTTTAGCAGTGGACTCTTCTGTCTCAGATGATGAGGATGGCACTGGATAGAGCAGCGTACAGGACAGCT
>NW_006400123.1:511165-521739 GCF_000299155.1 Elephantulus edwardii
CTATGAGTCGTCTACGACTCGACGGCATCAAACAACAACAAACAACATACTTATTTAAGTATTTGTAACACTAGAAGATTTTCTTGTTCTAATCTTATAAGAAGATATATGAAACTTAATTATTTCGTTTTACTGAATTCATTTTTCACATCTCCTTTTATAATGCTTTGGTTTTGCTTATTCGGCTTGTTAATGTAGTGAATTACATTTTTCCCTATTGTCATTCATGGAATAAAACCAATTCTCGTAGTGCTTTTTAAAAATAGATTATTAGATTTAGTTTGCTAATTTATAACTTTTACACTGAAATTCATGAGTAAAGTTGGTATATAGTTTCCTTTCTTGTAGCACCTTGGATAAATTATTTTCACAGTTGTATTTGTCTCATAAATCAAATTTATAGATAATTTTTTTTCTGTTTTGTCTGGAAATAATGAATCTGTGTAGAAAGTATTTTTAACTTCAAATTCAGTATCTTAAATAGATTACATGACTGTTTAGGTGTTTTTATCTTAGTGAACGTTCATAAATTGGAATGATGAAAACACCTTAGCAATTATTTCCTTGCATGTAACTTTTCCTGGAGTGTATTCCTCTCTCTCAGGCTCAGGCCCATTGTTGTTGTTGTATCAGTTTATCTCTTTGAAGTCTTCTCCATAGTTCTCAGCATGCTGTCTTTTTCCATGGACAGTCCCTCCTGATAGCATGTCCAAAGGTGTGAGACAGAGTTTCACGATCTTTACCTCTAAGCAGTACTCTGCTTGCACATGCTTCCGGACAGATCAGTTTGTTCTTTTAACAGTTTAAGGTATATTACATATTCAGGTTTCAGCAATCAAATTTTCCAACATCACAATTCAGAGAAATTTATGTTTCATTGATCATCCTTATTTATTATCCAACTTTCAGATGCATAAGAAACTGTTGAGAATATTACAGATTCTCATTATCAGAAAGCAGTAGACTCTATATCCAGTCCTTCTGCTATATTCTAGGTTTCATAAGGATTGAAGCTTGAGGTTTAAGTGCTATCTTCTGTCTATGGTAGTAGCTTCTGGTTTGAATGCTTGCATAGGTGACTGGAGTGTGGAATCTGAGAAATATGAATGTAGAAAAATTGGACATTGTTAAGGAAGAAATAAAATATATAAATATTGACAGGAACTTAGTGACAGAAATGAGGCTTGAAATAAATTGATAGAATTTTGTACAATTTATTCAAGAAGCACAAATGGTACACATGGACCTCATCTGATGGATTACACAGGAACTGGATTAATGACTACATCTGTGGAAAGAATCACTGGAGAAGCTAACAGCTGTGAAAACTAAACAAGGTGCTGACTGTGGAACAGACCATCAACTACTCACATGCAAGTTTACTGAAGCTAAAAGAAACAAAAGCAAACCCACAAGAACCAAAATTTGACCTTGAGTTTATCCCACTTGACTTTAAAAACCATCTTAAGAACATATTTGAGAACTTGAACACCACTGAGCAAAGACCAGACAAGCTGTGGGAGGATATCAAGAACATCATCCATGAAGAATGCAAAAGATAGATCATGACAAAGAGGAGGAAGAAGAGACCAAGATGGATGTCAGAAGAGACTCTGAATATTGTAGTAGCGTGTTGAGAAACTAAAGCAAAAGGAAGAAATCTGTGGTAGGAACGGTAAAAAAATCTGAAGTTGTGTTGCTTTGGGAAATTTTACTGTCCAAGATGTCTTTACAATGCTAAGGAGCAATTTTGTTGGTTTAAAGAATAAGGTGCACTTAATACAAGCCATGGTATTTTCAATTACTTAATATGCATTTGAATGTTGGCTAAAAAAGATGACTGAAGAAGAATCAATGGGTTTGAATTGTGATTTTGGATAAGAACATTAAATATACACTGACAAAGAAATAACTAGGTCTTAGAGGAAGTGCAACCAGGTACTAGTTAGAGGGTGTTGCTGTTGTTAGGTGCCATTGTCTAGTATGACTCTTAATCCTTTGAACACAGTTCTGAATTCTTTCCTATCCTGTTCCAACCACAAAATCTCTGACATACTCAAGCCCATTGCTACAGACACTGTGTCAACACACCTAGTTGAGATTCTTTGTCTCCTTCATCATTCTTCCACTTTTCTAAGCATGATATCATTCTCCGAGGAATAACTTTTCCTAGCAATATATCCAAAGATACAAAACAAAGTTTTGCCATATTTGTTTCCAAGAAGCACTCTGACTGTACTTTCTGCTAGACATATCTGTTTGTTCTTTTGGTCATCCGTGGGATAGTCAGTACTTTTCTCAAACACCACAGCTCAAAGGCATCAATTTTTCTTTTGTCCTCCTTACTCATTGCCCAGCTCTCGGATGTAATAAAGTGATTGAAAAGACCATGGTCTGAAAAAGGCTTACCTTAGTCCTCTAACTAACATCATTGTTCCTCAGTAATTTGGAGAGGCTCCTGATTGCAGACTTTCCCAGTGCAATATATCTGATTTCCTGAATGCTGGTACCAAGTGTATTGATTGTTCATCCAAATAATATGAAATAGTTGACAGTTTCAATCTTTTCTCCATCAATCATGATGTTATATATTAGTCTAGTGGTTGAATTTTTGTTTTCTTGTTGTTGAGATGCAATCCATATTGAAGGCTGTATTCTTTGACCTTATGCAGCAAATGTTTCAAGTCTTCCTTACTTTCAGCAAGCAAGGTTGTGTCATAAGCAGATTATTGATGGCTCTTCCTCTATTCCTGATGCCACATTCTTCTTCACAGAGTCCTGCTTCTCAAATATTTTGCTCAGCGTACAGATTAAATAGATGTGGAGAAAGAGTACAAAACTGATGCACTCCTTTCTTAATTTTAAGCCATGTAGTGTTTCCTTGCTCTGTTCACACAACAGCGTCTTGGTCGAGGTATAGGTTTTGCATGGGCACAATTAAGTGTTCTAAATTCCTGCTTTTCTCAACGTTTGCCATAATTTGCTGTGATCCACACAGTCAAATACTTGTCCACAGTCAATAAAACACAAAACGACCTGCACTGCAACACCAGTGGTACACGGTTTGAATCCACCAGATCCTCTGCTGGAAAAGGAGGGGCAATCTCAGATTGATTAGTCAGATCTGATTTGATGGTACACACATAATAAATAATAAGATTTTTTAAAAAATAAAACAAAATGACACTTCTGCTTTCTCCTGGGATCCATCAGGTATCATCAATGATATCCCTGGTGCTATAACTTCTGAATCTAGCTTATTCACTGTTCTAGACACTTTTTTTATGATCTTCAGCAGTATTTTCTGTGCATGTGATATCAATGATATTGTTCAATAATGTCCAATAACTCTGTTGGATACTCTTTCTTGGGAATGGGAACAATTTGGATCTCTTCCAGTTAGCTAGTCAAGCGACTGTCCTCCAAACTTTCTGGAACAGACCGACAAACATATCTGGAGCTGTATCTTTTAGTTGAAACGTGCCAATTGGTGTCACATTAGTTATTGAGGCCTTACTTTTGCCAATCTCTTCATGCAACTTGAACATCTTCCTTCTAATTAGCTCTTGATCATACATTATTTCCTGAAAAATATTAATGTTGGGCAGCTCTTTTTGGTACAGTGGTTCTGTATATTCCCTCTGTCTTCTTTTGATGGGCGGAGGGATGGGATGAAGAAATTAGGAAAGATACAGTAGGGGCCTGAAAAGACGGGGGTAATAGTGGGCTTAGATCAATGGTGATTAATTATATGAAGCACGATGTATGAGAATTGTTTTATTAAAAACAATGTGAATGAAGGCATGTGAGGGGAGGATATTTTGTCCATGGTATTTTTATTTATTACAACTCGAGGCTTGAATTTGTTTTTCTGTGCTTTCAGCTTGAGAAATACCTAATGAGTTCTTCCCTTTTTATTCCCCAATTTTAGATCTCTGCATATTACAGTATAATGGTTTGCTTTGTCTTCTCTAACTGCTCTTTGAAATCTTCTCTTTAGCTCTTTTTTCTTAATTTTATATTGGTTTATAGACAAAAGTCATATACATTGTTTTGTTTACATATATTGTATGTCATGCCTTTTCTTCATTCACATTGTGTTCATATTATCCTTCCTATACATTGCATTTTATAAAAGTAATCACTATTGATCCATTCTTGATTCTCTAGTTAGAAGCCTATTGGTGTATTGTTTATAGGTGGGTCAAGTATAGAGTGATCCTATGGAAATAGATCCAAACTCTGTACTATCCTGTTCCATCACCACACGTTATGGCACACTAAAGCCCATTGCAGTAGTCACTGCATCAACCCAACCTGATTGAGGGTCTTCCTTCCTTTCAACAACCCTCCAACCTTCCAAGCATGATGTCCCTCTCAAGGAATAGCCTCTCCTAGCATCATGCCTGAAATATGTGAGACAAAGCTTCACCAGCTTTGCCTCCAAAGAACACTCTGACTACACTTTCTTTAAGACCTGTCTGTTATTTTAGTAGTTTACAGGATAGTCAGTAATTTCTCCAAAACCACAGCCCAAACACATTAATTCTTCTTCTATAATTTTTTAATCATTATTCAACTCTCAGATGCATAGCAAATTATTGGAAAGAAAATGACCTGAATCAGATGCAACTTAATCCTCAAAATGGCATCACTTCTCCTCAGTAATTCGGAGAGGCTCCTGACTGCAGACTTTCCCAGTGCAATAAGTCTCCTGATTTCCTGACGGCTGGTACCAAAGGTGTTGATTGTGGATCCAAGTAAGTGGAAATTATGACAATTTCAATCTTTTCTTCATCTATCATGATATTGCCAGCTGGTCCAGTGATAAGAATTTTTGCTTTATTGATGTTGAGATGCAATCCACATTGAAGGTTTAGTCAAATGGCTAGGTAACTATATCAAATAGGGTGTGTTTAAGAAATTCATAATTAATTTGGCCAGTTTAGTTATACCACCAAGTTTAAATCAAGCAGGTTTATCAACAGAAAGGAGAACCTTACTACCAACCTGCAGCAGAAAGGAGAATCTTACCACCAGGAAGCAAGAAGAAGTCTAGAATGCAGTGTGCATCCTTCAGGGCCAAACTTTCCTGTACCAATCATACCACAGACAGACATGAGACAGAACTTTCTTGAGACTGCTGATTAATGAAGTTATGTCTAAGAGGGTTCACTCAAGCTCTCCGGAGGACTTGGAAGATGCCATAATTTGAAGGAATAAAAGAGCTTTGTAACACTGACATAAAGCATGAGGCAGAAGGTCAAAAGGCCTGGTAGCATACTTGAGAATTTCTTCTGATAAAGTGTATCCTGTTTCTGACCTGAATTATAAGCTATTAACTTCCTTAGAAAACCATAACTGGAATATGCTCTGTGAGATTTATGTGGCCACTGCAATGGATTTTGGACCTAGTAGTAAAGCAGTATGATTGGTATTAGAATTAATAGAAGCAGGTGTTAGAGTGTAGAGGCCTTGTCAGACTTTGTGGGACTTGAGTTTGTGCTATGGGTGTTCTTTATGGGGACTCTTCTCCTGTATGAAATTAATGGAGATCAGGCGTGTTAGTCTCCACTATTTTTACACACATTTAATTAAGCTGCCTTCTTTTGTGATAGTGACAGTTGTTTTCCATTTTACTTTTTTCTCTTTTTTAATTGTGATTTTAATGAAAGTTCACACAAAATTTGGATTTTCATTCATTCTTTGTTGCACATTTTCCTTCCTTCCATCTCAGTCCACTTTGCTATCAAGACACTGTTTTTTAATTGCCAAAATCAACATCAATCTGTGAATTATGGTACATAGACACTTTTAAGTCTTTAGATACATTTCGTAGTGCATCTCATGACAGGAGTCTCTGGAAGGATGCAGAGTGGAGTGGACTTGGGGGGAAGGATTGTGTAACAATGAAAGAATTTTACTTTTCAAAGAGAAGAGTGAATTGGTGGGAGGGGTGGGCAGGGAGAAAAGTGAAACAAGAAATGAATGGAAATCCAAAATCTCTGTAAACTTTCATTAAAATGAATAATAATAATTATAAAGGGGGGGAAAGAAGAGTTTGCCTAAGAACAAAGTCTATTGTATTTAACAAAAAAAATTAAAGTACCAATTCATGTTTTGATAAATTAATATGACAATGCCTGTTTCAGCACACCTATCAAGCCAATGATTTTATGTCCCTCTATTGTTCATAGAATCTTTAGAGACCTGTTATTTAAAAAATTAAGGGCCAATCCCATTTTCCAGTGTGGGTGCTTTACTAAAACCTGCCTACCATGAGTGACTACTCTGGCACTTGACACACCAGTGGCACAGCTTTTCATAACATAACAACACACAAGTTTTCTCAATACAACAAACTTAGAGACAAGTGCTGTACTAATAAGAACATTGATAAACAAGTAAGAATGTAGATAAACAAGTTATAAAGTAATTAGCAATATGCAGAAAATTCTTCCAAAGAAACAAACTAACAGATAAATCTTATAACAGCAAATTAGGCGTAGAAATAGTTTGTTACCAGATCCACTTAGCAGGAAAGGATCACTGTACTTAAAAGAATGCCTTTGAGTGCTAGTGTTGGAGAAGAGTACTGAATAGCCAAAGGACTGCGAAAAGAATAGGTAGATATATCTTTGATAGAGTGCAGGAGTGCTCCTTGGAGGCAAAAATAACAAAGTTTCATCTCACATACTTAGGACATGTTGCCAGGAGAAACTATCTTTGGAGAAGGACATCGTGTTTGGAAAGGTGAAGGGTCAGTGAAAGAGAAGACCCTCAACCAGGTGGATTGACACAGTAACTGCAGCAATGTGCTTAAGTGTGTCAGAGGTTTTGAGGATGCCATAGGTGAAGTCAAGGTTCAGTCGGGTGGATGACAAGGTCACTATGAGACATACTCATCTCAACAGCACCTAACAACAAAATAACAATCAAGACAATGTTTTCATGCCTGTAAAATTGGTAAATATTTTTATCAATTTTTATTAATTCTCTGAGTAGCTAATAAAAAACCAAACAAAAAAATAATCATTGCCATTGTTGTTGTTGTTATGTGCTGTCAAGTAGACTAAAACAATTAGCAACCCTATAAACAATGCCTGGGAATGCTGCCTTATTTTGAGACAATATCAGTGTAACCATTGCCATAGCCACTATATTAATCTAGCTCATCCAAGTTCTTCCTCTCCTAAACTGACCTTCCACTCTCCCAAGCCTGACGTCTTTCTCCAAAACTGGTCCCTCCTGGAAATATGCCTAAAGTATGTGAGACAGAGCTTTAAAATTCTTGTCTCCAGCGAGTGACCTGATTTCACCTTCTTCAGGACAGGCCTATTGTTCTCTTGGAAGTCAGTAGTATGTTCAACACTCTTCTCCAGCACCACAATTCAATGGCATCAGTTCTTCTCCTGTAATTACTTCCCTTGTTATTGTCCAGCTCTCAGATGCATAGCAAGCAATTGAGAAGCAATTGGTGCACCTGGACCAGTTGCTCTTTAGCACTCCTGAGAGATCTCTTTTGGCAGACTTTCCTAAAGCAGCTTGTCTTTTGATTCCCTAACTACTTTTGCCAAGAGTGCTGATTGTGGATATAAGCAGGACAAAATTTTTAACAACCTCAATCTTTTCTCCATCTATTATGACGCTGCCAATTAGCCAGGTGGTCAGAAACTTTGTATTCTTGATGTTGAAAAGAAATCCACATTGAAGACTGAAGTCCTTGACCTTCTACAGCAAACACAGGTTGTTAAGTCTTCCTTCAATCACGATGCCACATTCTTCTCCATAAAGCCCAGCCTACTGAATGATCTATTCTGCATATAGATTGAAAAAGTATGGAGAAAAGATACATCCCTAACACATTCCTTTATTGATTTTATAACCATGCAGTGTTTCCTTGCTCTGATCATACAACTGCTTCCTGGTCTCAGCATAATTTTCACATGAGCACAATCAAGTTTTCTGGGTTTCCCATTCTTTTCCGTATTAACCACAATTTGTTTGAGTTAATTCCATGTAATAAACACCTTAGCAACTTTGTAGGAAAGAGAATCCATAAGATTTACAAGATTGTACTCTTTACAGAAGCAGACTACTTCATCTCTCTCTTTTGGAACAGAGTGGGTTTGAACCGTCAATCTTTAAATTACCAGCCTAATACTTAAAGCAATACTTAAACACCCTCAGGGTGCCTTCAACTCATTGCTCATTTCAGATGGATCATTGCTGCCATGAACACATAGCTTACCCGCCAGCAGGTGTCCAGAGTCAGTACATTACATGGGAGGAGATTGCGCCTCTTTCTCCTGTGACTTAGTATTAATTTTTTCAGCATTTTATCAACTATTTTCAAGCATACTATAAACCATTTTCCTTTTTTATTTTCATATAAATGTAAACCTTAAGTCACTACTTTTGTCATCCATAATTATATTCTAAGCAAAATAAAATTTATTACCTGCTCATATATTTCATAATGGAATATTTACCCTGCTCATATATTTCATAATGGAATATTTTCCTTTATATCCTGAAAAATCTGTCAGTTTTATATTAATTGTAAATAGTTGATCATACGTAATGTTCTTATTAAGACATTTTCTGTATAAATCTAAATTATTTCATCATTCTTCCTTTAAAAAGACCCACAGAATTTCTTCCAATTTCAGTGCTTACAGATATACTGTTTTTCTTTTATATCTTATTTCTTCTGGTAGCTCACATTTCTCTCCCATAAGACAAATAAAAATTTTAGTACTGGCTTCTATAATGCATTATTTCTTTTTCCAGATTTTCACAATATTTTAAAGCATTCAAATTGACCTTTTCTCCTACCTTTCTTGTTTTAAAGTTATCAGCATGTCACTACCTGGGAAATCTCATCAAGGGTTTAACCGTCCTTACCCTTCTGACTTATTCCTTATTTCACTTTGATTTTCCTTATTCTCATTCAGTTCAATTCTCTATGGAGCAATATAACTTCTTGAAGGCTTTTATTTTCTGATGCATTTCTCTAAATAGTAGCTGTAACCCTTACTTATACCCATTCAGATAAAAAAATCCTTTAAGCTTCTTGAAAGCAAATTATTATAACACTTGGAGGACAAGAAAATAGATGTCCTCAGTAGCAAATGAAAATGTCAAAGTCACATACTTCACAAGTTGAATAAGGCCAGGAATTCCTAAAGCCCTAAAAGATTTTATTCTAAACAGGCTAAACAAACTGCTTTGAAATGTGTTCCAATTTTTCTTTGGTTCTCTAATATTTGTTTATATTTGTTGACAGACTTTCTCCAGACTTTGTTACACAGACAGAGTTTCTAGGACCAACAACAACATGATCTCAAGTAAAAGTCTGTTTTGTAGCTTATTGAAAAAGTGGAACCTCACACCCACTACAGGAACATTGTATCTGTGTACAATTTATCAAAATCTTTGGGAAAATGATTACTTTCATCAATTAACTTGACCCTGGTGTTTGGCCAAATAATAGTGGAGTTGTTGCCATAGAGTACTTACATATGATTAAGTAACCATATGGTAGGGCAGATTGGTGGTATCCTTATTTTCTTTCATTGAATTTGTCCCATGATGAACTCATGTGCGTGGAATCAACACACTGTCAAAACCTGCTCCACTCTCAGAATTGGTTTCAGGTCAGGGAAGTCCCAATAACAGAGTTATTGAGTTGAAAGAACCTTGGTGATGCACTGATTAACTGTTGGGTAGGTAACTTAAAAGCTTATGGTCCAAACCCAACAGCTGCTCTAATATCCATAAAGCTTATAGTGGTTGAATTATTTGATTAGCCATGTCCTAGTAAATTGATTTCACATGCAAGCAAGATTCTACTGAAGATCATCCAAAAACAACTGGAACAGCACATCAGCAGAGAACTGCCAGAAGTACAGGCTGGGCTTAGAAGGGGTCGTGGTACTAGGGATATTGTAGCTGATGTTAGATGGATCTTAGCTGAAAGAAGGGAATACCAGAGGAATGTATATCTGTGTTTCATTGACTATGCAAAGGTGTTTGACTGTGTTGATCATAACAAACTGTAACTCACTCTGACAAGAATGGGAATCCCAGAACACTTGATCGTTCTAATGTGAAACCTATAGTTGGGCCAGGAGGCAGTAGTCAGAACAGAGCAAGGGAACACTGCATGGTTCAAAATCGGGAAGGGCATGCGCCAGGGGTGTGTCCTATCTCCATACCTTTTCAACCTGTATGCAGGACAGATTATCCAGGAGGCTGGGCTCTATGAGGAGAAATGTGGTGCCGAGATTGGTGTAATATCTATCAACAATCTATGTCATGCAGATGACACAACCCTGCTTGCTGAAACTGAAGAGGCCCTGAAGCCCTTGCTTCAGAGGGTCAAGGACTGCAGCCTTCAATATGGATTGAGGCTCAATGTCAAGAAGACAAAGATTCTCACCACTAGACCAATTGGCAGCATCAGAATGGATGGTGAAGAGATTGAGAGTGTTCAAAGTTTTGTTTGCTTGGCTCCACAGTCAAAACTCTTGGCACCAGTAGCCGGGAAATTAAAAGGCATATTGCCATGG
>NW_006400123.1:522871-533795 GCF_000299155.1 Elephantulus edwardii
AATAATAATTAAAAAAGAAAAAAAAATAAGATGTTCAGGCTGCATTGAAGACACTGGCAAAAACTGAGAGCCCAGGAATCAATGGAATAACAATTCACATGTTTCAACTAACCTTTGGCATGCTCAACAGTTTATGCCAGGAAATTTAGAAAATAGATGCCTGGCTGATTGACTGGAAGAGAACCATATTTGTTCCCATTCTCAAGAAACAACATCCAAAAGAAGGTAAAAATTATCAAACAATATCATTAATATCACATACAAGAAAATATTGCCAAAGATTATCCAAAACCAGCAGTAGCAGTATATGCATAGGAAACTGCCAAAAGTTCAAGCTAGATTTAGAAGAGGCCGTGGCATGAGGGATGTCATTGCTGATATAAGATGGGTCCTGAATGAAAGAAGAGAATACCAGAAAAATGTCTGTGTTTTATTGACTGCGAAAATCACAAAAACTTTGTCTAACATTGAGAAGAATGGGAATCCCAGAACACTGAATTGTGCTCTAAAGAAATTTGTACCTCAGATGTAGAAGTTCTTGTCCGAATGAAATAAGGGAATACTTATGGTTAAAAATCAGGAAGGATGTGCATCAAGGCTATATCCTTTCTCCATATCTATCCAATCTGTACGTTGTTGTTTCTTGTTATATGTCCTCAAGTTGTCTAAGTGATGCTGTGTACAACAGCTCTGAAGCTTATCCTATCTTGAGTCAATCTTACTGACTCTGACATGCCCAACACTTAAATTCATCTCATCTAAGGTCTTCCTCTCGTGCACTGTCCCTCTGCCCTTCCAAACACAATGTTCTTCTCTATGGGCTGGTCCCTCCTGGCTGGACACTATGAAGAAGAATGTAGCATCAGAATCAGAAAATTTGTCAACAACTTCTATTGTGCAGATGATACCATCTTACTTGCTAAAAGTGAAGACCTAAAAGGCTTGCTGCAGAATATCAAAGACTACAACGTTCAATATAGATTATATCTCAACATTAAGAAAACAGAAGTCCTTACCACATGGTCAACAGGCAATATTATGAAGAATAAAGAAAAGATTAAAACTATCAATGATTTAATCTTGCTTGGATCCACAGTCAATACCCTTGGTATCAGCAATCAGGAGATAATAGACATTGTTTTTCACCAGACTGCTGTCAATACCTCTCCAATTTTTATCAGTTTGAAGACCTGATTAAGGTCTTTTCAATCACTTGCTATGCATCAGAAAGCTACACAAACAATAAGAATGACAGAAGACTAGGGATTCTAAGGTTGGTCCCAGTTTGTCCCTTATGAACTTTATGGGTTTTGGCTTTACACTCAGGTCTCTGGTCCACCTTAGAAGATTTTTGTGTATGGTAGAGATATGAATCCTGATTTAGCTTTTTGCAGGTAACAGTCCAATTTTACCAGAACCATTTGTTGAAGAGGTTGTCATTTCCCCATTTAATATGTTTGCTTTTCTTGTCAAATATCATTTGAATATAGAGAGCTGGATCTATTTTGGGTTCTCACTTCTGTTCCATTGATGTATGTGTCTGCCATTGTACCAGTACCATACTGTTTTGGTAACTACCATTGTGTAGTAGGTTTTGAAGGTAGAGAGTGTTATTCCTCCCACTTCATTTTTGTTTCTCAGAAGTGCTTTATTTATTCGGTGTCACTTACTTTTCCAAATAAACTTGGCAATTTTTCTTTTGATCTCCTTGAAAAATGAATTTTGTATCTGGATTTGGATTGCATTGAACAGAAAAGAAAAAGAATGACAAAAGAAGAATTGATGCCTTTCAATTATTTTAGAGAAGAGTATGGTATATCCCATGGGTTGCCAAAAGAATCAACAGAAATTCTTGAGGAGAATGCAGCCAGAAAATTCCTAGGGGGTAAGGATAACAAAGCTACACTCATACTTTGGATGTGTTTCTAGAAGAGGTTATTCCATGGAGGGGGATACCATGTTTGGAAAGGTGAAGGGTGAGCAAAAGAGAAGAATACCCCCAATGGAATGGATTGACATAGTGACTGCGACAATGGGTTCAAGTGACTCAGAGGACGACAGAGGACAGGACAGGATAGAGTTCAAATCTGTTGTTTATAGAGTTGCTCTGAGTCATACTCTACTCAATGATGCCTAAGAACAAAACAGCTGTATGTCTTATTCTGAATATCCAGTGGAATGTTCAGAATTATAGCAATACTCATGCAACCATGCAAGTGACACTTGTACATAAGGTGATGGAAATTAAATGAAAGTTTCTCTCATGGAAGGTTAATATTTTATCCCTGAACCATCGTAATTCAAGAGCACATTATCTTCTAAAACATTATGGGGAAAATGCATTGTTTGTTATTAAGGTTATCATAAACAAAGGAAATCTTTAATGAAAGAGATTAACATGATGTGTGCCTCATTGTTCTGTTTTAGTTGTTGTTTGTTACCATTGAATGGAGTATGATCCATAGCGACCCTATGAACAACATATCTGAACCTTGTCCTGTCCTGTGTCATCACGACACTTCCTGACACACTGGAGCCCATTGCAGTGGTCACACTGTCAATCCACCTGTTTGAGGGTCTTCCTCTCCTTCACCAAACCTCTGCTTTTTCAGATATTATGTTCTTCTCCAAGGAATGACTTCTCCTAGCAAGATACCAGAAGTATATGAGACAAAGCTTCATCAGCTTTACCTCAAAGAGAATTCTAGCTGTACTTTCTCCAAGATATATTTGTTTATTTTGGTAGTCTATGAGATGTGCAAGACTGTTCTCCAACACCACAGCTCAAAGGTCTCAATTCTTCTATCACCCTTATTCATTGTCTAGCTCTCAGATGTATAGCAAGTGATTGGAAAGACCACTATCCAAGTCAAACACACATTAGTCCTCAAAATGACATCATTGCCCCTCAATAATTTGAAGAGATGCACACTTTCCCAGTATAATACATCCACTGATTTCCTGACTACTTTTTTCAAGAGTGTGGAGTGTGGATCCAAGTAAGATGAAGTTGTTGACAGATTCAATCTTTTCTCCATCTATCATGTTGTTGCCAACCAGTACAGTTGCAAGAATTTTTGTTTCTTGACATTGAGATGCAATCCATATTGAAGGCTGTATTCTTTGATCTTCTGCCACAAGAGCTTCAAGTACTCCTCACTTTCAAAATGCAAAGTTATGGCATTTGCATAACACAGGTTGTTGATGAACCTTCCTCTGAACTTAATGCCACTTCTTTTTCATAGAGTCCAGTTCCTTGAATTATTTGCTCAGTATACAGATTGAATAAGTATGAAGAGATAATGCAATCCTAACACACTCCTTTTTTAATTTTGAATCATACTTTGCTCACACAACAGCTTCTTGGTCTAGGTATAGGTTTCACATGAGCAAAATTAAGTGTTCTGGAAATTACCATTCTTCTTAGTATTGGCCATAACTTATTATGATTTACATAGTCAAATGCTTTTGCATAGTCAATAAATTATAAATAGAGATTCTTCTGGTATTCTTTATTTTGAGCCAAGATCTATCTCATATCAGCAGTAATATCCCTGATGCCATGGCCTCTTCTGAATCCTGCTTGAACATTTGGCACTTCGCTATCTATATACTAGTTTGTCCACTTTTTCCTAGTCCTTAGTAGTATTTTCCTTTCATGTGCTTTTGTTCAATAGTTTTCACACTCTATTGGATCACCTTTCTTGGGAATGGGAACATTATGGACCTCTTCCAATCCTTTGGCCAGACAGCTGTTCTTCAAAGTTCCTGGCATAGAGTGGTGAGTGTATCCAGGGTGCATCTGTTAATTAAAACAAATTAATTGGCATCCCATCAATTCCTGGGGCCTTGTTTTGTATTTTTTTTCTTTTGTCAATTCATTCAATGCAATTTACCCTTTCTCCTTCATTAGCATTTGTTCCTGATCATATGATACTTCCTGTAATTTATCAGTATCATTCAGTTATTTTTGGTACAGTGATTTTGTGTTTTCCATCCATTTTCTTTGATTCTTCCAGAACCATTGAACATATTGCCCATAGCATCTGTCAATATTGTAACTCAAGGTTTACATTTGCTTTCAACTTCTTTCAGCTTGAAAAATACACAGCAAGTTCTTCCCTTTTTATTCTCCAATTCCAGCTTTCTGCACATTCAGCTGTAGTACTTTGCTTTGTCTTCTTAAGCTCTCCTTTGAAATTTTCTGTTCAGCTCTTTTACTTCAGCATCTCCTTCTATCCTCCCTAGTCATTTTCCAGCTCTCTGATGCATAGAAAGTGATTGTGAAGACCATGACCTGTATCAAGCACACCTCAGTCTCCAGAGTGACACCATTGCTCCTTAACACTCTGGAGAGATCCCTAACAGCAGACTTTCCCATCACAATACGTCTTTTAATTTCCTGGCTGCTGGTGCCAAGAGTGTCACTCCAGTAGCAGTGGCAAAGTTTAACAGGACAGCAAGTAATAATTGTTGGAGAGGATTTACATTGTTGGTAGGATTGTACAAAGGTACAACCACTCTAGAAGGTAGTCTGGTGCTTCCTCAAAAAACTGAACATAGAAATTCCATCTATTCCAGCTATTCTATTGCTTGGGATATACCCCAAGAAAATGAGAACCAAGGCTCAAATGGAAACTGGTACACCAATGTTCATAGCAGCATTATTCACCATTGCAAGAATATGGAAGCAGCCCAGATGTACAACCACAAATTAATGGATTGAGAAGTTTTGGTACATTCATACAATGGAATACTTTGCAGCACTCAGGCGCAATTATTTTGTAAATTGCTACCTAACTTGAGAACTAGTGGAGAACATTATACTGAGTGAACTAACTCAGTCCTATGAGGACAAATACTGTATAAAACCATTATTGTAGAATGAGGACCCAAGGCAGGGGGAGGGGAGGGTGGAAATAAGAGGGATGATGATGGGGGTAGTGGTAGTGCGTTAATCATAAGTTTACACAATTCAATGGGTGGGTGGATGGGGTGAAGGAAATGGGAACGATCTTTTGTGAAAAACAATGTATTCAAACTTTGTAAATAAATCAGAATAAAATTTTTGAAATGCAACAAAAAACCTGTTGCAGACTTGTGTGTGTGTGTGTGCCTACATGACAAGGTATCTTATTTCTATTTTACAATAAATATTAATTGCATGCATACTAGTAAGTACTGTCAAGAATGGGGGAGAAAAAGCCCTTTCTGTTCTAAGAATAGAGTTGTTTTTTTAATTTTCATAAGCCAAACACCACAACACAAAATGAAAATTTAAAAATGTAATTGCTCAATAGCCCTCAAATTAATTATGCATCTTATTCTAAAATCTGCTGGAGAAAGGTGGCCAATACCTTCTAGTGTGATTAACTGCCTCTGAAAACCCGCAGGAGGGTCACTATAAGTTGGTTCTGAGTCGACGGCACACAACAACAACAACATTCTAAAAATAGCAGGGAAATTGGAAGAAGTTGGTCTGGAAAACATGTGTTCGAATTCTGTAAATGAATTAGTATAATAAAAAAAAAGGAAAAAAGAAAATTAGCATGAATAAAGATTTTTCAGAATTGAAACCTTTGGGATTGCAGTGCCACTTTCGCTCCTTGGAGGCAAAGATGATGAAGCTTTATCTCATATACTTTAGATATGTTTCTATGAAGAAATTACTCCTTGAAGAGGAATAATATGCTTGGAAAGGTAGAGGGATAACAAAAGAGAAGAAGATCCTCAATCAGGTGGATTGACACAGAGACTGCAGCAACCCACTCAAGTATGTCAGAGATTCTGATGATGGCACAGGATAGGATGGGGTTTAGGTCTGTTGTTCAGAAGGTCACTATTAGTCACACTTAATTGAACCACACCTAACAACAACAACAACAACTATTTGGAAACAACTAGTAGAATCACTGAGAGTGACTACACCAAAGTTGAATTTATGTTCAATCAGAACAATTGCCAGAAAATAAACTGGTGAAATTATTTCAGATTATAACATCAAAACTGTTATGTCACTGGAAAGAATCTTCACCCTACCTCCATAACTAGAATGCAAAAGAAAACAATATTCACAATAGATGTAATCGAAGTGATCTCTTGTCACCTATTCATCAGTCTTTTTTCACTGTCTTTTTACATTTCTTTGCGAGCAATTGTTGAAAATATACATAGCAGAATACAAACCAATTCAAAAATTTCTATATGTAAAATTCAGTGATGTGGATTGCAATCTTCAACTTGTGTTTTTTCTGACTTTTACTTGCCCATTCTTTCAGAATGTTATTTGTTGTTGATTGCCATTGAGTCAAGCACAACTCATAGTGACCCTATGAACAAAAGACCTGAAGCCTTCCTATAACTGTTGTAATTTCTCAAAGTTCATTGAGTTTCAGAGGCCTGGTGTTTAGGAAGTGGATGCTACTCCTTTTTCCAATAATAGATTCCAGTTATCAAGTAGTTGTATGACCCAATCATGAAATATCATATTCCCTTAGGATTGGTTCAGAAATAGATCTGTGGTCTAATTTTGACCAATGAGATAGGAGAAATATGTTGGAAGCTTCTGGGGAAGATTTTTCTACAGAATAAAAGGAAAAGCCCTCCTACATGAAAAGATCTTTTTCTCTCTTTCTTGACTTTTCTGCTTTGCCAGCTTTCAAATAAGGAAGATGAATCTAGAGTAATAGCTGTGCACCACTCTGAGGTGAAAGGATTGATGATAAAATTCAGTACCCTGAGGAAAGCAGAGTAAAAGCATAAAAACTAGTTTTTTAAATGACACACCACTGAGCCATCCATCAAATCAACACTGGAATCAGCTGCCTTAAGACTCCTTGTTATGTAATAGCTAACTGTTGCTGGGCTTTACATTCTTGTTGGTCAGGATTTCTTTGTTATTTGCAATCAAGTGCATCCTAACTGGAATAGTATATTATGATAAATTATATTTTGAAGTGTATACATTTGTCTATATTTTTCAGTCATGTTCTCTCATAATAGAAACATCATCTATTATTGTTATTATACTGTTATGTGTCTTCAAGTTGAGTATGACTCGTAGCAACTCTGTGACAACAGATGCGAGTGAACCTTATGCAATCTTGGTCATTCCTCATCTCTGGCACACTTAAACTGCAGTCACTGTTTCAATCCATCTAATTGAGAGTCTTCCTTTCTTTTGCCAATCTTCCACTTTTCCAAGTATGATGTCCCTTTCCAAAGAAGAGCCTCTCCTAACAACGTGCCCAAAGTATGTGAGACGAAGTTTCACCATCAATGCCTCCTGAAAGCACTCTGGTTTCACTTTATCTAAGACATATTTCTTTGTTCTTGTGACAGCTCATGGGATATTTAGCACTCTTCTCCAACACCATAAATCAAAGGATTCAATTTTTTTCTATGATTTTTAGTCATTGTCAAGCTCTCAGATGCATAGAAAGTGATTTCAAAGACCATGGTTTGACTTAGACACATCTTGGTCTTTAAATGGAAGGCATTTGTCTTGAGGACTTTGGAGAAGTCCCTGACTGCAGATGGTTCCAGTGCTACATGTCTCCTGATCTCCTGACTACTGGTACCAAAGCTGTTGATTGTGGATCCAAGTAAGATGAAATCACTGACAATGTCAGTCTTTTCTCCATCTATCACAATGTTACCTAGTGGTTCAGTGGTGAGGACTTTTGTTTTCCTGATATTGAGACATAATCTATATTGAAAACTGTTATTTTTTTGACAACTTTGATAATCTTAAAGCGAGTGTTTCAAATCCCCTTCACTTCCAGCAAGTGAGATTGTGTCATCTCATACACAGGCTGTTTTTCTTTTCACCCATCTTACTTTCATTGTTTCTCCATAAAATTTTCTATCGACATTTTCATTTATTTTATACTAGCTGCTCCTGTTTACATGATACAGTGTTCTAACAAATTTCATTAGAAATATATGTATTTTTTCTTTATGCAAGTATATTTTAATGAAATATTTATTCATTGTTGCACAATTACCTCCCTCCCCCAATCCTCTTTGCAATGTACCTTTACTTCTTAGCTGTTATTGTACATATATTCTTTTTAAACAGTTATTTTCTTCATCTGTTCAAAAAAATAGTGGTTAGATGCCACGAAGTAGGTGGCATTCGATGCCTTCACCATATGCATGTTGTTAGAGCTGAGGGCTTCTTCCGTCTTTGTCAAGAAGAATGCTAACCTTCTCTCCTTTCATACAACATAAGTCACAGTATTTTGCAGCCATGGTGCTAAGTGAAATCCTCAGTGTTTTGGGATCTTGGAAGCCTCACGTATTACCAAGGAGCTTGGGTGGCATAGTCAAACCCAAAGGTTATGCCTTCCTGCTAATTTGACTCCATCAGGATCTTGTTGGGAGGTAAATGAGCAATCTCCTCACATGTAATTTACAGTCCCCAACAACCTGTTGCAGGGTAAGCTATGAGTCAGTTCTAAGTCAACATAAATGAGTTTGAGTTTTGTTTTGTTTTGTTTTGTTTTAATCACAAAGTCCTTTTCCTTTTAAACCGTGTAGTGATCTCTTGCTCTGTTCACACAGCAGACTATGGTCTACGTAAGTATAGGTTTCACATCAGAACAATTATGTATTTTGGGACTCCTGTTCTTCTCAATGTTAGCCATAATTTGTTATGATCCACACAATCAAATTGCTTTGCATAATAGAGCACAAATGGACATTCTTCTGGTATTCTTTACTTCCAGCCAGAATCCGTCTGACATCAGCAATGATAGACCTGATACCATTACCTCTTCTTAATCCTGTTTGAACTTCTGGTGTTTCTCTATCTATGTACCGTTGAAAGCGGTTTTTAAATTATAATCAGCAGTATTTTCCTTGCTAAATCTAGCTGGTTGATGGTCTTTCTCTCTTTCGCCGACCCTTAATATTACTAAGGATGATATCCCTCTACAAGGAATAGGCTCTCCTAGCAGCATGCCAAAGTATGTGAGATGAAGATTTAGAAAATTTGTCTCCAAGGAGCAAACTAGAAGGGCTGTCACAGTGAGTGCTGCAATGGGCTCTAATGTGTCATGAAGTGTGAGGATGGCACGGATTCAGATCTGTTGTTCATAAGGCCATATGGATTGTACTCAACTTCATGGCACCTAAAACAACAGTCCTTTTGCTTTATGATTTGCAATGATGTCACTTATTCATGGTACTTTAATTAAGACAAAATTTTCCAATTGATTGAAATAATTGTGTTCCTTGCTTTTATGAGTCAGTTCTTTGGGTGTGTATTTGAATATTTATGACAGTAAACAGCTCAACAGAAGAAGTTTATTATAAATCTCAGTTTTCTCAGAGTTCAGAAAATAATTTTTTGGCAAAATTGTGTTTCTTCTTTTTAAAAATAAATTAATTTTTCACTGGGTTGTTTTAGAGACTAAGGTTCTGCCAATGAAATAGATCATAGCAATATGAGCTAGTCATGATTAAATGCATGCTAAATAATTCAATATATAATTCAACAACACAAGAACACCAGAGTTTTACTGTAAATAGGAGAGAGCTGGACAATGAGCTGACTAAGGATGATAGAAGGAGAGTTGATGCCTTTGAGCTGTGGTGCTGGAGAAGAGTATTGAATATACCATGGACTGCTATAAGAACAAACAAGTTCATCCTGGAGAGGGTGAAGCCAGGCTGCTCCTTGGAGTCAAGGATTCTGAAGCTTCGTCTGACATACTCTGGACCTGTTGCAAGGAGGAACCAGGCCTTAGAGAGGGCCATCATGCTTGGAACTGTGCAGGAGAGGAAGACCTTCAATGAGACAGATTGATTCCATCACTGGGATAATGGAGAAAGGCATCTCAGAGACAGTCTGATTGTCAAGGGATAGAGCAGAGTTTAGGGTTGTTGTACATTGAGTTACTATGAGTCGCAAGCAACTCAACGGCATATAACAACAACAACAGGATTAACATGCATAAATATAAATCAATGCAGGTTCTAAAGGTACAAACAACCTGCATGTGTAAATAGCTTCTATTTCTCATATTGCCGCCTCTCTTTTAACCACATCTGTGATGTCATCAATAATTTTTCATGGTTGGTTTTCTCATGAAGGGGGAAAACCTAAACTTACTGTATAGAAGTCATTGCATATAATGCCAGAGCTTTTGTTATTACATGTCATTAAGTCACCTGGAACCCTATGTACAACAGCTCTAAACCTTGCCCTATCCTAGGCCAGTCTCACTGATGCCAACATATCTACCTCATCACCCCAGTTACTGTGTCAATCCATCTCATCTGGGGTCTTCCTCCCTGTACTATTCTTCCATCCTTCCAAGAATGATGTCCTTTTTCAAGGTCTGGTCCCTCCTGGCCATGTACCCAAAGTACATGGGATGGAGTTTCAAAATCCTTGCCTCCAAGATATCACCTCCTCCAGGACAGACCTGTTTGTTCTCTTGGTGGTTCATAGTATGTTCAATACTCTTCTCCAACATTAGCCAGAAATAATTTAATTGCACATTAATAAATTTTAAGAGGATTTCTGCCACTGAGTTTAATTGTTCATTATGCCTTGGAAAAGAGATATTGAATTATGTATGGTGGTAATACTTTAGACTACTCAATACTTAAAACACATAAGATTGGAAGATTGGTGACAAATATTTGGGGGAAGAAGTATGTGAATAAACCATTGATAATGGGCTCAGAGTATGAGCACAATTGTATCAAAGGTGAATGCTCGTCAAAAATGTATACATAAATATTGTCATTAATCAGATGTGTAGGTGTAACTTTTTTTTTGTAGGTGCAATATTAAATGATCCAGGAAGTATTAAAAGAAGATGGAAGGAATATACGGAGTCATTATATAGAAAGGAATTGGCAAATACAGAGGAATTTAAAGAAATAACATATGAGCAAGAGCCTATGGTGA
>NW_006400123.1:535130-537134 GCF_000299155.1 Elephantulus edwardii
AAGACCCTCTATGAGATGGATTGATTCGGTGACTGGGGTAATCGGGATGGGTGTGTCAGAGGCGGTGCGGTTGGCGCAAGATAGAGCAGGGTTTAAGGCTGTTGTGCATAGGGTCGCTATGAGTCGGAAACGACTCGACGGCACATAACAACAACAACAAGGTGCAACATAACCTTTATGACTGACCATTGCCTTTCTTGCCCCAAGCAGTTCATGAACAAAGTGATCTTGGGGGTGGCATGTCCTGTATTAATAAGATTTTAGTGAAGTTTGGAGAAGAGCACATACATTGGTCTAATAGCATGGTCAAAAGGCATATTTACTATGAAACAGGACAAGGTTAAGTGGGACAGTAAAGATACTCATCAGCAGTGATTCCCTCAGATTAAGTTCTTGTCTCGGTGCAATGGTAAATCACATTTGTGCATTCCTTTTTTTTCTTTTGAGCAGTAGAGAAAGAATACCAAAGAACCTCTCTCCTGAGTTTAATAGACTAGCAAGCAGTCGTGTCCATGGGCCAAAAAGCAAGTGTGAAAAGATTATCAAAAAAAGACAAAATAGTAACAAAACTAAAAGGAGCAGTAAAAATGGAAGATATCCTGAACATTGCTTTTGTTCAGTTTGGGCAACCAATTCCTGATTGGTTATTCTAAACTTACTGGCATTAAAATACAGCCCAACTTCCTTTACCATATTCAATAACCAGAACAACTTAGTGCTGTTGAATTAAAATTGACTCATAGCTGACTCTTCAGTGGATTTGGAGATTGCCTTATGGAGCTATCAGTGGATTTAAACCATCCACCTCTGGATTGACAGCACTATCCAACTCTCTATCCATTGAGTTATCTATAGTAGTTTAACAGAGTGCAATCACCTCCCCCTAAGGCACAGTCTTTACTTTCTGTACATTAGTAGCTATAAGAGCTATGAAGACAACTTGCAAAACAACTACAGAATTTCACAGCTGTACATCAACACCATTTTATACAGTATTTTTACACAGATAATATATGTGCTATATGTTTTTATGGCTGTGCAATTTTATTTCTATAAATGCCATGTGTAATATATGTGGGTGCATTATTTATTTTTATGTTCACATATGTTCACATTAAAAACTTTGGTAAACAATATAGACCAATTCTAAGCGTTCAATCACATATGTCTGGTAAACAAACCACTGTTCTTTTGGCATCTCGTTGATCATATCAGAATGCTTCTATATAGAAATAATCAGACACCTATTCTGAGATTGTCTTGACTATATCTGCACACCAAACTTCCCTGATCATTACTCTCCTAGGTCACATTGAATGCCTTATATATAGCCATGAAATCCTATTCAAGGTTATTTCTGTTTAAGGAACTTAAAACAAAAGAGTATATGTTCACTGGACATTGATGCTTCATCATGTGTCCCATCAACTGGGAAAAACAAAGCAAAACAATATAGAATGATGAACTATCCATTAAATGCTTAGATATAATATTAGCTGAGAGATCATTGGCTTGAAAGTTTGAACTGATCCTACAGTATGTGGAAGATCCTACAAGAATTAGTTACTAAGTATGACACTTGCATGGTATCCTCTATATAACAAATATATGAATTTTGACCTAGGTTATGGGTGTTGTTAGAATGACCTTTAATCATTACAACTACTGTTCTATTTACATGTATTTGAATCCTGATATTAAGAGTCTTAAAATGATAAAAGTTCATGCAGGATTTAGAAGAGGCAATGGCACCAGGGATATCATTACTATTGTCAGATGGATCCTGGCTGGAAGTAAATAATATAAGAAGAATGTCTACCAGCGCTGGCTGAAAATCGCCTGTGACTTCATCCATAGCCACTGGTGAGAGTCAGCGCCCAGAGCCATCAGGGGCTTTAAGCTCGTTGCCCACTGCTGTGGTGTGGACAGCTGAAACCCAGGCCCCGACAGGCCCCTGGGGGGGGGGGGAACCCAGACTCTACTTCATGCTCTGCTGGAGAAGGA
>NW_006400123.1:537769-549155 GCF_000299155.1 Elephantulus edwardii
AAAAAAAAAGAATGTCTATTTGTGCTTTATTGACTATATACAAAGGTGTTTGACTATATAGATCATAACAAATGAGAATCCCAGAACACTTAAGTGGTGCATACAAAATATATATCAGAGTTTCATGTGAACAGAGCAAGGAAACACAGTATGGCTTAAAATGAAGAAAAGTGTGGATTAGGGAGTATCCTCTCTCCATTCCCATTCAACCTGTACACTAAGTAAATTGTTTAATAAGGTGGACTCTGTGAAGGAGAATGTGATCAGGATGGGAGGAAGACTCAGCTGATTCAGGCCATGATTTTTTTTAGTCACTATATATCTGAAAACTAGACAATGAGTAAGGATGACAGAGGATAATTGATGCCTTTAAGCTGTGGTGTTGGGAAAGTGTACTGAATATCCCATGGACTTAAAAAAATGTATTTTGGAAAAAGTGTGGTTAGAGTGCTTCTTGGTAAGATGACATAACTTTGTTGCACATACTTTGAACATGTTGCTAGGAAAGGCTATTTCTTGGAAAGGGACATTGTGCTTGGAAAGGTGGAAGGTTGATGAAAGAGAGGAAGAATCTCAACCAACTAGACTGACACAGTGACTGCTGTAGTGGATTCAAGCATGTTAGAAATTGTAAGGAAGGTACAGGATATGGCAGGGTCCAGACTGTTGTTCATAGGGTCGCAACAGGTTGTACTAGATGGCACCTAACAATAATAACGTTGCGAGTCTAGACTCTGTAGAATTAGTACTTGAGTGGAGATCCACATGATTATTCTATTTAATTGGAGAATAAGAGACTGCGTGTGGTCTTTGGAGGGTTCTTGCTGCCACAGAGAGCTCAAGCGGTATAACCCACAGAGAACTGTACTGTTAAACAAAAGGCTGCACCTCTCAGGTAGTTTAAGTCCACGAGCACCTCTATGGGGAAAAGATGGGCAATCCTTTCCCAAGTGATTTACAGCCTTGGAAACTCAATAGAGAGACCTGCTATGAGCTGGAGCTCACTTAAATACAATGAAAATGAATATTGCCACTGGATAGTAAAAAAAGTGCTTATATATTTCGTGAGAGTAATTAATCTTGATTTCTCAGGGGGAAAGTAATTTTTATATGTGAGAAAATACAATCCAAGATAATTCCTTAGATGGCTCTTAAGTCAGCCGAGTCCTGTGGTAAAAACTAATGATGGTGACAGAAAGCTCATGCAAGTCAAAGGCATTTACCTGTCAATACTTAAGATTCTTCTGTTCCACAGTCAGCACCTGACTGGATTTTAGGTGCTGATGTTGAGCTTCTCTAATGACTCTTTCCACAGATGCAGCCAGTATAATTCCTATTCAGTCCATCAGTTGAGATCTATGTGTAAAGTCAGTTACCTACTGTGTATGTGGGGGTTGATTTAGATAATTGTAACAAATAAATCACTGGACACACAAAATTCAATCATTTGGTGTCCAGCTTCATTTCTATCACCAAAATCATACATTCAGATGACTATACTTTTTGCATTCCAGTCACCAATAATAGTTAATGCATCTTGATTGCTGTTTGGTGAATGATGAACTTCAAAAATTGGTAGAAACCCTCAATGTCCTCCTCTTTGGCTTTAACAGGTATTCCTTGTACATGTATGGATAATATCCTATCACGATATTGAACTTTTTGAAATATCATGAAATTGCCTTTTTTCACTATGAATGCAGTACCAATATCTTGCTAGATGGAGAAAGATTGAAATTGTCAATTATTTCATCATACTTTGATACACAGTCAACATCCTTGCTACCAGTAGTTAAGATAACAGGAGACATATAGCATTGGGAAAAATCTACAGTCAAGGGTCTCTGATCAAGTCCACTAATCACAACAAATTATGGCTAACACTGAGAAGAATGTGAATCCCAGATCATTTGACTGTACTCAATGGAAAAACCTACACCTAGACCAAGATGTTGTACAAACAGAGCATGAGAAAACGGATTCAAAATGAAGAAAGGAGTGCATCAGGGCTATGTCTTTTCTCCATACCTTTTCAACCGATATGCAGAACAGATTATCCAGGAGGCTGGACTTTATTAGGAAGAATGTAGCATTAGGATTTGAGGAAGACTCATCAACAACCCGTGTTATGCAGATGATTCAATCTTGCTCACCAAAACTGAGGAAGACTTGAAGCATTTGCTGCAGAAGGTCAAGGCCTACAGTCTTCAATGTGGATTGCATCTCTACATGAAGAAGAAAAAAAGATCCTCACCTCTGGGCCAATGGGTAGCAACATGTTGTTGTTGTTGTTGTTGTTGTTAAGTGCCATCGAGTTGCAGGTGACTCATAGCGACCCTATGAAGGAGAGTCCTTGACGCTTGGGTGCCTTTCATCCTCTCTCCAGGTTCATAGGGTTTCTGGAGGCAAGCTATTATTGAAGTGGATGCCACTCCTCCTTCCATGCTTGTTTTAATCGGGGAGCTCCACCCCACTCTCTGTCATCATTGGGTAGCCAACCATTAATGCATTTGACACATTTGTGTCACAGTGTTGAGCCTCACAGCAACCACAAGTGACCGCGGGATGGCAACTTATACACCAGGGCTATACGACCTAGAGGAATGTCTGAACAAAAACAATGAAAGACTGGCCTGAGGGCCGCGGATTAAAAGTCACCCACCTGATAGATGAAGAAAAATTGTGGGTGTTAACAATTTCATGTGCTCAGATCAACAGTCAATACTCTTGGCACCAGCAGTCGGAAAACCAAAAGGGGAATTGCTTTAGGAAAATGTGCTGTTAAAAATCTCTCTACAGTACTAAAGAGCAACAATGCCATCCTAAAGGCTATGGTGCACCTGATACAGGTCATGGTCTTTGCAATTACTTACTATGCATTTGAGAGCTGGACAATACCTAAGGATGGCAGAAGAAGAATCTATGCCTTTTAATTGTGGTGCTGGAGTGTTGAACATACCATGGACTGCCAAGAGAACAAAAAGGTTTGTCTTGGTAAGGATGAAATCAAGTAGCTCATTTGAGGCAGGGATTTTGAAAGTCTGTCTCTCATATTTTGGGCATGTCACCAGGGCCAGGAGGTAGCAAACCTTGGAGAAAGGACATCATGCTTAGAAGGGCAGAGTCAGCGTCAGAGAGCAAGATCATGGATGAGATGGATTGACACAGTGACTGTGCCAATTGGGGCAGATGTGTCAGAGACAGAGTGCCTCAGGATAGGGCAGGGTTCAGAGCTATTGTTCATAGGTTCACTTTTTTTGTAGTTTGTTGTGGTTGATTCAAAGGCACATAACAACAAAAACTCAAGATTGTAAGGAAATCCAATATTCAGTTGTTTTTGTTGTTCTTTTCAAATGCCCTCCAGTCAAGTATGACTCATAGTGACCCTACGAACAATGGATCTGAACCCTGTCATATACTATGCCATTCTCATCATCTCTAACATGCTTGAGACCATTGCTGCTGTCACTGTCAATTCATCTTGTTGAGAGTCTTTCTTTACTCCACTGATGTCCACCTTTCCAAGTATGATGCCCCCTTCCAAGGAGCAGCCTATCCAAGCAACATGCCCAATGTATTTGAGACAAAGTTTCACCATCCTTGCCTCCAAGGAGAACTCTGACATTTTTCCCAAGACATACATATTTGTCCTTTAGGTAGTGCATGGAATATTCAATAATCAGCAAACCACAACTCAAAGATACCAACTCTTCTTTTAATTTTGTCACTATGTGCATACAATACTTACATACTTTGTGTTTCATTCATGTACATTGTTTCATATATTCCTTCAATCACATTGTGTTTCATACAATCATTCTTATATACAATACTTTATGAAATTAATCACCATTAATTAACCTTCCTTTAGATGCTTCCTGGTCATTCAATTTCATGCCCATAGCATCATTCAGTATTGCAACTCAAGGCTTGATTTTGTTCTCCAGGTCCTACCAGACATGGTTGACCAATTCAGCAAAGTGGCAGGATACAAGATCAACATACAAAAATCAGTTGGTATTCTCTACAGTGACAAAGAGAATACAGAGCTAGTGCTAAGAAAAACAATACCCTTCACAACATCTAATCACAAGATTTCTTGGGAGTAAACCTAACCAGAAGCACAAAGGATCTATTCAAAGAAAATTACAAAACATTTCTATAAGAAACAAAAAGATACCTGGGGAAGGGAAAGAAAATCCTTTGCTCATGGATAGGAAGACTCAATATTGTGAAAATGGCAATACTACCAAAGGCAATTTACACGTTCAAGGCAATCTCAATACAAATACCAATCCCATTCTTCAAAGAGATGGAAAAGGCAATCTTCAGCTTCATTTGGAATGGAAAGAAGCCCCGAATAATCAAAGCACTCCTTAAAAAGAGAAACAAGGTAGGAGGCATTTCACTCCTTGATTTCAGATTCTATTACAGTGTGGTGGTAGTTAAGACAGCATGGTACTGGTACAATGAAAGACACATAAATCAATAGAATGGAATTGAGAATCAAGAAATCAGCCCTTCTAACTATGATCAACTGATTTTTGACAAGGAGATAAAATCTGTTAAGTGGAAATGAAAATCTTTTTAACAAATAGTGTTGGCAAAATTGGAAAAGTATCTGCAGAAAACTCAAGCAAGATCCAGACATCCCTCTATACATAAAACTCAACTCAAAGTGGATCATGGACCTAGGACTAAAATGAAGGACTTCATAAAAGAAAAGCTTGGAAAAACTCTACAAGTCCTAATCCACAACATAAAAAGTGTTCCAAACATCCTGAAAAATCTACAACCAGAAGAGGATAAAATAGATGAATGAGACCTTCTAAGAATCAAATCCCTATGCAAATCCAAACACTTCTCCAACAGGGTAAAAAGGAAAACCAAAGACTGGGAAAAAATATTTGGCAATGACATGTTAGATAAGGGATTTATATCTAGAATTTATAAAATACTCCAGCATCACAACAAGGTAAAGGTAAACAACCCAATTGAAAAATGGGCACAGGACATGAACAGACATTTCACCAAAGAAAACATTCAGATGGCAAACAAACATGAAGAAATGTTCAAAATCCCTAGCTCTAAGAGAGATTCAAATCAAAACAATTATGAGATGTCATCTCACCCCAGTAAGAATATAAAAATTTAACAACAGCAAATAATGAATTCTGGCGAGGTTGTGGAGAAACTGGAAAACTTATTCACTGTTGGTGGGAGTGTAAAACCGTGCAACCACTATGGAAGGCAATATGGTGCTTTCTCAAAAAATTGGAAATATAAATAACATTTGACCCAGCAGTTCCACTACTGGGAATATAGCCCAAAGCAACCATAACTGCCACCCAAGCATATATGTGCACACCCATGTTTATGGCAGCTTTGTTCACAATAGCAAAGAGTTGGAAACAGGTAGTTTCCATCAAAAAAAGAGTGGATAGAGAAGCTGTGGTATAGTCACAAAATGGAATACTATGCTGGAACTCATGAAATATTATACAAAGTGGGTGACCCTGGAGGACATTATACTGAGTGAAGTATCTCAGTCACAAAAGGACAGATACTGCATAGTGCCACTGTTGTAAAACGAGACTGACATCAGGGTTGGGGGGAGACTGAAAAAGATGGGATAAATTATGTGTACTGCATTGAAACATATGAGGGAGAGAACTGTTTAAAAGGGATATGTGATTAGATATTATTGTCATGACAGGAGTCCACAAAAAAGGCTGTATATTGGAGTGCACTTGGAGGAGGGGTTGTATGACAATCACAGAATTTTTCTTTTCTTTTCAAAGAGAGAAGTGAACTGGGGTGGGGGAGGTTGGGCAGGGAGAAAAGTGCAACAATGAATGAATGGAAGTCCAAAGTCTCTGTAAACTTTCATTAAAATTAATAATATTTTTAAAAAAGGAGAGAGGGGGAGGAAAGACAAGAAATGTCAAGCGACATTTCCTCAAAAAGCTGAACATAGAAATTCCGTATGACCTAACTACCTATTCCACTGTTATGAATACACCCTGAGAAAACTAGAACTGTGGCACAAATACAATCAAATGGTTTGAGAAATTGTGGTACATTCACATGATGGAATACTATACAGCACTTAGGACTAATGATTTAAAAAATAGCTCCATAACTTAGCAAAGATTGGAGAGCGTTATGCTGAGTAAACTAACTTAGTCTCATAAAGACAAATACTGCATAAGACTATTATTGTAGAAATAGAAAGATAAGTAGTAAAACATGTATTATGAGGACTAAGGGAGGGAGAATGGGAGTAGAAGGTTGACGATGAACATGGGGAAAATCATAGAGTCCCACAATTTGATGGGTATGTAAAGGAAATGGGAAAGATCTGGTGGGTATCTTGAAAGGCAAGGTAATGAGGCATAGTTTAATGGCGGTTAATTTTATAAAACATATACGTACAAACTTTGTAAATAAATCAGTATAAGATAAATTGAAAACACAATGAAGTGGAATGATTATATGACACAAAATGTATAAAAACTTTGTAAGCAAACCAATATAAAATAAAAATCTTTGGTGAGCTCGAGTGGCCTAGTGGCAAGAAGCTGCACTGCAATCCCAGAGCTGAGCTGTTTGAATCCATCCGATGCTCTGCTGAAGAAGGATCTCCTTTTGTACCAGTAAGATACTATTTGACGGTACACACACAAGAAATAATTTTTAAAAATTAAAAAAAATCTTTTTGAAAACCTCCCAAACCAAGAACAACTCCAGGAAAAAAGAGATAAAAGGACTAGACCATAAGAGGGGTGGAAATCATATTGACCATGCTCTGTAACTATCACCACTGTTCTTTAAAACAATAAATCAATTTAAACAGGAAAAAAGAAAAGAAATGCCAAGCAAGTTCAGCCCTTTTGATTTTTCTGACTTCAGCTCTTTGAGCATTTTGTTATAATACTTTGCTTTGTCTTCCTGAACTGTCCTTTGATAATTTCTGTTCAACTCTAAAGAGTTGAACTTCCTCTAAAACTTCTGAAATTCCTTTAAAACTTAGGCACTTTTTCCCTTGGTTTGGCTTCTTGGCATTCTAGTGCAATATCCAGTCTCTTCTGACATTCATCGATCTTTTCTTTCTCCTCTGTCTTTGAAATGAACTTTTGCATTTTTCATAGATGATATTCTTGATATTATCCCACAGCTCATCTGGTCTTTGTTCATTAGTGTTCAACACCTAAAACCTGTTTTTAAATTCAGGTGGAATACACTCAAGGTTATATTTTGGTTCTAAGGCTTTGTTTTAATTTAATTTCTGTTAGTTTCAATTTTAACTCACACCTGAGTAGTTGATGGTCCTTTCCACATCAGCACAACCCTGACTAGCTGAGGCCTTAACTAGCAAACATGATCATAGCTGTCAGTGATCACTTAATGACCGATGGCAGAAATGAGGATCATGACTCCACCCACATTTCTTCCTTGCATTGCCTTACATATGTTTGCATGTCTTAAATATTGGTCCTTTTCTCCCCTTAGTTTCTCTCTGTTTTTCATGGAGGGAATATGAGAGTGATTAAGGAGCTCTGGGATTATAGTCAGTAGCATGTTGCACTTCTAACCAAAGGTGGCACATCTCTGACAGTTCAAATTCACCAACAGCTTTCAAGAAAAAGATCAGTTGTGTCTTCCCAATGACATTTAGTTGTTGTTCTTGCTGTCGTTGTTGTAATTGTCTACTATAGAGTCAGAACCAATCCATAGCAAGTTTTCACAGGCAGTAAATTGCATAGGAGGAGATTGCGCATCTCTTTCCTGTGGAGTAACTTGTGTATTTGTGCGACATAACTTTGTTTTGGCAGGGTAACTCTTTCTCGCTAAGCCACCAGAGCTCAGTCAATGACACTTACACCCTGAAAAGCAATGGAAAATCATCATGCATTGGAACTTCCTCAATGACAAGGAGTGTGAGTTTTGAATATTACTTTTAAAGTAACTCTGGAATTAAATTACAGAATTAAAAGTAATTGTGGAAAGTATATTGTGGAATGTCAAGAAAGGTCAGTGGTGAACTTTAAAAATATATGTTACCCAGAACTCTTAACCATAAAATAGACACCATGGCTAATGAAACTTTTGGATTATTTTTGCTAAAGATGTACGTGTTCACACATAGAACATGTTTCCTTATGCTAGGAGGCAATATAGATTATTTTATTTTTACTTTTTTATAAAAAGGAAGGTTTATATTAATACTGTTTTATGTGCCATCAAATTGAAATTGACTCACAGTTGAACCTCCACTGGATTTTTATAGCCAGTGAATCGCATAAGATTGCCTGTCTTTGTTCTAAGTGGCAACAAGTGGATTTGAGCCCTCTGACTTTCCGCTGAAAGTGTAACTCCTTACCACTAAGCCATCATTAGGCCAAACAAAAGTTGAATAATTATGCTTATCTGCAGTTTCTATGTTTGAGAAATTCTCCAACCTATGAAACTCAATGGAATTGAGAAAATCACTTCCTACACTGGAAGTAAAAATGCCAATACTTGCTTTGTCAACCTCTTTTGAAACTCGAGTATTTTCATGATTTGGTTTCTATCAATCTGTGCTGATTTTTCACATAGAAATTTAAAAAGAAACAGATTTAGTTTAATTTTCGCTGTCTCTGGTGGAAGCAATATAGCAATTGCTGACATACCTATTGAATAGGGCACAAGTAGGAATTTGGAAATAGTGATTTAATAGTTGCAGTAAGTTGAACAGCTGGTTCAATTGCTGTGGTCTCTGAGCTGCAGCATTTACCTCTTAGTAAAGATGACAGTGGTTTCCTAGAAAACTATGATAGTATGCTCTGAGACACATTTCCTCATTGTCGGTATTTGAAGTTGATTTTCTCATCTTTATAAAGATATATTCACAAGTTCTACAACATGTATGTGAAGAATGTGTTTAATTTTTACATTATACATTATGATCTCCTGTGGCTCTTGTGAAAAATCCAAGATGTCGTTATGTGCCTTCCAGTTGCTTGTGATTCATAGTGACCCTATGTACAACAGCCCTACACTCTGCTCTGTCCTGTGCCAATCACACTGTCTCTGACACTCCCATCCTGATTATCCCAGTCACTGAATCAATCCTCCTCATAGAGGGCCTTCCCCTCCTGCACTGTCCCTCCACCCGCCCAAGCATTATATCCCTCTCCAAGGACCAATCCCTCCTTACAACATGTCCAAAGTATGTCAGACAAAGCCCCAGAATCCTTGCCTCCAAGGAGCAGCCTGGTTTAACCCCCTCCAGGATGAAACTGTTCATTTTTCTTAGCCGTCCATGGTACATTCAATACTCTTCTCCAACACCAAAGGCATCATGTATAAAAAAAACTACATAGACTTCAAGTTTTTACAAAGTCTAAGTAAAAAATCAAGGTAAAAGCCAAGGAAAATAATTTACGTAGAAACCAAACGTATTCTCTGACATTGCAAAGTGGCAAGTTTAGGGTATTTGTAGCTAAAGATTTCTAGCTAAAAATCTTTAATCTTAATTAAAAAGTAGATGAAAACATAGTGAAATATTTGAAAAATACCTCCAAACATATATTCTAAGGAAGAAATTACATAAGGGTATAGATATAACATTTAAAAATTAATATATGCATAGAAAGTTGATGAATGCAAATCTAACCCTAATCATCATTGTTCTTAGGTGCTGTCAACTATGACTCATAATGATCTCATGAACAAATCTGAACCTTTGCCCTGTGCTTTTTCATCCTCACTATCTCTGATATGCTCAAGCCCGTTGTTACAGTCAATATGCTAGTCCATCTTGTTGAGGGTCTTCCTCTCTTTCTCTGGCCCCTCACCTTCCCCAACATGTTATCTTTGCCCAAGGGCAGGCCTCTGATAATTGCATAGTAAATGTACATTGTTTTTGTTGTTATATGCCTGCAAGTCACTTGCAACTCATACCAACCCTATGTATAACATCTCTGAGCCCTGCTCTATCTTGAGCCAACCTTATTGTCTCTGACACATCTATCCCCAATACCCCATCCATTGAGTCAATCTATCTCATCCAGAGTTTTCTTCTCTTGTGCTGTCCTTCACCCTTCCAAGCATGATGTTCCATTTCAGAGACTGGTCCCTCTTTGCAACATGCCCAAGTTACGTGAAATAGAGCTTCAAAAATCTTTGCCCCCAAGGAGCAGCCTGGTTTCACCCTCTCCCGGATGAATTTGGGTGTTTTTCTTCTAGCAGTCCATGTTTAACCTAGTGTCAAGGATTTAGTGTTCAAAATGGCTTTCCTAACCATCATCTTTAATTTTCATCACAAAAGTGGGAAGGACCTTAAAATATGAATAAAGTATAATTATTTGGTATTGATCAATTTTCTACCCCACTAAGTAAATGGAATTAATTTAGCAATGACAGTGGGGGAAATGACTATCAGCAAAGCAGAGGAAACAGAGAATGTGACTCATGTCCTTCAGGGGCTAAGGATTCCCGCATCAGTCAGGACTGAGACCTACATGAGAGTAGCAGCAGCCTCAGCAGAAAACCAGAGACCAATATAAGATAGAACTGACTTGGAACAGCTACCCTGAGGAGCCAGAGCCAAAGTGCTTTACTCCCATTTGCTAGAGGACTGAGGGAAGACATCATAATTGGGCAGAACTTCTATAACAATGACCTAAGCTGTGAGGCTAAATGTCAAAATGGCCTGTTGACACACTTGAGAAATTATCTGGATTGAAGAGTTGTATATTTAAGACTCTGTCTGGACCAAAGAATTGTATCCTGCTGCCAATCTGAATTGTAACCTGTTAGTTTTAATAGTTTATTATTTTATTACCTTATTTTATTATCAATTACTGTATTCTTGTTTATTATCCCATAAACAGGAGTAAGTATCTATGAGATCTGTGTGTATATTGTAATAGATCTTGGGGACCAATAAAAGCAGTAAGATGAGTGTTAGAATTAGTACTAATAGGTGTCAGAATATGTGAGACTATGTCTAACATTCCTTTACAGGAATCAGTTTTATATTGTGCATGTTGTTGGTGTGGACAGTTCCCTATTGTAGAGCTAGTATAACTCATATATACATATCCCCAGGCTGCCCACACCCATTTCACAGCATTCTGGGGTCTAATGAGTATCCTGGTTGCACTTGTTACAAAACAGACTTATTTACTCTTTCGGCAGTCGATAGGATATTTATTACTATTCTCCTATACCACAATAAAAAGCCATCACTTATTCTCCTATAACCTGAATTGTTGTTATTGTTAGGTGTCATCGAGTCAAGTACAACTCGTACCAACCCTGTGAACAAAAGATCTGAACCTAGTCCTGTCCTGCACCATTCTCATACTTCCTGACACACAGGAGCCCATTGCAGCAG
>NW_006400123.1:550150-557500 GCF_000299155.1 Elephantulus edwardii
AGAGAGCCAGAATTGGAGAATAAAAAGGAAAAGAACTCACTCTGCATTTCTCAAGCTGAAAGAACAGAATAACAAATTTAAGCCTTGTGTCACAATGTTAAAAAATGCTGTACACAATATATTGAAGACCTAGAAAGCATCAAAAAAAGATGGAGGAAATATGCAGATTCATCGTACCAGAAAGAATTAACACTGAAAAATTTCAGGATGTATCATATGAACAAGAGCCAATGGTAATGAAAAAGGAAGCTGCATTGAAGGCATTGGGGTGGGGGGAATGAAGCCACAGAAATTGGTGGGATATCAGTTGACTTATTTCAATTAACTGATGTGGCCTTGGATACATTCACCAGTTTATGCTAGGAAATTTGGAGAATGGCTGTCTGGGCAACCTATTGCAAGAGGTCCATATTTGTTCTTATTCCCCAAAACGGTGCTCTTAACTGAATGTGGAAATTATTGAACAGTATCGGTGATACCACATGCAAGTAAAAGACTGCTGAAGATCATTCAAAAACAGCTGAGACAGTACCTAGATAGGGAATTGCCAGAAATTAGAGCAGGACTTAAAAGAGGCCGTGGCACCAGGGATATTCTTGCTGATGTCAGATGGATCCTGGATTAAAGGCAAGAATACCAGAATGTCTATTTGTGCTTTATTGACTATGCAAGAGTGTTTGTGTGGATCATGACAAGCTGTGGCTGACATTGAGAAGAATAACCTGAATTGTTGTTGTTACGTGTCATTGAGTCACCTGAGACTCATAGCAACCCTATGTACAACAGCCCTAAACCCTGCTCTATGCCTCGCTAATCATATTGTCTCTGAGACACCTATATCCATTACTTCAGTGACTGAATCAATCCATCTCATTGAGGGTCTCCCTCTCCTGTGCTGTCTCTCCACCCTCCCAAGCATGACATCCCTCTCCAAAGACTGATCCCACCTTGCAACATGTCCAAAGTATGTCAGACAAAGCTTCAGAAGCCTTGCTTCCAAGGAACAACCTGTCTTCACTCTCTCTAGAAAGAATTTGTTTGTTCTCGTAGCAGTCCGTGGTATAGTCAATACTCTTCTCCAGCACCACAACTCAAAGTTGTCATCTCTCCTCTCATCCCTAGTCATTGTCCAGCTCTCTGATGCATAGCAAGTAATTGCAATGGCCTGTATCAGGCACACCTTAGTCTCCAGACTGGCATCGTTGCTCTTCTGTACTTTGGAGAGGTCTCTAATAGCAGACATTGCAAATGCAATTTGTCTTTTAATTTTATGGCTGCTGCTACCAAGAGTGTTGACTGTAGAGCCAAGCAAACTGAAGCTGTCAAAAATCTCAATCTCTTCACCATTTATCATGATGCTGCCAATTGGCCCAGTGGTTAGAATCTTTGTTTTCATGATGTTGAGCTTCAGTCCATATTGAAGGCTGCAATTCCTTGACCTTCTGCAGCAAGTGCTTCAGGTCTTATTCAGTTTCAGCAAGAAGGGTTGTGTAATCTGCATAACGCAGGTTGTTGATGTGTCTACTTCCAGTGCTGATGCCACACTTCTCATGGAGTTTAGCCTCCCAGATAATCTGTTCCATATGTAGATTGAAAACATATGGAGATAGGACACATCTTTGACACATACCCTTCTCAATTTTGAACCATGCAGTGTTTGCTTGCTCGGTTCTGACAACTGCTTCCTGGTCGAAGTATAGATTTCCCATAAGCACAATCAAGTGCTCTGGGATTCTCAATAGATAATCCTAATTAGTTAATTGTATTACTTATTAAAGTTTTTAGTATGTACTCTTTCTAATTCCTAAAATAGCAAAATATAAAGCTCAGTATATTCCAAATGTATTTGAGCATGGTGTGTTTTATAACTAAGCCATGAAGAAACCATGTATTCCCCTAAACTCTCTGGCAAATGCTGTTGTTGTTAATGATGCCTTGAGGTGGACTCCAACTCTTAACAATCCTAACTACAACAGATCAAAATCTTGCCCAACCTACACCATACTTATAATCTCCACTGTGCTCTCCAGTCCATTGTTGTACTCACTGTCAATCCTCACTACAGATCTTTCTCTCTTTCTCTGAGTATCCATCTTTTCAAGCATACCCATTTGTTGTTGTTGTTGTGTTTTGTACCATAGAGTTGAAACTATTAGCTGACCCTCCTGCAGGTTTTCAGAGGCAGTTAATCACACAGGATGAGATTTTTCACTTTTCTCTCAAAGAACAGTTGGTAAATTCAAACTGCACACCTTCAAGATTGCTGTACAGCTTTATTGTTAGGTGTTATTGAGTCAAGCATGATTCATAGAAACCTTATGAAAAAAAGAAACCCTGTTCTATCCTGTGCCATCCTTATACTTCCTGACACACAAGAGCCCATTGCAGTGGTCAACGTATCAAGTCACCTGGTTGAGGGTCTTTCTCTCTCTCCTTTGCCAACCCTCAACCCTTCCATACATCATGTCCTTCTCCAAGAAATATCCCGTCCTAGCAATATATCCAAAATATGTGAAGCAAAGCCTCATCATTCTTGCTTCCAAGGAGCACTTCGGCTGCACCATCTCCAAGACATACATATCACTTTGTTCTCTTGGTCATCCATGGGATGTTCAGCACTCTTCTCCAACATTCTTCTTCTGTCATTCTTATTCATTGTCCAGGTCTCAGATGCATAACTAGTCAGAAAGACTATGGCCTGAAACAGATGCAACTTAGTCCTCAAACTGACATCACTACTCCTCAATAATTTTGAAAGGTCCCTAACTGCAGATTGTCCCAGTGCAATATGTCTCATTTCCTGTCTGCTGGTATCAAGGCTGTTAATTGTGGATCCAAGCAAGAAGAAACTATTGACAGTTTCAATCTCCTCTCCATCCACTTTGTTTTCTTGACATTGAGACATAATCCATACCTCTACATTACACCTCTCCATTACACCTCGACTATGCTTTGTTAGTTGTTGTTATTGTTGTTGTTGTTGAGCTATACACCTGGGAACTAGACAATGAATAAGGGTGACAAAAAGAATTGATGCCTTTGAGCTGTGGTGTTGGAGACGAGCACTGAATGAAGTCTGCGTTCCTTGACATTCTGCAACAAGTGCTTCAAGTCCTCACTTTCAGCAAGTAAGGCTGTGGAAGCTGATTTACTGTATATGATCTAATTTACAGTCATCTGTGGGTGAGAGCTGATCAACTCTCTCTGATTTCATTTACAATCAGTTGAGGGTGGGAAGTCTCTTGTGTAGGCAAACAGGATCTTGGGTGGGTATTCATTGTTTCCTGGTATTAATTATGTCTGAAGAGAATGTTGTTCTGCTGTGCTAAAATTACTTGATGTTGCTCTTATACCAAAATCTATGCCACTGGCGTTTCAAATTCTAAAAGGGGTTCCAATCATGGATAGTTTTTGGTGGAGCTCCCTGAATAAGACACACTAGGAAGCAGGATGAAAAGAAAATGCATTCAAAAACACTATGAAGACTGAACAGTGCAGCTTAAGTAACAATTACTAATGATCTAACATTTAGCACTATTGTATCAGAATTTTAGTTGCAATCAACAAAAATAAAAGCTTAAAGTTGCTTATATAATATTTTATTTGAACACTATTAAAAGACTTAAAAGTTCACTGTTTTTCACTCAGTTCTGATTCATAGTGATCTTTCATACAATTCCTGAGGCTGTAAATTTTAATGGCAGAAGGCTGATCTTCTTTCTGCCCTGGGGTAGTTAGCTCATTTGAAACACCAGAGATGCATAACCTTTATATTAGTAGCACAACTTCTATGGACCTTATCACCAAAGCTTCCAAATAAAAACTCACTCACTGACTCAATCATTGACATCAAGTTGTAGTGATTCATAGTTGACACTCAAGCAGGTTTTTAGAAGCTGTACATTGATAACATGGGAAATTGTCCAACTTTCTCCTGCAGAACTACTGGTGGATTAGGACTGCCAAAGAGGTGCAGCTTTTGAGTTAGCAATGCAATTACCTAGAGACTAGGTCATTCAGAAGTTTAATGATGATGTTAAAGAAATAATTTCCTCTTTACACCTCTACTATGCTTTGTTAGTTGTTGCTGTTGTTGTTGTTGAGCTATACACCTGGGAACTAGACAATGAATAAGGGTTCATATTCAAGAATTGATACCTCTGAGCTGTGGTGTTGGAGACAAGCACTGAACATACCATGGACGGCCAAAAGAATGAACAGATACATCTTGGGGAGGATGCAGCCAGAGTGCTCTTTGGAGGCAAAAATGATGAGGCTTCACCTCACATATTTTGGATATATTGCTAAGAGGTGCTATTCCTTGGGGAGGGACATGATGTTGGGAAGGGTGAAGGGTCAGCGCAGGAGAGGAAGACACTCAAACAAGTGGACTGATATGGTGACTGCTGCGATGGGTTCTTGTGTGTCAGGAAGTGTGTGGATGGCACAGGATAGAAGAAGGTTCAGATATTTTGTTAATAGGGTCACTCTGGGTGGTATTCAACTCAATGGCACCTAATTACAAGAAGCTTTGAGTTAGAATCAACTCATAACTGACTCTCCAGCAGGTTTTCAGAGGCAGTTTAATCACTCGGGAGGGTATTTCCCATATTTCTCCCATGCAGCAGCTTTTTTATTTGAACCATGTGCCATCAGGATTGTAGTTTAGTTTCTTACAACTAAGCCACCAAAGCTCCCCTAAGTATCCATTGTATTCTATGGCTTCAAATTTCATATTATCAAAAGACAGCTGTCAACTCCTCCTACCTCATGTTCCACTTATCATGTTCACACAAAAGACTTTACCCTTCAAACATTGAATAGAAATTCTGCACTTCCTTCAGATTAGATGAACTTAAAGCACTTGTTTTCTCCTCCACTAACTACAAGAACAAGAATAAAATGTGAAGTCATTCTACCCAAATACCATTGCTGAGAAATCCACTGCCTAATAGGAGGCAATGAAAAATATTCACTACATGTACTGCCATTTCCTTAAACGTTACAGGTAAAATACTGCTAAATGAAAAATTAGAAGAATTGAATCTGGAGCTCCTAAATTTTATTAAAATATTGAGGCTGCTTTCAACTGAACAGGCTTTTTAAAAAATGTATGATATTGTGGGGTTTTAATGTATTTATTATTACTTTTTTCATTGTCGAACAGTTTCTTTCCCTCCTCCTCCTCCCCCTAACCATCTCACAATGCACCCCTTGTTTCAGATGGTTGTAATACAGATATCGCCTAATCATATTAGGACCATTTCCTGTGATCATTTGTTCTAATCCACTGTTCATTATTTATCCACTCTTTTTTTCATTCCCTCCCCAAATACCTCCACATTTCCTTACTATTTTATAACAGCAGTATTTATCATTTTGTGACTGAGACAGCATGGGGAACTCACAGAGTCACAGAAGATGAGATCTGAGAGCTCTCACTAATCTCCGTGATCAGGCAACACCATTCTCTCTTAATCTCATCTTTCAAGAAAGGATATCTTCAATCTCAAGTCCTTGGCTATCAGGCCTAACAAACACCATCACAATTTCAGATCTAGAAGAGACCTGTCCCAACCTTGGAATTATCACATTGTGTCAGCAATTTAAACAGAGACAGTAAGTCACAGAACCTCACAGAAGCTCTGTGGCCAGAATCTTCCTTCAGTACGGCCTCAAGGAAAAATCATTCTCTAAAGTTGGTACAAGAGATGGACAACAGAATGAGGATGTAGCAGGGAAAGAGTAGAGACAAGTCACACATGCTTGAGGGTGGGTGGGCAGTGAATGGATTGGTTATTTCCATAAGGGAAGTAAGTGTCTTTTATCTGGTTGATAAAAATACTCATCTGTCAGATACAACAAAAACAACAACATCAGACATTCTTCTAACAGTGAACATCCAAATTAAGACACACTAGGAAGAAGGATTGGCCATCCACTTCTGAAATATAACTGGACTTTGAAAACCCTATGTACAGGAGAGCACACTTATAGTAGACTCACAGATAAGGCAACAGAAGTTGAGCCCACAAATTTGGAAACACAGGGAAGGAGAAACAGTTACAAGAAGAAATTAATAATTGGTACATGGAATGTGAGAAGTATGAGTGTAGGAAGACGGGACATTGTAAAGAAAGAAATGGAACACATAACTATTGATATATTGGGTATTAGTGAAATGGGATGGATTGTTATGGGACAGTTTGAATCCCACAATCATATTGTCTATTATGCTGGAGATGATAAGGTGAGGAAAAACGGGTCACTTCCATAGTTAAAAAGGCCACTTTCAGCATTGAAATACAATGCTGTGAGTGATAGAATAATATTGATATGCATACAAGGAAGATCTGTTAATACCTCTATCATTCAAATCTATGCGCCTACAACCAGAGCCAAAATGGAAGAAATAGATGACTTCTATGAACTGTAGCAGTCAGAAATTGATCGAACATGTAACCAAGATGCATTAATAATAATGAAGACTGGAATGTGAAAGTTGAGAATCAAGAAGAAGGATCAGTAGTCGGAAAATATGGACTTGGTGGCAGAAATGAGGCTGGGGATAGAATCATAGAACTATGTACAATCAATGATTTATTCACAGCAAATTCATTTTATAAGAAACATAAACACAGGTTATATACATGGATTTCACCTGATGGGATGCACATAAATCATATTGATTACATCTGTGGAAGAAACCATTGAAGAAGTTCAATATCAGCACTAGGCCAGATGTTGATTGTGGAACAAACCGTCAACTACTCATATTCAAGTTCAAATTCAAACTGAAGAAGGTTAAATCATATCCACAGGAATCAAAATTTGACCTTCAGTCTATCTCCCATGAATTTAAAAACCAAATCAGAAATATGTTTGAGGCCTTGAACTCTAATGAACGAAGACCAGATAAGCTGTGGGAAGATATCAAGGGTATTGTTCATAAAGAATGCAAAGTTATTAAAAAGAAGGAGAAAAGAAGAAAAGACCAAAATGGATGTCAGAAGAGACTCTGAATATTGTACAAGAGCATTGAGAAGCCAAAGCAAAGGGCATTAAGGATCTGAATAGAAGATTTCAAAGGGCCGCTCAGGAAGAAAAGGGAAAATATTAATTATATTGAAATGTGCAAGGAGCTGGAGTTGGAAAATCAAAATGAGTAAAGTCGCTCAACAATTCTTAAGCGGAAAAAACTGAAGAATAAATGCAAGCTTAAGGATGCTATGAACAGAATATTGATTTCAAGAAGCATTAAAAGAAGATGGAATGAGTATACAGAGTCACCGTACCAGAAAGAATCACCTGACACAGAAGAATTTCAAGAAACAACATATAATCAAGAGA
>NW_006400123.1:558188-563529 GCF_000299155.1 Elephantulus edwardii
GGTTTAGGGCTGTTGTACATAGGGTTGTTATGAGTTGCAAACGATTTGACGGCACATAACATCAACAACAACAATCACTAATATCATATAATAGCAAAATCCTGCTGAAGATTATCCAGAAATGACTGGAACAATACATTGACAGAGAATTTCCAGAAATACAAGCTGGATTTAGAAGAGGTCATGGCACTAGGGACATTATTGCCAATGTCAGATGGATCTTGGCAGAGAGCAGAGAGTACGAGAAGAATGTCTATGTTTCATTGACTATGCATAGGCATTTCACTGTTTGGATCACAATAAATTTTGGCTAACCTTGAGTAAAATGGGAATCTCAGAACACTTGATCGTTCTTATATGAAACCTATACTTGGACCAAGAAGCAGTCCTCAGAATAGAGCAAGGAAAAGGAAACACTGCTTGGTTAAAAATCAGGAAAGGAATGAATCAGGGATGCATCTTGTCCCCATAGTTTTTCAATCTGTATGCAGAATAGATCATTTGGGAAGCAGGGCTTTATGAGGAGGAGTATGGCATCAAGATCAGAGGAAGACTCATCAACAATCTATGATATGCAGATAACACAATCTTGCTTGCTGAAAGTGAGTAAGACCTGAAGTGCTTGCTGCAAAGGGTCAAGGACTGTAGTCTGCAATATGAATTGAAGTTCAACATTAAGAAAACAAACATTCTCAACACTGGGCCAATTGGAAGCACCATAATAGATAAAGAAGAGATTAAGGTTGTTAGCAATTACGCCTTGCTTGGATCCACAGTCAACACTCTTTAATACCAACAGTTAGGAGATCAAAGACTAAGTACATTGGGAAAATCTGTTGTCATGGACCTCTCTAGAGTTCTGAAGAGTAACTATACCAGTCTAAATACAAAGGTGTGCCTAATCCAGGCCATGGTCTTCTCAAATAACTTGTTATGCTTCAGAGAGCTGGACATTGACTAAAGATGACAGAAGAATAGATACCTTCGAGTTGTGGTACCAGAGAAGAGTCTTGAACATACTATGGACCGCCAAGAAAACAAATAGGTCTGTCTTGGAGAGAGTGAAACCAAGTTTCTCCTTGGAGGCTAGGATTTTGAAGCTCTGCCTCTCTTCCTTTGAGCATGTGGCCAGGAAAGATCAGTCCTTGGAGGAGGACATCATGCTCAGAAGGGTGGACAGACAGTGCAGGAGAGGAATACCCTGGATGAGGTGGATGAATATAGTAACTGGGGCAAAGAGGGTTGATGTGTCAGAATTAATGAGACTGGCTTAGGACAGGGAAGGATTCAGATCTGCTGTACATAGGGTCGCTATACATCGCAGGCAACTCGGTGGCACAAAACAACAATAACATACTATGACAGATTTGGAAGCAGGCGTGGCATCCAATTCCTATATAACATGCCTCCAGAAACTAAGAATTTTCATAAATGTCGATAGTTGTAGAGAAGCTTCAGGCCTTTTGTTCATAGGGTTGCTATGAGTTGTGCTCAACTCTAAGGCAATCAACCACAATGTCCTTCAGGCTAATCCATGTTGTGCAATGTTTTATGAGTTTATTGTTCTTTAATGGTGCATAATCCCGTTGTGTGAATGTACCATTATTTTCTATCCATCATTTGTTGATAGGCATTTGGGTTGCTTTCATCTCTTTGCTATTATGAATAATTCATTAATAAACATGGATGTGCATACATCTATTTTAATCATGTCTCTGGTTTCTAGAGGGTATATTCCTAGTAGTTGGATTCCTGGGTCAAATGCTATTTCTATTTCCAACTTTTTTCAAAAGTACCAGACCTCTTTCCTTAATGGCTGTGTGATTTTACATTCCCATTAGCAGTGAATAAGAGTTCCAATCTCTCCACAACCTCACAAGTATTTGATGTTTGCTGCCCTGTTGAACACTGCTATTGTTGCTGGAGTGAGATGATATCTCATATTTGTTTGAGATGCATCTCCTTGATAGCTAGGGATTTTCACCATATTTGTTCATGTGTGTGTTTGCCATCTGAATGTCTTCTTCGGTGAAAAGTCTACTCATATCCTGTGCTCATATTGTGATGGAGTTGTTTATCTGTTTTCCTTTTTTCCAGTTGTCTAAGGTTAAGTGCCATCTGTTGATGTTGTTGTTATGTGCTGTCAAGTTGCTTGCAACTCATAGCGACCTTATATGTACAACAGCCCTAAATTGCTTTGCCCTGTGCCAATCGCACTATTTCCAATACACCAATCCCAATTACCCCAGTCTCTAAATCAATCCACCTCACAGAGTGTCTTCCCCTCCTGTGCTATCCCTCCAGCCTGCCAAGCATGATATCCCTCACCAAGGACCAGTTCCTCCTTACAACATGTCCAAAGTATGTCAGACGAAGCCTCAGAATCCTTGCCTCCAAGGAGCTGCCAGGTTTAACCCTCTCCAGGATGAATCTGTTTGTTTTCTTAGCCACCCATGGTACACTCAATACATAAAGTAAATTGTTTATGGGTCTCCATCCATTTCTTTTAAAAAAAGTTTTTCTTTTATACTATTTACTCACAAAATTCATGAACATTGTTCATCATTCTGGATCTTTCCCATTTCCTATACCTATCCCTCCCTCCACTCATCAAATGATACAACCCTATGACTAAGTACCCCATTTCCCCACCATCATCACCCTTCCCCCCTCCCCACCTTGAATCCTCATACATGTTCTACAATACTGGTTTTATACAGTATTTGTCCTTATGAGACTGAGTTAGTTCACTTAGCATAATGCTCTCCAGAACCTCCCACGTGAGGCAGTAATTTACAAAATTACTGCTCCTGTGAGCTGTGTAGTTTTCCACTGTAAGAATGTACCATAATTTCCCAATCCATTCCATTGTGGTTGAACATTTGGGCTGTTTCTATGTTCTTGCAATGGTGAATAATGCTGCTATGAACATTGGTGTACAAGTTTCTGTTTGTGCTTCAGTTTTCATTTTGTCAGAGTATATTCCAAGCAGTGGAATAGCTGGGGCATATGGAATTTCTATGTTTAGCTTTCTGAGGAAATGTCCAACTGCCTTCCAGAGTGGTTGTACCATTTTACAATCCCACCAACAATGTATAAGTGTTCCTATCTCACCACATCCTCTCCAATATTTATTATTTGCTGCCCTGCTAAACTTTGCCACTGCTATTATATATATATAATTTTTTTATCCATAACTTTTGAGGCTTCTAGCTAAATTTCTTCCTTCCCTTGAGTGAAATGAAAAGATGGATACGGGAGTTGGAAAAAAATTATATTTGCAATATTTACATCTAAACATTTCACATTAAGGGTGTCCAATATAGTTTTATAGTTTTGGACATTGTTTTAACACAAAGAAGTTAGTTATTAAATATAATTAAGTTTGACTACCAACTTAAAAACATCAAAATATACCTTAGATGTAGATTGTTTTTCAGATTCCTTTTTCACTGGCAGTTGAGTGGGTTCCAATAAATTCTTAATAGAAGAAAATGTCCATCTTTCTCCTAAAGATCCATTCACAGATTTGAACAGTAAGAGACACGCAGCTTTGAGTTAGAATTTTACCAATAACTCTCCTTCAGGTGATCTATAATGCAATGTTTAAAAAAGGAGCTTAATGTAAAAGGTTCTCACATTTAACAATGGGTATAAAGTCATTAATATGTGCTGTATCGTCTACAATTTGCACACCAATACCATCAGAGACCTCTAGGGTGCTGCCAAGAGCTGCCAATTCCTCAGTCTGCATTAGCTCCTACTGGCTTCTCCATCTTTTCTTTGTGTTTAACATATTTTAAGTTATTATTTTTAAATGTTCCCTTAGCTACCAAACTAATGTGCTTATGTCTATAAAGGGTCTTTAGTGAACCTATAAACAATTAAAGACATGTTAGTTCCCTGGGGAGTCTTCATGACTCCCTGAGCAAGTCAAGATGTCTAATCATACAATTTCCCTAAGAAATAGACTTGCTTTGAAGACTTCACATAATTCAGCAATGAGTATTATAGTTATTCACAGCAGTTTGCCTTTAAAGATAACCAATTTATAGACTTAAAGGTAATGTAATTCAAAAGAAAAGTTGTTGGTTTAAAAGAATAAGAGGATACATAAACTTTGGGAACTATCTTCAGTGTAGAGCCGCTGTATTAGTGTTTAAAGCTTGTCTTTTTCACTAATGTTCTATTCAGCTTCCTATAATTCTCATTGAGTTTTTCCAGCACAAAATGAATCAAACTGACAAAGAACTGAGACAAGTTTTGAAGAAAGACCATTGGAACTAACAACTCTAAAAGGATAAAGCATAATCAGACCAAAACCAAAACAAAATAAAAACAAACATGACAAATTATAGTGAACTCTGGAGTCCAGTGGTAAGTAGCTGAACTGCAATCCTGAAGGCATGTATTTCAAATCTTCCAGCTTCTCTATGAAAGAAGGATGAGCAAATTCCTCCCATGTGATTGCTGTCGAGTTGAGCACAATTCATAGTGACCCTATGAACAAAAGACCTGAAGCCTTTCTATAACTATCATCATTTATCAAAGTTCATAGAGTTTCCTGAGGCATGTTGTTCAGGAAGTGGGTGCCACCTCTGCTTCATTGCCTTTAAAAACCCTCTGGAGGGGCAGCTATGGGTCAGTTATAACTTTATGGTACACAATAATGACACAGCACGAAACTCTACGACATGCATCAAGAAAAAGAATTCAATGTTTCATTGCTGTTTCTTAAAAGAAAAAGGATTTAGCCTGCTAGAGAGAAGTATTGTTGTTATTAGGTGTCATCAATTCAATCATGACTCATAGTGTTCCTATGTACAGCAGACCTAAACTCTGCCCTATATTGTGCAATTCTCACCATCCCTGCTACACTTGAGCCTTTTGCTCCAGTGACAGTGTCTCATCTTGTTGAGGATCTTCCTCTCTTCTACTGACCTTCCACCTTTCCAAGCATGGTATCTTTTTCCAAGTACTGGCATCTTCTGTTCACATCTCTGAAGTATCATCATCATTCTTTTCAAGCACCAATCTGGCTGCACCTTCTTTGGAAATCCATGGAATATTCAGCTTTCTCCTCCAGCACAACAACACAAAGACACTGATCCTTCTACTGCCATACTAGAATACTATCCATACACATACAAAAAGAATCTGTTAATACAGCTAATATATGTCAGCTTCAGTATGGACTGAGGCTCAATGTCAAGAAGACAAAGATTCTCACCACTGGACCAATTGGTAGCATCAGAATGGATGGCGGAGAGATTGAGATTGTTCACAGCTTCAGTTTGTTCAACTCCATGGTCAACACTCTTGGCACCAGCAGCCAGGAAAT
>NW_006400123.1:564464-567761 GCF_000299155.1 Elephantulus edwardii
TTGAACAGACCATCAATTACTCATGTGCAAGTTTAACTGAACGGAAGGGAATCAAAGGATCACGAGAACCTGTATATGATCTTGCATGAATCCTACTATAATTTAAAAATTATCTCAAGAATAGAAATGAGGCACTTAACAAAAGGACCAGATGAATGGTGGGATGACAGGTTCGAGAAGAGTCTGAGCAGCTTGGAAAGCTGATACTGTTAAATCCCCGGGGAATTCTGAAGGACTGAGGGCCGGTTCAAAAGGACTTCATTTCTTGAAAAGGTGTAACTTCGTTTCTTTAAAAGGTGTAATATATACTTTCATATAACCTCACTTCAATTTGATGATCTCTAACTTCTTCTTGTTACGTGCCATCAAGTTAAAACCAACTCACAGGTGACCTTTTCAGCAAGATTTCAAAAGCAGTAAAATCACAAAGAAAAGTGCTTATCCTTCCGAGTCATAGCAGGAATGACAGTACAACTCTTTCTCCATTAGGCCATCTGAGCCCCCTTTTAACTGTTAGAGGTATATAGTTTTACAACTTACTCTCTTCTCAAGACTTAAAACATTAAGTATCTCCCTCTATCCTTCCCACAAAGAGTCTAAATGGTGTAGTCCAGAAGTAGTATTGCTAATCTAAAGGCCACTCTCTCTGGAAGTTTGGATCCCAAAGGGCACCTGTGGAAGAAAGGTAGGCATTTTTTTCCTGATTGATTAACAATCATGGAAATCCAATGAAAGGTTAAGCTACGAGTAAGTTCTGACTAAACAGCAATGAGAGGAAGAGAATGGGACTCCTACAGTGTTGCTAAGGGAAAAACCAAAAACCAAACCGATTACCACTGAGCAGATTTCAACTCAGAGCAAACCTGCAGATGAGTAAAACTGTGCTCTAGGGAGGGTCAGTCTGATTTAGTGACATACAAAACCAACAACAGGGCTTCCAAGGCCATAAATATTTATGGAAGCAAACTATCTTATTTTTTTCTGTCTAGAGGCTGGTAGGCTGCAACAATCTTCTTGTTAACAGCTGAACATCACAGACCTATCAGAATTTCTTTTCTAGAGATGTTGCTGCTGCTGTTGTGTGTCATGAAGAGGGAACCAACTGATAACTGAGCTTCTAGCAGGTTTTCAGAGGCAGTACATTACACGGAAGGAGACCGCCGCCCATCTTTCTTCCATGGAGCAGCTGATGGATTCAAACCTCCTTCACACTGGCAGCACAATTCAGAGGTCCCTACCTAGAAATAGCTTTGTTACTTTTTCATTGTATATGTTGTGTTTTCTTAAACAAAACAAATTTAAAGCTTCAATGAACACTCTTTCAGAAGTTTTATTGCAAGTACCGCATGCTACACAAAAAGAATATATATATATAGCTAATTTGTTACATTTTAAAATTGTGCAATGGAAGGATTTTATCAATGTACATGGTCTTCAAGGATATGTGAGCATAGTTCATATCCTCAAACTATCAAGGACACTGAATTCTAGTAATTTTAGATTAAAACAATGTTGAAATAGTTGAACAATGGTGGTGGTTGTTAGGTGTTATCGAGTTGACTGTGACTCATAGCAAGCATATAAGCAAAAGATTTGATACTTGCCCTATCCTGTGCCATCCTCACTATCTCTGTGACCCAGCACATTGTTACAATCACTGTGTCATTCCATCTTGTTGAACGTCTTCTTTTTCTCTGACCATTCAACTTTCCCAGCATGATGTCTCTTTCCAAGAACCAACCTCTCCTGACAACATGTCCAAAGTATGTGAGACAGAGTTTCACTTTCTTTGCCTCTAAATAGCACTCTGGTTGAACTTCCACCAAGATAGGCTTATTTTTTCTTTTGGCAATCTATGGGATATTTTGTACCCTTCTTCAACACTGCAACTTAAAGACATCAATTCTTCTGTCATCCTTATACATCATTTAACTTTAATATACACAGCTTGCTCAGCTCTACAATAAATGCTCTTAACACCAGCAGTCAGGAAATCAAAAGATGAATTGCATTGGGGAAATCTGCTGTTATGGACCTCTCCAGAGCACTGAAGAGCAACAAAGTCATTCTAGAGAATAAGGTGAGCCTAATCCAGGCCATGGTCTTCTCAATTACTTGCTATGTGTAAGAGAGCTGGACAATGACTAAGGATGATAGAAGAAGAATCAATGTCCTCGAATTGTGGTGCTGGAGAAGAGTCTTGAACACACCATGGACTGCCAAGAAAAGAAATAGATCTTTCATGAAGAGGATGAAACCAAATTTCTTCTTGGAGGCTGGGATTTTGAAGTTCCGTCTTGTTTACATTGGTCATGCAGCCCGGAGAAATTGATCCTTGGAGAAGGACATCACGCTTGGAAAGGTGGAGGGACAGCACGGGAGAGGACGGGCCCAGATGAGACAGATCAAGACAGTAACCGGGATAATGGGGGTTGGTGTGTCAGAACTACTGAGACTGGCTTAGGACAGGGCAGGCTTCAAAGATGTTACACACAGGGTTGCCATGCATCAGAGGTGACTCGACGGCGCATCACAACAACAAACAACAACTTTCATATGCACAGAAGTAACTGAAATCAGGGACCTCTTAGTCTTTAAACTGACATCATTGCTCTTTGGCACTTTGAAGAAGTTCTTGACAGTAGGTTTTTCCAGTTCAACCAATCTTTTAGTTTCTTAACTGCTATTACCATGAATGTTGATTGTGAATCAAGTAAATAAAATTAAATCATTGACAACTTCAATCCTTTCTCCATCTCTCATAATGTTTCCTATTGGTCTAGTGCTAAACAGTTTTGTTTTCTTGATGTTGAGATATAATCTATATTGAAAGCTATCATATAGTGTTTGATTCTCTGTAGCAAGTGTTTCAAGTCAATGCTGTTTGGAATTACATGTTTGTAATTATCAATGAGTTTGAGCATTTTTTTTTCATATACACACTCAATTCATTGCCATCAGATGAAGTCAAAACTGGCTTGGAGCTCACTCTCCAGCTGGTTTTCAAAAGCTGGAAAACATGTGGTAGGAGACTGTACATCTTTCTGCTGAGGAGCCACCAGTGGAATTGAACTGCCAGAGAGATTCCAACTTTGGTTTAGCAGCACAAACCTTACAGACTATTTTATGAGACCATGTCTTGACTCTCATAGAAGACATTTCCATTTGTATTCTGATGTGTTCTGGTCATACTGAACTATACTTACCACTGTCTTTTTAAAATTTTGGTCTATCTTATCAATAGTGAAACTCTGGTGGCCTAATGGCAAGAAGTTGCTCTGCAATCCCAAAGGGATG
>NW_006400123.1:569471-587311 GCF_000299155.1 Elephantulus edwardii
TATAGTTTCCACACTCTGTTGGGTCACCTTTCTTTGGGATGGGAACAAATATAGATCTCTTCCTGTCAGTTGGCCAAGTGGTTGTTCTCCAGATTTCTTCCCACAACTTGGTAATAGTTTTTGTAATTACTTGCTGTGCATCAGAGAGCTGGACAATTACTAGGGATGATGTAAGGAGAGTTGATTCTTTTGAGCTGTGGTGCTGGAGAACAGTGTTGAACAAACTGTGGACTGCTAGGAGAACAAACAGTTTCAACCTATGGAGGGTAAAACTATGATGCTCCTTGGAGGCAAGGATTCTGAAGTTTCATCTGACAAACTTTGGACATGTTGCAAGGTGGTGTCTGTCCTCCGAGAGGGACATCATGCTTGGGAGGGTGGAGGGGCATTGCAGGAGAAGAAGGTCCTCGATGAGATGGATTGATTCATTCACTGGGATAATGGGGATAGGTGTGTTGGAGACAATAAGATTGGCAAGGGATAGAGCAGAGTTTAGGGCTGTTGTTGATAGAGTCACTAGGTGCCTTGATGACGCTTAACAACAATAACAATGAAGACTTTTTAAAAGAAAAAAGTATTTTGCCTCTATTAGAGCCTGCTTATGATGGAATAGTTGCTACAAAGGAGCCCTATCCTAATTGGAGGCAAACTATGTTCATTTGTGATTTCTATACAAAAGCCATTCATATCATCTACACTTTCCTATGAATTCTTTTTTAGTTTTATAAAATATCTGTTGAAAATAAGCTTTTAAAAAAATTTGTTACATATTATTTTAATATAATGGTTTTCCCACTCTAATATAATAATAATAGATGATTGTGATGTTCTTTCCTATCAAATAAAATTGGTTTTAATTTTAAGAAAATGGATTTTTAGTCTTTGACATGCAGATTTCTAACTCTGGATTCTGAGTTGAAAGTCTTTTTTCACTCTTCATTTCTTCCTCCATTTTATAGTTGAGTAAAAAAAAACTGACAGCATTTAACTAACTACTAAACTGAAAGGTTGGCACTTTGAATCCACCTAGAACCACTTCAAAAGAAACGTCTCCTTTGTTAGAGTTCAGACAACATTGTTAAAAAATATATATATATGGTTTCAAACTGTATTAAAATTGTGTGTCCCATTGCTCTATTGTACATACAGTGACAGGATAATATCCATACACAATATAAGGAAGTCCAGTGAATACGACTATCATTCAAATATATGCACCAACGACTGGAGCCAAAGAAGAGGAAATAGAAGATTTCTACTAACTTTTCCAGTCAGACGTTGATCAAACATGAAATCAAGATACGTTAATAATAATGGGTGACTGGAATGCAAAAGTTGGGAACAGAAAAGAAGCATCAGTAGTTGGAAGACATGGACTTGGTGACAGAAGTGAAGCTGGAGATAGAGTGATAGAAATTTACACAATTGATGATTTATTAATCGCAAGTACATTTTATAAAAACCATAAATGTTGGCTACACACATGGATTTCACTTGATAGTATACATAGGAATCAGATCATTTACATCTTTGGAAAGAATTGCTGGAGAAGTTCAATATCAGCTGTGAAAACTATGTCAGGTGTTAATTGAGGGACAGATCACCAACTACACATATGAAAGTTCAAGCTGAAGCTGAGGAAAATGAACCAAATCCACTCGAATTTCAAAACCATCTCAGGAACAGGTTTAAGGTGTTGGACAGTAATGAGTGAAGACCAGATATGTTGTGGGAGAATATCAAGAATATTACCCAGGAAGAATGCAAAAGCTCATTGCAAAGTTAGAGGAGGAAGAAAGGACCAAAGTGGATGTGAGAAGAGAATCTGGATATTGCACTAGAGCTCTGAGAAGCCAAAGCAAAGGGGGAAAAAATCGAGAAATTAAGGAGCTAAACAGAAGATGTCAAAGGGCAGCACACGAAGACAAAGTAGAGTGCTATAATGAATTATGCAAAGAGCTGGAGTCAGAAAATCAAAGAGGCTAAACTCACTCAGCATTTCTTAAGGGGAGCTGAAGAACAAATTCAATCCTCAAGTTGCAATACTTAAGATGTTTTGGGCAGAAAAGAATATTAAATGATCCAGGAAACATTAAAAGAAGGTGGGAAAAGTAAGAACTGGCAAAAAAACAAGGCCGCAGGAATTGACAGCATAGTAATGGCATATTTCAGCAGACACTGCCCTGGATATGCTCACCAAGTTATGTCAAGAAATCTGGAGGACAGCCACCTGACCTGCTGACTGGAACGGATCTGTTTTTGCTCACATTAAACAAAAAAAAAAAAAAGACGTCCTGACAGAATGAGGAAATTACTAAACAATATCAGTGATATCATATGCAAACAAGATTCTGCTAAAGATTATCGAAAAACAACTGGAACAGCACATCAACAGAGAGAAGTGCAAGCTGGGTTTAGAAGAGGTGTGGTACTAAGGATATTATAGATAATGTTAGATTGATCTGGCTGAAATCAGAGTACCAGAGAAATGTCTATCTGTGTTTCATTGACTACACAAAGGTATTTGACTGTATGGATCACAACAAACCCTGGATAATCCTGAGAAGAATGGGAATCCCAGAATACTTAATTGTGCTTATCTGAAGCCTATAATTGGACTAGGAGGCAGTCATCAGAACAGAGTAAGGAAACATTGCATGGTTCAAAATTGGGAAGGTTGTATGCCAAGGATGTGTCCTATCTACATACCTTTAAAGTCTATATGCAGAACAGATTATCCAGGAGACTGGGCTCTATGAGGAGAAATGTGGCATCAGGGTAGTAGGAAAACTAATCAACATCTTGAGTTATGCAGATGACACCACCCTGCTTGCTGAAAGTGAGGAGGACCTACAGCACTTGCTGCAAAAGGTCAAGGACTGTAGCCTTCAATATGGATTGTAGCTCAACAACAAGAATACAAAGATTCTCACCACGGGGCCAATTGGCAGCATCATGGTAGATGGTGAAAAGATTATTAACAGCTTTAGTCTGCTTGGCTCTACAATCAAAACTCTTGGAACCAGCAGCCAGGAAATTAAAAGATGGATTATATTGGGAAAATCTGCTTTCAGAGACCTCTCCAACATACTAAAGAGTGAAGATGTCAGTCTGGAAATTTAGGTGTGCCTTATCCAGGCCATAGTTTTTGCAATTACTTGCTATGCATTAGAAAGCTGGACAATAACTAGGGATGATAGAAGGAGAATTGATGCCTTTGACCTGTGGTGCTTGAGAACAGTATTAAATATACCATGGACTGTTAGGAGAACAATCAGGTTCATCCTAGAAAGGGTGAGACCAGGCTGCTCCTTGGAGGTAAGGATTCTGAAGCTTTGTCTGACAAATTGTGGACATATTGCAAGGAGAGTGATATCATGCTTGGAAAGGTTGAGGGACAGCCCAAGAGAGAAAGACCCTCTATGAGATGGATTGATTCCATGACTGGGATAATGGGATTAGGTGTGTCAGAGACAATAAAATTGGTGCAAAATTGAGCAGGGTTTAGAGCTGTTGTACACAGGGTCATTATGAGTCATAGGCGACATGACAGTACATGACAAAAACAAGTCTCTTTGAGATACATTGAGATTATACAGTCATCTCTGGAATGATAAATTGTTGTTTTTGTTCTTAGGTGCTGTCAAATGGATAAAATTCATAGTGACCCTATGAACAAAAGATCTGAACCATGTTCTATTCTGTGTCATCCTCACGTCCTGACACACAAGAGCTCATTGCAGCAGTGACTGTGTCAACCCACCTGGTAGAGAGTTTTCTTTTCCTTTACTGACTCTCCACCCTTCCTAGCATATGTCTTTCCAAGATGATGTTCTCCAAGAAAAATCATCTCCTAGCAACACATCCAAAGTTTGTGAGATGAAACATCATCATTCTTGCCTCCAAAAAGCACTTTGGCTGCACCATCTCCAAGACATATCCATTTGTTCTCTTGGCCATCCATGGGATGTTCAGTTCTCTTCTCCAACACCACAGCTCAAAGGCATCTATTCTTCTGTCATTCTTATTCATTGTCCAGCTCTCCAATGCATAGCAGGTAATTGGAAAGACTATGTCCTGAATTGGATACATCTTACTCCTCAAACTGACATCACTACTCCTCAATAATTTGGAGTGGTCCTTAACTGCAGATTTTCCCAGTGCAATGTGTCTACTTATTTTCTGCCTGCTGGTATCAAGGGTGTTTATCGTGGATCCAAGCAAGGTGAAGCTGTTGACAGTTTGTCTCCTCTCCATCCATTGTTACACTGCCTCTTGGTCCAGTGGTAAGAATCTTTCTTTTTCTCACATTGAGATATGTAAATAGTGTCTTTTAGAGGTACAAAATAAAGCCAGTTGTGCTACTTGTCTCCTAACATGTGGAGCTAGTGGAGCATTCCAGAGCGTGGTGAAATACTGTGAGGACAACCAGTATAAGCCCTGGGACACTAAGTTAGAGAGCTGCTAGACAGGGGCCTATGAATGTCTGCTCCATGTAGAACTGTCTGGGTTCTGGGAGAGGTCTGACTGTGTCACGAATTGCAATGGACAGAGGAACCTATCCTTACAAAGCCAGACCCTGCCTTGCATCCAGTGGGATGAAGGACACAGCCTGGGTCCCAGGTTGCTCTCAAAGCAAGTAAATGGGGGCAGGAGAGAGGCAGCATGGACCACTCTGAATACCTCTGTGTAGGGACCAGTGTTGGCTTCTCCAGATACCCATCTGCTGCTACTCTGCAGGCCCAGGCCCTTGTCAGCGCTGTCCCCACCAGTACTCAGCACTGGACCTTTTTTTAATCTCTTAATTGGACATACTGGAAACCTTTAAAGGGAAATCATGGCACAGTATTTTTTAAAAAAAATGATAAATCACAAATATAAAAATCCTGCCCTGCATGCCCCCATTCTCATTTCAGTGTTATTTTAGCACCACTCTAGAAATCATGTTTTTATTCTCATCACTGTACTGAAACTGTTTTTGTAGAAATGACCAATTATCTTCCTCTGCTGTCTCTGCTTTTCTGTTCAAATCTGTCCTGAAAGAAGGACAGTCAGACAGCTCCTACAGAAGCATGGATTATTAGAGTTCATCTTACACATTTTGAATATATTATCAAGAGAGACCAATCTCCAGGAAGGGACATGCTGTTCTATAAATTAGAGGGTTAAGGGAGTAAGAGGGAGGTAATTATGCAATAAGGAATAAATATTAAAGCTTTAAAAAATTTAATTGGAAAAGGGGGAAGAGAGGGAGGAGGGAACTGTTCAGAAATGAATTAATCAAAACACAACTTTTCTGTAAACTTTTGTTAAAATCACAATTAAAATAAAAAAAATTATTAAAATAAATTAGGTTAGCAAATAAGAAGATCTTGAGGAGATTACTTAACACAATGTCCACCACCAAGGATTTAAAATACGGCAAGATTTTGGAAACTACACTATGATAGTACAGTATTGCTGTGGTACATTGGTACATTATTAGTTGAAACTGACTCAACAACACCTAACAAAATCAACATCAACTCTCTCATTAATGAATGCAGTATGCTTTAATTTTTCAGTATCGTTGAACTTCTGTGAAGAGGCCTGCTGACAACTATTTTCTTAACAATATTTCTTTTTGATGTGTTAGGATATTGCATTCTCCTTGATTTCTTTCTACTTCTCGTTTAATGTTAGCTTTTAGCTTTCTCTATTGAGAGAAATACATCTTAAATGTGTGTGCTTCCCATTATCCAGTCCTTGGTTCTCTTCACTCCTCTCTCCTTGGTTTTCATCAAGTCTTGTGGTTTCCCTTATGTCCAGATCACTTGTAAGTTCAAGTTCCATGGAGAATCTGCAACCGGATGTGATCAAGCATATCAATCTTAACATTTCCAATATTCAAGCAATTTCCTTTCTTCTTTTCCAGGGCTTTTTACTGAGTGCATGCACTACCATTCAGTCTCATAAGGCAAATGTGGAGATTCTTCTAGACTTCCCCTTCCTTCACAGCTTACTTCTAGTTGATTAACAAATCATTGGATTCTTCGTTTTTCTTTCTCCCAGCTATTTTCCTCTATTTTAGACAGAGTCCTTTGGATAGAGTTCCTCTATTTTACATTGAATTGTATATAATCTTCCAGAAGATAAAGGATATTCTAAAAACTAATTTTCAGGCTTTGTGTACTCTATCTCCTCATTTACTAGTTTTCTGGTTAACCAACATTTCAAATTTGTAGCGACAGTGAAAAAATGTGCTATACAAGTACTTTTCACATTAATGACATATGTCTCACAGTAATAAAAGCCAAAGTAGGAAGCAAAATCAACTCTAGCAATGCTGGTTAAGGTTCTGTAATGATGTAAGTTGGAAGTTATTTAATGATACAGCCATCTTCATTTTGTGTTCTGATGCGGTTGTTCACTTAACACTGTTTTTTTCTCATAACAGCCTGTTCTTTGTGACATAACTACATTGATAGAGAGGAGGTGTACTTACTTCATGGGAGGTTCTGGGGGATATTAGTCAATGGATAATTGCTTTTAATCCTCATTACAATCCTATGAGATAAATACTATTTATACTGCTGCTTAAGAGCTTAAGTAATTTGCTCAAAGTCACAAAGGCCAAAATTCAAATCTTGACAATCAGAACATGAGCTTGAGTGCTTTGACTCTATAATCATTATTTTCTCTTTAGATTATTAGATTATATCACAATAGCTATGCCATTTGAGAATTATTTTCATTCTCTTTCCCAAGCATTCTGGAGTATTAGCAATGTAGCAGTCAGCTTTAGATTTCTCTGTGCATAGCAGAAGATCTAAAATACAGAAAAGTTATCATCATGCTTATTTACTCAAAGAACTTTTTTTCTATGATACCTGTTACAATTGTTTACTAATTGTTAGTGCTTTAATAATTACTATCATGGAATATAAAGGAAATAGAAATAATAGAAATTTGCTCAGATAAGTTATTGTTTACTTGGAAAGGTAAACTATACGAATTTTAAAACTGGGAAACATTCACAAAATTACCTACTTTAACATTAAGAGGTTTTACTAAAACTGAAGAAATTAAGTTTATTTTTAAATTATTGTGTTTATTCTCTTTAAGCCTTATCCTTTTAGAGTGTGATAATTTCTAGTAAGAGAAAATTCAGTGTGACCCTTAGATTTGGAAACAAGGTTTTGCCGAAGATTTTTGGCAATTATGTTGATATAGAAAGCCAGACTTTGCACCTCAGATGTCCTATTGAGTGCTAAATCTGATTGTAAGCATTAGAGGTATGAGAAATTGAGACATGCATCATGGACTCTGAAATATGTTCTGAATTACTGTCAATGTATGTATGTACACATACGAGTATCTTTTGAGAAGGGCTTAGTAAGAATGTTAATATCAAGCAAAACTTGATTTAGAAGAGAATTCATATACTGTTCTCTGGATTGATTTATCTTTAGTTTATTCTTTTATCATGGGTAAGAATAATTCTTCATGTAAAAGGAGTAGTGACCTAAGGGTAAAAAGTGAGAAAGAGAGAAGATAAAATGATAACATATTTTCAGTAAAAATATATAAAAATAATTATTTTTACCTTCAAATTTGAAATTATATGTAATTTAAATAGTTTTTAAAAAAGGATGTTTAACCTACACCAGGAAAAAATAAATTAGATGAATGGGAGTTACTATGAATCAAATTCCTATGCACATCAAAAAACTTCTCTAACAGGGTAAAAAGGAAACCCCAAACTGGAAAAATACATTTAGCAAACACATATCTGAGAAGGGATTTATATCTAACATTTATAGAATAGTACAGGACCTCAACAAAAAAAAGGTAAACAATCACAAAATGGGCATAGGATATGAATAGACACTTTACCAAAGAAGACATTGAGATGGAAAACAAGCACATGAAGAAATGTTCAAATTCCCCAGTTACCAGAAAGATGCAAATCAAAACAACTATGTGATATCATCTCATCCTAGCAACAACAGTGAAGTTCAACAGGGAAGCAAAACCAAACACTGCTGAGGTTGTGGACAGATTGGAATTTTTATTTCCTGTTGGTGGAACTGTAATATGGTACAGCCACTATGAAAAATTGTCTGGCACTTTTGCAAAAAGTTGGAAATATTATATCATTTGACCCAACAGTTCCACTACTGAGAATATACCCTAAAGAAACTAGAGCCACAAGTGAAATAAATGTATGCACATCTGTGTTTATTAGTGCATTATTCACAATAGCAAAGAGATGGAAGCAAATCAAGTGCCTATCAAAAAGCAAATGGATAGAAAAACTATGGTACATTCACATAATGGAATATTATGCAACATTGAAAAACAATGAACTCTTTTTGGCTGGAAGGTTTTTTTACTACCTTTTCAATTTCTTCTTTCATAATGGATCTGTTCAGGTGATCAATTTTGATTTGTGTCAGTTTAGGAAGGTTATGAATTTCTAAGTATTTGTCCATTTCCTCTAGGTTTTCATATTTGTTTATAATTTTTCATAATATTCCGATGTTAGCCTTTTTATTTTAGTTGGTTCTGTTGGGACATTGTTCATTTCATCTCTTATTTGTATTATTTGTGTCTTCTTTTCATTTGTTAGTGTTGCTAGTGGTTTGTCAATTTTATTGACCTTTTCAAAGAACCAACTCCCTGTTTTGTTGTTGGTTTCAATCGTTTCTCAGTTTTCTATTTCATTAATTTTTGCTCAAATTTTTATAATTTCAGGTTTTTTTAGAGGGTGTCAGGTTTTCTTGCTGTTCTTTTTCAGTTTGTTGGTAATTTTGGGTGGAAAGGCAATGGTCATTTTTTCCTGCCTTTTGATGTGTTTGCTTATTGCTATAAAGTGACCTCTTAATACTGCTTTGGATGTTTCCCAGGGGTTTTGGTAATTGGTGCTTTCATTGTCATTTGTTTCAAGAAACTTTTTAATTTCATTTTTTATTTCTTCTAATACCCAGTCACATTCAAGCGAGGTTGTTGTTCAGCTTCCAAATGTGATTTTTTTCCTCCTTTATCCTCTTGTTATTAGTTTATAATTTTTTAGCACTGTGGCTTCAGAAAATGCTTTGTATTATTTCTATGTATTTTAATCTATTGTTGGTTGCCTGTGACATAAAATGTGACCTATTCTGGAGAATGTTCTATGCACATTGAAGTAGAAGGTATACTGTGGGGATTTTTTGGGTGCCTTAGCCTATAAATAGCTATGAGGTCAAGTTTGTTGTATGGTTTAATCCTTGATCATCTTTGTTGAGTTTTTTTCTGATAGTTCTATCTTTTCTGAGAGTGGTGTATTGAAGTCTCCCAGTACTATAATAATGTTGTCTATTTCCTTTTTCAGTTTTGTTAATGCTTGATTTATGTATCTTGCTGGTCTTTCATTTGGTAATAGATATTTATTATTATTGTGTCCTCTTGTTCAGTTGTCCCTTTCAGCATTACGTAGTGACCTTCCTTGTCCATTGTGATGGTTTTTGCATTAAAATTAATTTTCTCTGAGATTAATATCACTACTCCTGCTTTTTTCTCTTGCCATTTGCTTGGTATTTTTTTCCCATCCTTTTATTTTTAGTCTTTCTTTATCTTCATTTTTTGGATATTTTTCTTCTAGACAACATATAGATGGATTTTGGGGGTTTTAATCCAATCTACTACTCTCCTCTTCAGTGGTGCATTCAAACCATTCATATGCAGTGTGATTATTGAAAGGCAGTGTTTTATTGCTCTCATTTTGTTGAGTTCTTTTTGGTGTTGTTGCTAGTTACTTTGGTCCATGCTGCTTTCTGTGGTACCTCTGTAAGAAGGATATCTCTCAGTGTTTGCTGCAACTCTGGTCTTGTTTTTTTTTTACAAACTCCTTCATCAGGTTATGACAAGAAATCTGGAGGACAATTATCAGGCCAAATGACTTGAAGTGATACATATTTATTCCCATTCTAAATAAAGGTGACCTGAAAGAGTGTGGAAATTAACATATAATATCACTTATATCATATGCAAGCAAAATCCTGATGAAGATTAACTAGAAATAACTTGGAAGACCACATTCAAAGAGAACTACTAGAAATACAATCTGGGTTTAGAAGAGGCTGTGGCACTAGAGACATTAACATCAATGTCAGATGGATCTTGACAGAAAGCAAAGAGTAACAGAGGGATATCTATCTGTGTTTCATTGACTATGCAAAGCTATTTGACTGTGTGGATAGCAACAAATTGTGATTAATCTTGAGGAGAATGGGGATCCCAGAACACTTGCTTGTGTTTACATGAAACCTATACTTGGATCAGGAAGCAGTCCTCAGAACAAAACAGGGAAACACTGCACAGTTCAAAATCAGGAAATGAGTGCATTAGAGATGTGTCCAGTCTCTATACTTTTTCACTTTATATGCAGAACAGATCATTTGGAAGCTGAACTTTATGAGGAGGAATGTGGCAAAGGATTGGAGGAAGACTCATCAATAACCTATAGTATGTAGATGACACAGCCTTACTTGCAAAAAGTGAGGCAGATCTAAAGCATTTGCTGCAGAAGGTCAAGGACTATATGGAATGAAGATCAGCAACAAGAAGGCAAAGAAGTATAGTACTCCCTAACCTCAAAACCTACCACACAGCAGTAGTAACTAAAATAGCATGGTACCAGTACAAAGACAGGCACATAGACCAATGGAACAGAATTGAGAACCCTGCTATCTATGGTCAACTTATATTCAACAAGGAAACAAAATTCATCAAATGGGGAAATGACAACCTCTTCAACAAATGGTGCTGGTAAAATGGGACTGCTACCTACAGAAAGCAGAAACACGATCCACATCTTACACTATACACAAAAATCACCTCACCTCAAGGTGGATAAAAGACTTGGGAGTAAAGCCACAAACCATAAAGTTCGTAAGAGACAAACTGAGATCAAACTTAGAAGCCCTAGTCTACGGTATAAAGAGACTGCCAAATACCACCAGAAATGTACAATCTGAAGAGGATAAAATTGATGGATGGGACCTTCTAATGATTGAATCTCTGTGTTAATTAAAAACTTTTTTCAACAGAGTGAAAAGAAGAACTACTGACTGGGAACAAACATTTGCCAATATCGTCTCAGACAAGGGTCTCATAACACAAGTTTACAGAATACTCCTGGGATTCATCAAGAGAAAGGCTAATAACCCAATTACAAAATGGGCAAAAGACATGGAAAGTATTTTCACAGAGGAAGATATTCAAGTGGCCAACAGACATATCAAGAAATGCTCCAAATCACTGGCAATAAAGAGATGCAAATCAAAACCACAATGAGAAACCATCTCACTCCAGTAGCAGTAGCAAAGTTTAACAAGACAGTAAGTGATTAATATTGAAGAGGACATGGTGAAATAGTAACTCTTACATTGTTAGTGGGTTTGTACAATGGTATAACCAATCTGGAAGGCAGTTTGGTACTTCCTTAAAAAGCAGAACATAGGAAATTTCATATGACCTAGCTATTACACTGCTTGGAATATACCCCAAGAAAATGAGAACTGAGGCTCAAAGGGAATTTGTACACCAATGTTCATAGCAGCATTATTCATTATCACAAGAACATTGAAAAAGTCCAGATGACTAACCACAAACAAATGGATTAAGAAGTTGTGGTACTTTCATTCAATGGAATACTACTCAGCATGCAGGAGAAAACATTTTGTAAATTACTATATAACTTGAGAGGTACTGGATATCATTATGTTGAATGAACTAACTCAGTCTCACAAAGACAAATAGTGTATAAAAAAGTCATTGTAGAATGAGTATGAAGATCCAAGGTGGAAGGGGGGAGTGTGGAAATAGAGGGGTGAGCATGGGGGGATATTAATCATAGAGTTGCACAATTCGATGGGTGGGTGGCATGAAGGAAATAGGAAGGATCTTTTGTGAAAAAACCAAGGTATTCAAACCTTGTAAATAAGTCAGAGTAATATTATTTAAAAAAAAAAAAGACAAAGATTCTCCCCACTGCACTAATTGGCAGCACCATGATACATGAAGAAGATGGAGGCTGTTAACAATTACAGCTTGTTCCACTCAAAAATTAACATTCTTGGCACCAGCAGTCATAAAATCAAAAGACAAATTGCATTAGGTAAATCTGCTATCAGGGACCTTTCCAGAGTAGTGAGAAGCAATATTGTTAATCTAGAGACTACGGTGCGCCTGATCCAGTCCATGGTTTTTGCAATTATTTGCTACATAACAGAGAGTTGGGTAATGACTAAGGATGATACAAGAAGAAATGATGCCTTTAGGTTGTGGTGCTGGAGAAGTCTTGAACATACAATGGAGTGCCAAGAAAACAAATAGGTCTTTCTTGGGGAAGGTGAAACCAGGTTTCTCCTTGGAAGCTAGGATTTTGAAGCTCTGTCTCACATACTTTGGACATGTGGACAGGAGGGATCAAACTTAGGAGAAGGACACCAGGCTAGGAAGAGTACAGGAGATTAAGACCCTGGAGGAGATAGATTGATACAGTAACTAGGGCAATGGGGGGTAAGTGTATTGGAGTCAGTGAGACTGGCTCAGGACAGGGCAGACTTCAGAGCTGCTGTACATAGGCTCACTATGAGTTGCAGGCAACTCGATGGCACAACAACAACAATATAGACAGTATGAATGACCCAGAAAGCATCAAAAGAAGATAGAGGGAATACACAGAATCACTGTACCAAAATCACGTAACTGACAGTGAAAAATTTCAGGAAATACCATATGAACAGGTTGTTGTTTTTATGTGCTGTCAAGTTGCCTGTGACCCACAGTAACCCTATGTACAGCAGCTCTGAACCCTGCCCTGTCCTGAGCCAGTCTCACTAATTTTGACACACCAATGGTAATGAAGGAGGAAGTAGAATCTACATTGAAGACATTGACAGAAAATAAAGCCCCAGAAATTTATAGAATACCAACTGACTTGTTTCAATGAACAGATGCAGCCCTGGATGAGCTCACCAGTCTATACCAGGAATTTTGGAGGATAGCTGTCTGGCCAACAGTTTGGAAGAGATACTTATTTGTTCCCATTCCCAAGAGAAGTGATCAAACAGAGTGTGGAAATGATTAAACAATATCATTAATATTACATCAAGCAAACTACTGCTGAAGATCATTGAAAAACTACTAGATTCAGGATGCTCCATGCCAGTGTGAAGCCGTGTGGATCAGAATTTAAAGCACCAAGTGGATGAAACACCCAACTTTGGATCTGTGAAGGTATAAGAGGGTCTGTTACCTGCTTCTCAGATGAAATAAACTGGAGCCATGAAGCTTCAGACAGCATAGTGGAAGAGAGCAAGGCTCCCGGCCACCACCACCACTTTGCCCCCAGATGAGGACAGTGCTGCCACTTGGTCTCAACAATTTCAGCCAAGTCCTGACAGCAAGATACTTGGGAACCAGTCCAAAGCTACTGCCCAACTACCTGGGGGTCGGGGAGAGAGCAAGAGAGAGAATTAGCTCTCTTCCCCATTCCTGAACGCTCCTTTTTCCAAACAGCTTGCGCCTGTGTGAATATATGGCATTGACCTGTTTGCTTTAATATGAAACAAACAAAAAGCAAACGACTCCTTCCTTATCGTCTTCTCCTTTCCACCACGATCATGGAGTGACTTAAGCCTTCCTTGCAGTACAGACTCACTTTCTCCTCATGATCCTTCACGCCCAGGGCATCATCTCAGCAGCCTGACCTTCTTGCCGCTTCTCAGCTTCAGCTCAACCAGGCACTGTTATTTGGCTGCACGGTCATATTAGTTGCAGATTTTTTGTTTTTAAAAGCAGGTATCCTTTTTATGAGAGGAGAAGAAAAAGAAAACAGAAACACAAGTGTATGTATGTAGAGCTGAACTTTCCTGCTTTTTTCACCACCTCATCTGTCTCCTGAGGTCTCCTTTCACCCCTCTCCTGTTTGGTTTACTTATCGCTGCAATACCGTGAAGAAATTATGCTTGAGAATGACCCCCCTCCCTGCTTGGTTAACCTTTGGTTGGTTGATCTTTGAGGTTATTTGCAAGAAGTGGAGGACTGTTTAAGAGCCTGATCATGAGCATCTTTTTATATTCAGCTACGTGCTTTGGAAGCAGTGGTGTGAGCAAAGCATCTCAGTTGGATTCCTGCCTCAAGGGGGATTCTGGGCAGCCTAGGGAAGCTGATGGTTTTCTTTTTTTCCCATAAAACCACACTTTCCTCTCCCCCGCCCTGGATGCTTCTAAAACTAGTTGATATACTGACCCCAGATCCCGAGAGATGATTCATGGAAATACAGAATCTTTGGTGCTTTCCACGTTTGTCCAGGATGAGGGGAGCCAACAGAGCCACAGGCTCGTGATCAGGATTTGCTTTCAGGTTTCCCCACCATTTGGCTTCTTGGTGGCTGCTCGCCTCCTTTCCACATTGCCACCCCTAAATATTACTTACCTTCTTTACTCAGCCTGCCTCTCTGTCCACCTTTCACGTCACTCGTCACTGAAAATCAGATCCATCTACTAGTTACAGGAATTTCTTCTGGTAGAGACTGCAGCTGAAATGTGCTCGGCAAGGCTGCTGGGAAATTGTCATTACTCCTTTTCTTTACTCACAGCAGCAGACTGCAGGAACCGAAGTGCCCTTCTCAAGGGCCTTGTTCAGACACTGGGGCTTGTAGTTCACCAACTGTCTGGGTGGCTGCACAGCGGCCTTTAGCAGAGTTTCTGTGTGAACTTTTGTTTTTGTGTGGGTTTTGGATTTGTTTTTCTTTTTATAAATAAGTAAAATAAGGAAATTGTCCCAAATTTTGTTATCCCAAGGAAGAGGACATGTCACATGCATTCTGTCTGTCTGGCAGAGGTGCTGCATGCTGTCTGCTGGTGGGTGGTTGGTTCCAAAGATGGCTCGGAGGATATGCCGTTACAAGGTGGGATGAATGGCTTGACAACCCCATTCCTCTACTCCCTGTCCCACAGACTATGGGGGAAGATTCTTCTTAGGAACTGTCAAGTAACTTTGTTGTTGTTTACTATTTTTAACAAGTAAAAGTGCTGGTCTCCTGTCTGGGGAACTTCTGAGGAAGGGTAGCTTTATTGAAAGATGCTTTAGAGCTTAAATCAATCATTTCCCTTCTTGCCTTCACTCTCAGACCTTTTGACTATCTTAGCTTTTTATTTTCCTTCTTTGCCTCCTGAACATTTTCTCACCATGACCAACACTAACCTGCCCAGCATTTCTCTCCCATCTCTCTCCTCTCCCCCGCACCTGTGGTGCGCCCACCTCGCCCTCGGCCTCTTGCATCCCCCACCACATCAGCATTGTCAAGCTGCCCATGGGTGAATCTGGGTTTGCTGAAGCTACACAAATTCATCTCAGCCTGTGTTCTTTAAAATATGTCCACACATACTCACAGCAGACTCTGGTGCACATTATTTGTCAAAGGGAGAAAAAAAAGGTTTTCTTAATTTGACATTCAACAGAACAGTCTGGGATGCTGTTATAGACTCAGATATACACAGAAGGTATCCCTGTAAACAGAAGAACAGTACTTTCTGTTTGAGGTGAAAGTCAAACAAAAAGGTGGCCTGATCTCCAGCTCTTTTCTCTTATACTATATATCTCTTCTCCTATCTTCCCAAATAAAAACAAACAAAACCACCAGAATTTATTTATATGTATTGATGTTTTAGGTGTAGGTTAAAAAAAAGGTAAATGTTTAAAAAAGGCTAGAGTAGTATATAAATAGGGAATTGCTAGAAGTTCAAGGATTTAGAAGAGGTTGTGACATCAGGGACATCACTGCTGATTTTAGATAGATGCTGACTGAAAGTAAAGAATACCAGAAGACTGTCTATTTATGCTTTATTGACTGTGCAAAGGCATTTTATTGTGTGGATCATGACAAATTATGGCTAATGATAAGAAGAATGGGAATTCTAGAAGAGTTAATTGTGCTCATGCAGAACCTAGACCAAAACCAGGAGGCTGTTGTTCAAACAAAGCAAAGGAACACTATTGTTGTTGATTGCCATCAAATTGAGTATAACTCATAGCGACTCTTACAAAAGACCTAATGCTTATCCATAACTATCATCGTTTCTCCAAGTTCATAGAGTTTCCAAAGGCATATGGTTTAGGAAGTGGATGCCACTCCTGCTTCCAAACCTATTTTACAACTGGGAGCTCTGCCAAACATTGGAAAACCATTATGGTAGTTGATACCCCGGTGGCAAAAGGTTCAACATCACAGCAAACCCAAGTTACCTCATACAGCACATTTTCAAAGTAAAGTGGAAGAATGTTCCTCCAGATATAACAGCACTAGTCTCATTTAGCAGTGGTTAAATGTCATAAAGTGAAATACGACTCAGAGTGAGTTAGCACAAAAGACTTGAACTCTGTTCTATAACTAACATAATTTCTGTACATTTATAGAGTTTAGAGAAGGGTACAATACATGGTTTAAAATTCAGAAAGTTGTGTGTCAGGGTTGTATTCTCTCTATATACCTATTTAATCTGTGTGCTGAGCAAATTATTCAAGAAGCTGGTCTCTCTGAAAAGGAATGTGGCATCAGGATCAGAGGGAGACTCTTCAATAACCTGTGTTATGCAAATGACACAACCTTGCTTGCTGAAAGTGAAAAAGACTTGAAGCACTTGTTGCAGAAGATCAAGGATTGCAGCTGTCAGTATGGATTACATCTTAATGTCAAGAAAACCAAAATTCTACCATTAGACCAATAGGCAGCGTCATGATAAAAATTCTAACTGCAAACAACTTTGTATTGCTTGAGTCCACAATTAACATGCTTGGTACTAGCAGTCAGGAAATCAGGAGATGTATTACACTGGGAAAGTGTGCAGTTGGGGATCTCTCCAAATTATTGAGGATAATATAAGTTTGAATTTACCATTAGTATTCATATAACGTGAGAAATAATACACTTCAGAAATTTACAGCCAAAGTCATTACTTCTTAGACTGAGTTCTCTGAAGAAATAAAAATAATGATGCTTAAAAAAAATAAAATACGTCTTGTGTAAAGATGCTTTTCTTAGATCAAGGAAATAGTCCAAACCCTGGGCAATACCAGTGAGAATAAATCTACGCTTAGGCATACTACAGTAAAATTACAAGTTAATAAAGAAGAAAGTTTTGAAATAAATCAGAAAATTAGGCAGATTAATTTACAAAGGAAAAACAGCTTGGTTACTTTCGATTACTAGAGGTATTTCTTCATCAAGAATAATATCTCCCAAGTTTTGAGTAACTATGACCTAGAATTCTATAACCAAGTTAGCTATTACACAATTGAGTTGGATTAAAGATGTAACGACATAAACCAAGAGATTGAATTCAGATTTCACTGTAAAATTTATTCTTACCATGTTGTTATTGTTATGTGCTGTCGAGTCACCTGTGATTATGTACAATAGCTCTGAAGCCTGCCCTGTCCTGAGCCAGTCTCACTGACTCCAACACACCTATCCCCATTGTCCTAGTTACTGTATCAATCCATCTCATCCGTAGTCTTGTCTCCTGTACCATCCATCCACTCTTCTAAATGTGATGTCTTTCTCCAAGATCAGTCACTCTTAGCCACATGTCCAAAGTATGTGAGATAGGGCTTCAAAACCCTAGCTCCCAAGGAGAAATTTGATTTCACCCTCTCCAAGACAGACCTATTTGTTTTCTTGGCACTCAATGGTATGTTCAAGAAACTTTTTCTTTAACCTGTTCTTAAAGGGAATGCCTTTAACCTCTCTCCATTAAGAACAATGTTGGCTCTTGGGTTTTCATAGATACTTTTTACTATGTTGAAGAAAT
>NW_006400123.1:587791-589158 GCF_000299155.1 Elephantulus edwardii
TAAAATTCACTTGTAAAACCATCTGGTCCAGGGCTTTTCTTGGTTGGAAGTTGTTGTATTGCCTTTTCAGTTTCTTCTTTTGTAATGGGTCTGTTCAGATGTGAAAGCACAATTACTCAAATGAATCAAAATTCATTCTTTCTAACAATTATATTCTAGCACCTGATGAAAAGTCATTAATGTTATGCCATTCTAATGTCTTACTCTCCATTCTTAACATTTAAAAATGTTAATGAAAATTCTGGACAAAAACTTTGGTCACTTAATACCATCATCATCCTTGCCATTTTAAATTTTGTGCAACCAGAGAAAGCAGACAAGGATTTGGCATCTTAAGTACTGCTGTATACCTATGGGTTTAATGTTTTCTTGTCACTTCTCTTTTGTTTCTTTAGAACAAGTAGATTTTAATCACCAAAAACATGACTATAGAAGGAAAAGATACACATAGAATACGTATTGGACATTTAACAGGGATAGGGAGGGAGGGAAAGAGGAGTACAAGTGAATAGATGAATTGAGTGAAGGGAAAGAGGCAGACTGTTTTTATTATAATTAATTAATTACACTGACGAATGGTAATTAGGGTTCTAAAGCAAAATGTCTATGAATGATTGTATGAAAAACCAACATGACTTATAAATATTTCAAATAAAAAGAAATACATTTTAAAAACAACAACCAAAAAAGGGCTCTGTCTAATCTATTTGACATTCCCCATTCTTCATAATACTTGGGAAGCTTACTTCTAGTTCTTTGTCCACAATCTGCTCAGTGATTTCCTTGTCCCTCTCGTATTTTGGAATTCTAATCATACATATGTTGTTCCTTTTCATTTGACGCTATGACTACAGTCATTGTGTCAACCAATCTTATTGAGAGTGTTCCTTTCTCATGCTGACCCTCCACCTTTTGAAGCTTAATGTCTTATTCTGAGGACTGGACCTCCTTACAAAATGCCCAGAGTATGTGAGACGGACATCTTTGCCTTCAAGGAGCATCCTGATTTCACTTTCTCTAGGACAGATCTATTTGTTCTCTTAGCAGTCAAAGGGATATTCTGTAAGCATCTTCAACTCCACATCTCAAATACCTCAAGTCTCCTGTCATTCTTAGTCACTCACTGTGCAACTTTCAGGTACATAGTAGGTAATTAAGAAGACCATAACTTGAATCAGGTACACCTTAGTCTTTGAACTGACATCATTGCTCTTTAGAACCCTAGAGGCATCCCTGACAGCAGAATTTATGTAATGTAATTCATCTTTTGATAGATCTCATGTATGCAGAGCACATTATCTGAGAGGCTGGGCTCTATGAGGAGAATTGTGGCATCAGGATTGGTGGAAGATCTATCAACAATCTCC
>NW_006400123.1:589879-603622 GCF_000299155.1 Elephantulus edwardii
GTTGGCGCAGGATAGAGCAGGGTTTAGAGCTGTTGTGCATAGGGTCGCTATGAGTCGGAAACGACTCGATGGCACATAACAACAACAATTCATCTTTTGACTTCTTTATTGTTGCTACTAAGGGTGTTAATCGTGGATCCAAATTAAAAAAAAAAACCTATCAGAAGTTCAAGCAGGATTTAGAAGAGGCTGTGGCACCAGTGATATTACTGCCCATGCCTGATGGATCCTGCCTAAAAGCAAAGAATACCAGAAGACTGTCTATTTATGCTTGATTGACTAGCATAAAATCATTTGACTGTGTGTGTCCTAACAAAGTATTGCTAACCTTGACACAAATGGGAATTCTAGAACAGTTAATTGTGTTCATGCGAAACTTATACCAAGAGGCTATTGTGTGGACAGAGCAAGGGAACACAACATTGTTTAAAGTTAGAAAAGGTGTGTGTCAGGGTTTGTATCTTTTCTCCATTCTACTTAATTTGTATGCTGAGCAAATTAGTTGAGAAACCAGTCTCTATGAAGGAGAATGTGGCATTAGTTTGGAGGGAGACACCATCAGTAACCTTTGCTATGTGAATGTCACAACTTGGCTGAAATTGAGGAGGACTTGAAGCATTTGTTGAAAAATGTTCAACACTGCAACCTTGAATATGGATTGCATCTCAATGTCAAGAAAACAAAAATTCTCCTCACTGGACCAATAGGTAACATCATGTTGTTGTTGTTGTTATGAGCCATCGAGTCGCCTGCAACTCAGCAACCCTACGTACAACAGACCTAAACCCTGCTCTATCCTGTGCCAATCTCACTGTCTCCAACACACCTTGATTACCCCAGTCACTGAATCAATCCACCTAATAGAGGGTCTTCCTCTCCTGCACTGTCCCTCTAACATCCCAAGCATGATGTCCTTCTCCAAGGTCTGCTCCCTCCTTGCAACATGCCCAAAATATGTTAGATGAAGCTTTAGAATCCTTGCCTCCAAGAAACAGCCTGATTGAACCCTTTCTAGGACAAACCTGTTCGTTTTCTTAGCAATCTATGGTATATTCAATACTCTTCTCCAAGACCACAGCTCAAAGGCATCAATTCTCCTTCTGTCATCCCTAGTCATTGTACACCTCTCTGATGCAAAGCAAGTGATTGCAAAGCAATGCCTGTATCCGGTCCACCTTAGTCTCCAGACTGACATTGTTGCTCTTCAGTACTTTGGAGAGGTCCCTAACAGCAGACTTTCCTAGCTGCTGGTGCCAAGAGTGTTGATTGTGGGGCTAAGCAAACTAACACTGTTAACAATCTCAATCTCCTCACCATTTATAATGATGTTGCCAATTAGTCCAGTGGTGAGAATCTTTATTTTCTTGATATTAAGCCTCAGTCTATATTGAAGGATGCAGTCTTTGACCTTCTGCAGCAAGCACTTCAGGTCCTTTTCAGTTTCAGCAAGCAGGTTTGTGTTTGTTATCTGCATAACATAGATTGTTGATGAATCTTCACCCAATCCTGATGCCACATTTCTCCTCATACCACCCAGCCTCACAGATAATCTATTCTGCATATAAGTTGAAAAGTTATGGAGATGAAACACCTCTCTGGTGTACACTCCTCCCAATTTTGAACCATGCAGTGTTTCCTTGCTCTGTTGTGACTGTTGCCTCCTCATCCAAGTATAGGTTTCTCATAAGCACAATCAAGTGTTCTGCAATTCCCATTCTTCTCAGAGTTAGCCACAGTTTGTGGTGATCCACACAGTCAAATGCCTTTGCTTAGTCAATGAAACACAGATAAACATTCCTCTGGTAATCCCTGCTTTCAGCCAAGATCCATCGAACATTAGCTACAATATCCCTAGTACCAGGACCCTAGTATCACAGTCTGTCATGATAGATAGTCAAATAATTGAGACTGTCACTTATTTCATCTGACTTATATCCACAATCAATATACTTGGTATCAGCAGTTAGAAAATTAGGAGATGTATTGTACCGGGAAAGACTGCAGTCAGGGACCTCTCCAAATTATTGAGGAGCAATGATGTAAGTTTGAGAACTAAGGTGTACCTGATTCAGGCCATGATCTTTTCATTCACTTGCTATGCATCTTAAGAGTTGAACAATGGATAAGGATGACAGAAGAATTGATGCCTTTGAATAGTGGTGTTGGGGAAAAGTGCTGAATATCTCATGGCCTGCCACAAGAACAAGCAGGTAAGTCTTAAGAGAAGGTGCAGCCAGAGTGCTTGTTGGAGGTAAAGATGATGAAGTTTCATCTCACATACTTGTTGCTAGGAGAGGTTTTCCTTGGAGAAGGACATCATTCTTGACAAGGTGGAAGAAAGGTGAAGGAGAGAAAAATCAACTAGGTGATACATTCACTGTGGCAATGGGTTTACGTGTGTCAGAGATTGTGAAGATGGCACAGGATAGGAAAAAGATCTATTATTCATAGGGTTACAATGAGTCATACTCGATGACATCTAACAATAACAACAACAGATTCTCTAGCATACAAATATGAAACAAAACTCCTTAAAAATAAAAAGGTACAAAATGTAGCTGTTCCCAAATAAATTTAACAGTAAACATTTTTATTCCATTCTCTTGTTTTAAAAAAAGAGGAAAGCAGCCTTGAAAACCCTATGGAGTATAGTTCTATTCTTCAACACGTAGTATTGCTGTGAGTTAGAACCAGAGAAATAGCGACTGGTATGGTAGTTCAGCTTTTAAAATTATGTTGTTAAACATATGTCTTCATCTGGCTATTTAACACTCTCCCTATATTTCATTAGTTTATTTTACTTTTTGTTTCCTTCTACCCAGTCCTTTGCAGTATTTCCTTGACAGCATCACTGTTTCTGAGGATAGATGTGACAAGAAGACAAAATGTTTTTCTGCTTTTGATTTTCAAAATTCAAAGCATTTATAAGAATTAATGAGTGCAGTCCTTCCAGAATGAAGATTGTTGCAGCAAAGATACCCAGTAAGAAACAAGTACAGATAGAAGCACATCTATCTTCATGGCAGCATTATTAACAGCGAAGAGATGAAAATAGCTAATTGTCCATGAAAGCATAAAGAATAACCAAACTGGGGTACATACAAACAAGAGAAAAATTATAAAAATGGAAGAATTTAAGAAACACCTTGTAACATGGGTAAGTCTAAAGGACACCTTTTTGGAGTGAAGTAAATTAGCCACAAAATGACAAACACTGGGTGAGTTCACTATTATTCAAACCTAAGGGAAGGCTTATAACAGAGAAACATTTCTTAAAGGTTAGGAAGGATGGAATAGAAAGGGGAAGAAATATGAGTAACATCGTAATAAGCTCACTCTCTGCTGTTGGCTCCAACTTACAGTGACATTCCATTGTTTTTCCAAGGTTATGAATCACAATGGGAGGAAAGCACTTGTCTTTTATCCATGGAGTTGATAGAGGATTTGCATTGCAAGAGACTCAAAGCTATGGGTCAGCAGCACAGTCTTCTACTTCCTGAACCACCAGGACTTCCTAACTAAATCATAGATATTTATTAAGAAGGATGAAGGAAAACATAATAGTCAGTGAGGAGGTAATCAGCATAGTATCAATAGAGAAAAGGAAGATACACAGGAGAAACAGATACCATAAAGAAGAAGATTGGCAAGAAGCACTATTATTGTGGGCCCGATGGAGCTGAACTTGAATCACTGTCACAGTCACACAACCTTCACTTGCATAAGCAGAATGTGTGGCCTAACCACGAGGGATATTATGGTTGAACTTCCCTCTGACCTGAGAAGACTTCACAGATACAGGCAGTAGAATACCTGAGGAACACCAGTGACCTACCTCACCTCTCCAAGATCTACGTCATATTCGGAATCTCTGGTAATCGTGACGGATGACTCCCTTAAGTTTTAGACAAAGAATATGGGAGAGCAGTCATATGGAAGAGAGTCACAAACACTGCTATAGCACACCCCAATCCCAGGGCCTCCCCCGACTTCAGAGAAACTCTATTCAAACGCTACCCAAACTCACTGCCACTGAGTGAATTCCAACCCATGGCAGCCCTGTAGAATGACACAAAACTGCCTCGTAGTCCCCAAGGCTGTATATCGTATCACCAGTAGACTGCTACAGCTCTCTCCAATGGAATGGCTGGTTTTGAACGGTTGACTTTTTGGTTAGGCGTCAACTGCTAAAAGTAAAATAAAATTAACTTATTAAGGGAAGAGTAGCAATGGTAAATGTCCTCTTTAATTTTGTTTGTTTGTGGTTTTAGGTTGATATGAAATCCCTAGCATGGGGAGATAAATGACAATTTAAAACTCTAATTTGAAAATCAGTGGTACTCAACAACAACAACAATTTGAAAATCAGATTACATTTGTTCTTTTCAAAATAACCCAAAATGTTTTCGCATTAAATCAGTTATCCTTATCATTAATGAGAAATTGCAATAAATAGAAAGAAGTATCGGTAATGCCACCATCTGGAGATAGCCACCCTTAACATTTTAGTATACGTGCCTGCCAAGCACATTCTGAAATAAAATTATTCCGATTTCAAGCATCTGACTTTGCGAAAGTTTGCTTTCAGACTCTCACTTTAGTTCACAAGAACTGGGCTGATCATCACAAAATGAGAGCTGCAACAAAGGGATAAAAGCTTTTCTGGAGATGTCAAGCTGGTGATGATTGCAATAGATTTCCTGTGGAAAAAAAAACACGCAAGTTTTCTAGTTTATACAGATATATTGCAGTGGACTTAGTGGATAATTTTTATTGGTCTTTTTTAGTGTTTATATCAGAAACAGTACAAGAATGCTAAATAACAAATCTGCCCAAGAGGCAGTGGTTTAAAACAACAATCATTTATTCTTTTTCCGGAGTCCAGGCTGAACTAGGCTGACTCATAATGAACGTTTGAGGAACAGAGCTGAGCCTTACCTTTACTATCCTCATATATAATCTTTGTCCTGCTCCAGTGCACTGTGGTAGTCACACTGTCAACATCTCACCGAGGCTATTCATTCCTTTCTTTCACTGACTCCCTCTCCCCGTCCCAGCATTGATGTATCTCTGCAAGGTTTTGTTCCTCCAGAAAGTAAATACCTAAAGTAAATGAGATGAGGTTTCACCATTCTTGCCTGGTTGCCTGTCTTTAAGACAGATTTGCGTGTTCTTTTGGCAGTTCAAGGTATGTTCAATACTCTTTGCCAACACCACAACTCAGAGGCTACAATTCTTCAATCTTCCTTATTCATTATCCAATTTTTAGATGCATAAGAGGCAATTAAAAAGACAACGACTTTACCAGGTAATCTTGAACTGTGTCTTTAATCTGACCAGGTGTCTTTAAATTGACAACAATGCTCAATAGATTTTCCCAATCCAACACATCTTTTGATTTCATGACTGCTGCTACCATGGGTGAAAGAACCTATTTCTGTCCTTAATATATTAGTTACCTGCTGTGACCATAACAGAAATACCAGTAGTGAATGACTTTAAAGTACAGAATTTTATTTTTTCACAAAGAAAGCTAAATGTCAAATGAAGGTTTTACCATGCCCATTTCTTTTATGAATGTCTCTCCTAGTTTCTGGTATATGTTCCTTTACTTGTGGACGGGAACTTATTTGGCATTTGTCTTTACTGTGTCTCTGGCTATTCTGCTCTGTTTAGAAAACATTTCTCGGAAGTGATTAGGTTTAGGATTCCACTGTGCTCTGACATTAGTATAACAGAAAAATCTCTAATGTCAAACAGTGTCATAATCAGATACATGAGCTAGAGGCTTGGCCACAGTCAGGAACACCACTAAAATAATAAAATAATAAATCCGAGGTTATGTCTGTTCATATTGGTAGTAAAAATGCTATTGAACTAATCTAGCGAGACTGCAGAAGTCAAGCTCCTACTTGCAATACACCTGACAGTTAATTAGCCCAAACAAGTCAATAGTTAAGCACAAAGTCAAAGGAGAGGGAGGTTCACCCCACCTACCATCAGGCCCAAGAGAGTCACACATTCAAGAACCAACTGAAGTATGTTCTTCCCATGAAAAATTAGAGGCAGAAAATATTTTAATAATTATTTAATCTATTCAATTACATTTCAGTAGAATATACTGAATATCACACATTTGCTTTGTTAACTCTCAGCATAATTCTATACTGTTAAAGGTAATTGCATTTTGAATTGCAACAAATTGCCCTGAAATAATTTTTCATGGATGAACCACTTTCACAGGAAGAGAAAAGAAAAATATGCTTTTAGTGAGTTTATTTTGACCAGCCTGATCTGTAATTGCTTTCCCATGGTAGTGACTGTTGTTGTTATGTGCCATCAAGCCACCTTCAACCCATCACGACTCTATGTACAACAGTTCTGAAGCTTGCCCTGTCCTGAACCAGTCTCTCTGACTATGACCCACCTACCCCAGTTTCCCTAGTTACTGTATCACTCCATCTCATCTTGGTCTTCCTTTACTGTGCTGTACCTCCACCCTTCCAAGCTTGATGTCCTTTCCAAGGACCAGTTCCTTTTAGCCCATGCTCAAAGTATGCAAGACAAAGAAAATTCTAGCCTCCAAGGAGAAACTTGGTTTTACCTTCTCCTATGTAGTAGTTCATAGTATTATGTACAACAGTGACTGTTGTTGTTTGGTGCCATCAAGTCAAGCACAACTCATAGCCACCCCGTGAACAAACGGTCTGACTCTTGTTCTATCCTGTGCCTTCCTCACACTTCCTGACACAAAACAGCCCATTTTAGCAGTCACCACATCAATCCACCTGGTTGAGGATTGTCCTCTCCCTCACTGACCCTCTACCTTTCCCAACATCATGTTCTTCTCCAAGGAATAGTACTTCCTAGCAACATGTCCAGAGTATGTGAAGTGAAGCCTAAACATTATTACTCCAGAAAGCACTCTTGTATCATCTCCAAGACATAGCTGTTCGTTCTCTTGGTCATCCATGGGCTGGATGTTCAGTGCTTTTCTCCAACTCCACAACTCAAAGGCGTCAATTCTTTTTCTGTCATCTTTATTCATTAGCCAGGTCTCAGATGCATAGCTAGTAATCAGAAAGACTATGGCTTGAATCAGACACACCTTAGTCTTCGAGCTGACATCACTACTCCTCAGTAATTTGGAAAGGCCTCTAACTGAAGATTTTTCCAGTGCAATGTATCTCCTTATTTCCTGACTGCAAGGGTGCTAATTGTAGATCCAAGCAACATGAAGCTGTTGACAGTTTTAATCTCCCCTCCATCCATCATGACCCTATCTATTGGCTCAGGGGCAAGAAGGTTTGTTTTCTTGAAGCTGAAATGTATCCATATTGAAGGCTGCATTACTTCATGTTCTGCAAAAAGTGCTTCAAGTCCTCCTCACTTTCAACAAGTAAGGTTGTGTCGTCTGCATAACGCAGGTTATTGATAAGTCTTCCTCCAATCCTGATGCTACATTCCTCCTCATAGAGTCCAGCTTCTTGGATAATTTGCTCAGCATATAGATTGAACAGGTATGGAAACAGAATACAACCCTGACACACTCCCTTCCCAATTCCATACCATGCAGTGCTCCCCTGCTCTGTTTACACAACAGCCTCCTGATCCAGGTGTAGGTTCCTCATGAGCACAATCAAGTGCTCTGGAATTCCCATTCTTCTCAATATCAGCCTCAACTTGTTGCAATCCACATAGTCAAAGCCTTTGCATAATCAATAAAGTACAAATAAACATTCATCTGGTATTCCATACTTTCAACCAGGATCTATCTAACATCATCAATGATATCCCTGGTGCCACAGCCTCTTCTAAATCCTGCTTGAACTGGCTGTTCCAGCCATTTTTTTAATGATCTTCAGTAGTATTTTGCTTGCATGTAATATTAAAATAGTGACTAGTGATAGCAATCATAATAATGCTAAGTCCTGGTTCTATGATAAACCATCTTTGTGAACTATGTAGAAGCTTAAATTGTACCTTAAACACACATTCCTGGCAAAAGGTAATACGAAGACCAAATGCATCAGATACTATGAGTAGAGAGAGTTAAATTCAGGGTTACTAAAAGGTTCAATATGGGAGTCTTTGGAGGAGACAAATGGTTTCAAGTATATTTGGCTTCAAAATGGAAAGGTTGGAGATTCAAGCTCACCAAGAGGCATCTTAGGAGAAAATTCTGATGATCAGCTTCTGAAAAACCAGAAAATCTTTTAGGTTTTAGATTTTGCAAATCTTTTAGAACATCAAGAGTAGGAATGGTATCAAGGCAATTTTTTTTCCATCCCACCGAGGAAAAATGTGTTTTTCTCATGTATTGATGTAGGGCTTAGATTAGATGGACTCTTATTTCTATCTTTTTTTCCTTAAATATTTTTACTGGTTTTCATATAGTAATTCCTCTAAATTATGTTTAATTCATATCCATTGTGTTTTATAAAGGCTCTGTGTATTGTTTGGGGGGACTAGAAATAGGTAAAGAAGAAGGTATTGTTTGCCACAATGTCAATTAAGAAATTTATGAGACTCTGCTTATTGATTAACATCTAGAATTTCCTAAGATCCATTATCATAAACAAAAACTGAAGTGACTTTAAAAATAATGTCAGTGTAGTTTCTAATTCCATTCAACTTTCATGTGCTACTGCTGTCTTTGCATTTTTGTGAAGTTCAATTTCAATATCCCTGAAAACAGCACCACTCCTTTTTTCAAACAGGTAGGATTTTTTTTCCTTAAAAATATTGCCATTTTCTTCCTTTCTTTCTGCTTGCCAGCTTGTATTCCCTTCTCTTTCCCTCTTTCTTTAGTTTCACCCCCTTAAAAATAAATTTTTCTCTATATAAACTCATAAAATTGGAAGCTATGTGAAAGTCAGTGAGTTTAGATCTGTACTATTAGGTAAGTGCTCAATATTAAGAAAATTAAAATCCTCCCTATTGGACCAACAAGCACTATATGCATATATGTAAATAAGATCGAAGTTGTAAAAAATTTCATTTTTTTGAATCCCAAATCAAAACTATGGTAACAGCATCATGAAATCAAAAGATGAGCACTGGTGGCCAAGAAGCTGTATTGCAATCCTGAAGGCACAGGGTTTGAGGCCATCAGCTGCTCCGCAGCAGATGGATGGGCAATCTCCTCCACTGTGATTAACTACCTCTGAAAATCTATGGAAGGGTCACTAGAGTAGGTTCTGACTCAATGGTACAGAACAAGAGCAACAGCAGAGAAAACAAAGTAATATTTTTTTTTTTAAAAAAGAAAGTAATCAAAAGACAAATTGCATTGGGAAAACCTGCTATCAAGGACCTCTCCAACTCTATACAAGGATGTCAGACTAAAGATCAAGGTGCACTTGGTCCAAGCCAGAGTATTTTTGGATACTTCTATGCATGTAAAAGTTAGATCATGAGGAAGAATTAATTGCCTTTGAGTCGTGATATTGGAGAAGGTACTGAATATTCCATGGACTGTCAAAAGAACAAACAAGTCTGTCTTGCAGGAAGATGCAATCAAGGTACTTCTTAGAGGCAAGAATGATGAAGATTGGTCTCGCATACATTGAGCATGTTGTCAAGAAGGGTTAGTCCTTGGAAAAAGGTATCATGCTTGGAAAGGTGGAGGGCCATAAAAGCCCCTCAACAAGTTGGATTGGCACAGTGACTATAACAACAAGCTCAAGCATGACCGAGATGGTGAGGATGGCACAAGATAGGATAAGATTTATTGTTCACAGGTTCCCTATGAGTCCTAGCTGACTGAATACAGAACAACAACAACACAGAGCTGTTCTCTGGTGGATTGTCCACAGTGAGTTTCACTGCTAATTCAAAGATACAACCTATCTTATAGCTTGAATTGACCAATAGCTCTAAGAGAAAAAATGTGCACTCTATTCTCATGTTACTCACAATCTCAGAAGTCCAATTGAGGGACAGCTATGGGTCAGTTCCTATTTGATGACATTGAAAGAGGCAGAGAAAAAGAGAGTTTGAAAACTAAGGTATACCTAACAGTCATAGTGTGTCTAATTGCTTCATGTACAAGTGAAAGACAAACAACGAATGAAAAACACAAAAGAATAATTGCCTTTGAAGTGTGGTGTTGACACAGATTGTTAAATATAACTAAAGAACTAACAAATCTATTTTGGAGGAAGTATAGCCAGGGTGCTCTTTAGAGACAAAGAAAAAGAAACTTTGTCTCTCACATACTCTGAGCAGGTTGTCAAGAGGTACCAGTACTTGGAAAAAGACATCATGCTTGGAAAAGTAGAGGTTCAGTGAAAGAGAGGAAGATACACAACAAAACAGGCTAACACAATGACTGCAACAGTGGGCTTGGGCGTGGCAGAGATAGTGAGGTAGAAGATAAGACAAGGTTTCGGATCTGTGGTTCATAAGATCACTATGAGTCATAGTCAACTTGACAAAATACAACAACAACATACTAACATAGATAGGCTACATAGAACTGGAAATATTTTTTGTTCGTTTTGAGTGCTTTCTAATGTCAATATTTCAGAAGACTGGTGTGTGCCAGATAGGATGAGAAGAAGGGCCTATATTTTATGAGATATATGAGTTTCTGAGCGCTGATTGCCTAATGGTCTGGTGGTGAGAGAGTTACACTGCCAACTCAAAGCTGGAGCTTTTCTGGTAGTTTTGAATCCACCATGTCCTAAGAGGAAGAAAGGAGGGGAATCTGCTCCTATGCAACTTGTTGTTATTATGTGCCATCGTGTCGCGTGTGACTCATAGAGGCCCAGTGTACAACAGTGCTAACCCTGCTCTGTCCTTTGCCAATTTTATTGTCTCGTATACACCTAGTCTAATTACACCTGTCACTGAATCATCAGTCCATCTCATTGAAGGCCTTCCTCTCTTTCTCAGTCCCTTCACCCTCCCAAGAATGATGTTCCTCTCCAAGGGCTGGTCCTGCCTTGCAACATGTTCAAAGTAGGTCAGATAAAGCATCAGAATCCTTGCTTCCAAGGAGCAGCCTGGTTTCACCCTCTCTGGGATGAACCTGTTTGTTCTCCTAGCAGTCCATGGTATATTAAATACTCTTCTCCAGTACCACAGCTCAAAGTAATCAATTCTCCTTCTATCATCCCTAGTCATTGTCCAACTTTCTGATGCATAGCAAGTAATTTCAAAGACCATAGCCTGTATCAGGCACACCTTAGTCTCCAGACTGACATTGCTGCTGTTCTGTACTTTGGGGAGGTGTCTGATAGCAGACTTCCCCAGTACAATTTGTCTTTTACTTTCCTGACTGCTGGTACCCAAGGATGTTGATTGTGGAGCCAAGCAAAATAAAGCTGTTCTCAGTCTCAGTCTCTTCACCATCTATAACGATGTTGCCAATCGGCCCAGTGGTGAGAATCTTTGTTTTCTTGATGTTGAGCTTTAATTCATATTTAAGGCTTCAGTCCTTGACCTTCTGTAGCAAGCACTTTAGGTCCTCCTCAGTTTCAGCAAGCAGGGTTGTGCCATTTGCTTAATGCAGATTGTTGACGAGTCTTTCTTCAATTCTGATGCCAAATTTCTCCTCATAGAGCCCAGCCTCCCATGTAATCTGTTCTGCATGTAGACTGAACAGGTTTGGAGATAGGACACATCCCTGGTGTACACCCTTCTAAATTTTGAACCATGCAGTGTTTCTTTGCTCCGTTCTGACGACTGCCTCCTGGTCCAAGTATAGATTTCTCATAAGCACAATCAAGTGTTCTGGGATTCCCATTTCTCAGAGTCAGCCACAGTGGGTTGTGATCTACATAGTCAAATGCCTTTGCCTAGTCAATGAAACACAGATAGACATTCCTCTGATACTTTCTGCTTTAAGCCAAGATCCACCTAACATCAGCTATAATGTCCCTAGATATAACTTCTAAAAACTCACAGATGGATCAACTATAAGTTTATTTAATCTTGACTGCAATCAATTGAGTAAGTGTGGGTAAAGTGGTATTGATATTGTGACAACAATGATCTTGAAGACATCAAGTTTAGAATAGGCCTAGCATAATTGTAGTTTTTGCTCACTTTCCTAAAATGGCAAGTATTTAATATGTTATTGTTATCTATTGTCAAGTCAGAATTGGCACATAGGTTAGCATCCAGCAGGTTTTCACAGACAGTTAATCAAATGGGAGGAAAATGCCCATTCTTCTCCCTTAGAATAGCTGGTGGATTTGAACTATGTTCCTTCAGGATTGCGGCACAACTTCTTACAACTAGGACCAATGTGACCCATATATGGTGGTCCACCATGCCACTTTACTAGCAATGATGTCAGTTGGAAGGTTAAGGTATGCCTGATTCAGGCCACAGTTTTCTCAGTAACCTGCTGTGCATCAGAGAACTGGGCAATAAATAAGAATAACAGAAGAAGAATTGATGCCAGAGAAGAATACTGAAGATCCTGTGGACTTCAAAAATAGCAAACTTATATGTCTTGGAGATAGAGCAGGCAGAGCACTCATAGAGGCAAAGATGGTGAAATTTCTTCTCACTACTCAGGGTGTGTTGTCAGGAGGGTCCAATCATTGGGAAAAGATAATCTTATTGGAAAGATTGAGGATCAGTGGAAGAGAAGAAGACCTTTAAGAAGTTGTATTGACACAGTGCCCATACAAATAGGCTCAAGTATACTAGAGAGGATGAAGATGGCACAGCTCTGCTATTCAGAGTCACTTTTTAGGCTGGAGTTAGAATACGGTATTTTTTATAACAAAACAAGAGAATACCGAATGGTTCAAAATCAAGAAAAGAGTACATCAGAGATGTATCCTTTCTTTGCACCTCTATTTGTAGAACATATCACTTCAGAGGCTGGACTTTATGAAGAACAATGTGGCATCAGGATTGGAGGAAGGATCATTAACAAACTGCATTGTGCAGATGAAATAACTTTGTTCACCAAAACTGAGGAAGACTTAAACAGTTTATAGAGACCAGCTTCTCCAATGGTTGGCTTAGAATACAGATTGAATAGATATGGAGATAGGTGTTTTTGTTTCTTGTATATATGCCAAATCTATGACATCACAATATCTAAACATTTGATTGCCAATCAAAGTCTGACAGTTTGAATATGCAGTCCCTCTCTGAGAGGAAGATGTGGCAGTTGCTTCTATAGCCTTGGAAACTTCTTTTCTGTCCTATGAGATTGACCTGCAGAATATAAATCAGGGCCAGATGGACAGAAATATAGTGTTATTAGTTGCTGTAGAGTCAGCTCCAATTCAGGACAATGCTATGTGCATAGAACAGAACTCTCCCATACCCTGCACCATTTCTGCTGTACTGAAATCCATTTTGCAGTCACTGCATTGATTTCTCTCATGGAAGGCCTTGTGTCCTTTGCTGACCCTCCACTTTTTCAAATAATATGTCCTTTTCCAAGGACCAGCTCCTCGTAACAATGCTTAAAGAATGCGAGACAAGTCTTATCATTTGCCTGTAAGTAACATTCTGGCCACATTTCTTCCAACACAAATGTATCCATTCTTTTGTCAGAATGAGAAGAGAAAAAATTTCTGTTGAGTCTGCAATTTAAGTCCTTGAGCCCCTGGCTCTTCCAGTTCTTGCTTTAGTTGGCTGGGCCACCTACAAATCCATCCTATTATGGAAAGTTGTTGTTGTTGTTGTTGTTGTTAAGTGCTGTCAAGTTATAGACGACTCATAGAGACCCTGTGAACAAAAGACCAAAACACTTGTATAACTTTCATA
>NW_006400123.1:603767-613083 GCF_000299155.1 Elephantulus edwardii
AGTGTCACAGTGTTGAGCATCACAGCAACCACGAGTTACCTCTGTACAGCAAATTGACAGAGCAGTGCTACACCACTTAAAAAAATGCTTGACCAAAACAAATTAAAACCAGGCTTGAGGGCCACAGATTAAAATCACCTACCTTTCGCTTGTTACCATCACTTTCTGTCGACTAGGCCAACTGAGTTCTCTCTTTGTTGTTGTTGTTGTTGTTGTTGTTGTTGTTGTTAAGTGCCATCGAGTCAGAGGCGACCCATAGCAATCCTATAAACGCAAGACCTGAACACTTGTATAACTTTCTTCATTTCTCCAAGTTCACAGGGTTTCCGGAGGCAAGCTATTTCAGAAGTGGATACCACTCCTGCTTCCAAGCTTGTTTTAATCGGGGAGCTCCACCAAAACCTGTCCACCATAGGTAACCATTATCGCATTTGGCACATCAGTGTCACAATGTTCAGCATCACAGCAACCACAAGTTACCTCTTCAAAACATTATAGAAGGTAGCAACTCAAATCTTATTTTTGCTATGTATGATTATCGGTCTGGTGTGTCATCCAACCAAATACTTCCTGATAGATATAATGACTCTGGATACTTCAAGGAAACGAGGTTAGGTTGTGACTGAAAATAAGAAAATAAACCTTAGGGTAATAGAGCTCTGGTGGCCTTGTGTCAAGAAGGTGGGCTGCAATCCTAAAGGCACGCAGTTTGAGACCACCACCAGCTGTTCCATGGGAGAAGGATGGGCAATCTCCTCCTGAAGGACTAACTGCCTCTGAAAACCTGCTGGAGGGTCTGCTATGGGTTGGTTCCAACTTGACGGTAAACAACAATAACAACAAACACCACCTTAGTGTAGTGCTAGTCCCTCAATTCCTTCAGCTCCTCCAGATGTCAGGAGTTACACTAACATGAAGTCTTAGAATGGATTCTGAAGCAGGCCTGTGCCCTGTGAGCTCTGTAACAGCCTCTTTTGCTAGCAATTATATTTTCTTTCCCTTCATTGGCCTTTTTTCTCGGTATATGGCTCAATCTTCTAGAAAGCCTTAAGAAGCTTTAAAGCGTGACTTCAGCTATTTTGTGGAGAAATGAGAATTAGGGAATGAGAATGTAAAGGATAAAGAGCTGAAACCTGAAGGTACTCCTGCCCATGTGCCTCCCACTCATATCTCTCTCTCTCTCTCTCTCTCTCTCTCTCTCTCTCCCTCTCTCTCTCTCTCTCTCTCTCTCTCTCATTTCCATCGAGTAGCTGACCCTATAGTGGATTTCTTAAGACTATAAATCACTTGGAAGGAAATAGCCCATTTTTCTGCTAAAGAGCTTTTGGTGAATTTGAACAACCAGAGAGGTGCCACGTTAGGATTAGTGGCACAATTCCTGACAAACTACACCACTGGAACTACTCTTCTGTGGCATTCCCTCAAATGCATGGGCCCACAGAGTACTCAGAATAGGTTTACTTGAACCCAGAACTATTCCTTGTGGAAAATTTTGTTGTTATATATGACATTAATGTTTAAGGGAACAATTTTGAGGACATGCTTCCATTTACTAAGGATGCATAAGATGTTGAAGGTCAGTTCAAAAATCAGTTTACCAGTTTTTATTGTTTATGTGCAATGCAATGCAATCAGTACCATTCCAAGAGCTCTTTAGAGACAAAGAAGTTAGAGATGGAACCTAAATTTCAAGTAATTTAAAATAGCAACAATGAAAGAAAATTAACTGACTTCAAATCAATCTAATAATGTCCACGAAATGATTTCTGTATATTTTAAAATAATCATTATGAAAAACTTTATGTGGCAATTAAAATTAATGAGATAACTCTGTCTTTAAGAAAAGGAAGGAAGGAAGGAAGGAAGGAAGGAAGCAACCTAAAGTTTAGAAATTTCCCTGTTTGGAAAGGAGGGAAAATTTGTAAGTTGGAGGAATTAAGAAAGATTTTCTTTTTAAAGAGGGAAATGTTTGATCACAGGAAGTTAGATTTTAACTTTTGTTTTTTAATATAAAATGTAAAACTTTCAGATAAATAAAGAGTGACTGTGGATAAAAGAAAAAGGATTACTATCTAGAATTTTTTAAAGCCTACAACAAAATAAAATAAGCCAAAATAATAAAATAAAAAAGTAGAGAAAGACTCTAAAAGGGTAGTCATACAAAGAGAATATATAAATTACCATGAACCACTTGAAAAAAAATACTCAACTAATTAACAATCAGGGAATGCAAATAAAAGATGATTAATTTCCACCAGCTGATTAGAAAAGAATATAAAGACTATTAACTAAAGGTGGTTGTAATTCTTATAGAGAAATAGATCATGTAAACATATAGTGAAGTACCAAAAAAAGCAATTTTTAGAAGAGTTTGCTTGTGTCTGTCAAGTTTTTTAACGTTGTGATTTCTCTGTGAACCAATATAACCACTTCTAACAATGTATCCTAAAGAAACTATTGAAACTATGCATAAAGATGTGACTATATGGAATATTATTTTAATTACCAAACAATTAAAAAAACCATCATGACTATAGAAATGTGGTTAAAATATATTATCATGTATTCATTTGATACAATTATCTTCAGTTGAAGGAATGAAGTATGTTTCTGCACTAATAAATAAAATTCTTCAAGACAAATGGAAAAATTTCAGAACAATTGTTGCTGTTGTTGTTGTTATGTGCTGGCAAGTCACCTGGAACTCATAGTGACTTTTGTAGAATAGCTCTGAACCCTGCCCTATTCCAAGCCAATTTCATCTTCTCCAACAGACCCAATCCCACTTTTCAAGTCACTATGTAGTCAGTCCATCACTTCCCAGGTTTTCCTCTCCTGCTCTGTCCCTACACCCTTCCAAGCATGATGTTCTTCTCCAAGAACCACATGGCTCCTGGACCTCCTGGTGACGTGCCCAAAGTGTGTGAGACAGAGCTTCAAAACCCTTGACTCCAGGGAGCAGGATTCTAGGACTGAACTGTTTGTTGTCCTGACAGTTCATAGATATTTAACACTCTTCTCCAGCACCACAATTCAAAGATACTGATTCTTCTTCTGTCATCCTTAGTCATTGTTCACCTCTCAGATGCATACCAAGTAATTATTGTAAAGACATGGCCTGTAACCAAAGTTTGACCTCAAGTATACCCCACTAGAATTTGAAGATTATCTCAGGAACAGGTTTGAGGCCTTGAATATTAATGAGCAACGACTAGATGAGCTGTGGGAGGATGTCAGGAATATCATCCATGAGGGATGCAAAAAGACATTACAAAGATAGAGGAGGAAGAAAAGCCCAAGATGTATGTCAAAAGAGACTCTGAATATTGTACTAGAGAGCCAAGAAGCCAAAACAAAGGGAAGAAATCAAGAAGAAGCTAAAGAAACCAGAGCTGCCACCCAAACAGGTATACATACACCCATGTTTATTGCTGCAATATGCATAATGGCAAAGAGATAGAAGCAACCCAAGTGCCTATCAACAAATGAATGGATAGAGAAAATGTGGTATATTCAGGCAATGGAACACTATGTAGCACTGAAAAACAAAGAACTCATAAAATATTAAACAGCATAGGTGACCTTGGAGGACATGCTGAGTGAAATATCTCAGTCACAAAAGGACATGTACTGCATAACCCCACAGTTATAAAACAAAACTGACATGGGAGTTAGGGAGAAACTAAGAAAAGAGGGGATAAATAGTGAATACTGCTTTGGAATGGATGAAGCAAAGAACTATTTTAAAAGAATATATAATTAGACAGTATAATAGCCCAGGATAAGAGGTACATCATTACAAAGAAGACTGAAGGAGGTGGAGGTAGGTAATTGTGCAACAATGAAAGAATTTTTTTAAAGTGAACTAGGGGAAAGGGAATATGCAACAATGAATAGAATGGATGAAAATCTAACTTTTCTGTAAACTTCTGTTAGAATCCCAATTAAAATAATTTTTTTAAAGGGGCCCAACAGAAAATTTCAAAAGGAAGCTCCAGAAGACAAAGCAAAGTATTATAATGAAATGTGCTTGCTCAGTATTTCTTAAGCTGAAAGAACTGAAGTACAAGTTTAAGCCTCGAGTTGCAATACTTAATGGATATTGAGGGTGAAGTGTTGAATGACCTAGAAAACAGCAAAAGAAGTTGGAAGGAGTACACAGAGTCACTATACCAAAATGAATTGGTAACACAGAAGTGTTTCATAAAACAATATATGATCAAGAGGTGATTGTGATGAAGGAACAGAGTGCAAGATGCTCTGAAGGATTTGTCAAAAAGACAAGTCCCCAGAAATTGATGGAATGCAAGCTGATGTATTTCAGCAAACAGATGTTGCCCAGGACACACTCAGAACAGTACATATTATACATTTACACTTAAATTAAAATGCTTGTGTGTAAATGCATGAACATGTATGTTTGAATGTAGAAAGATGAATGAATGTTTGGAAGAATTACTTCATGATTATTAATGGTAGTTATGACTAGATGAGGAGTAAAGAAAGGCTTAAAATGGGTGGAAATGTTCATGTTATTCTCTATGTACTACTAAAACTCATTACCGTTGATTGGGAACTGACTCATAGTGATCCTCTTTGGGTTTTCAAATTGCATGGGAGAAAATCGTCCACCTGTCTCCTGCACAGTGCCTGATGGGTTCCAAGCATCAGAGGGATGTGTCTTTTGGGTTAGCAGGACAACTTCCTATGGATTAGACCACCCGACCTCCCTTATGGACTAATACTTATCTTTAATAGTTTCCACTAAGAATATCTTCATAATTTTAAAAATAAAGGAGAGGCACTGAAGGAAATGAAAATTAATGTGAATAAGTTGAGAAGAATAAATTTATTGGCTTCAGATGGTGAGGGATCTAATCTAAGACCAAGGATGCTTTTATGTAAGAAATGGAAATTAAATTTTAATGAGAGCTAAGTAGAACTAAATTAAGGAGAACCTTGGACTCAGAAGGGGAACTTTCTGTTTCTCGCAGTAGTTTTGGTATTGCTGTTGTTATTGATATGTGCCATTGAGTCAGAATTGACCTAGAACTGAACCTCCATGGGTTTTTACAGGCAGTAAGTCATATGGAAGGAGATTGCTCATTTTTCTCCTAATAAGAAGCTGGTGGATTTGAACTATGTGACTTTGCATTGACACCACAATTCTTTACTACTAAGCCATCAGAAAATAAAATATGGCCATAAATTCAGTGTGACCACAGTGCTGTCCTCATTTTATGTTATGTTAGGAGCAAATTCTTTCTAAAGAGAAGTTCTGCAAATCTAAGAACTGAAAAGAACATTTGAGACCATCTTCCTTCTACTGGCTTCTCCTTTCACTCTGATGAAATTCCACTTCCTTATCCTACCTACCAAAAGAATGTGTCATTAGAACCCATCCGCTTCTCTCAGGGAGAAAGATGAGCAATAAAGATATATGGCCTTGGAGATGGAAGGTCACCATGATTTAGCCCTAAACCCTGCTTTATCCTGTGCCAATCGCACTGCCTCTGATACATCCATCCGGATTATCCCAGTCACTGAATCAATCCACCTCATAGAGGGTCTTCCTCTCTTGCACTGTCCCTCCACCCTCCCAAGCATGATGTCTCTCTCAAAGGACCTGTCACTCCTTACAACATGTCCAAAGTATGTCAGACGAAGCCCCAGAATACTTGCCTCCAAGGAGCAGCCTGGTTTAACCCTCTTCAAGGTGAATCTTTTTGTTTTCTTGGCAGTCATGGTACATTCAATACTCTTCTCCAGCACCACAGCTCAAAGGCGTCAATTGTCCTCCTATCCTTCCTAGTCATTGTCCAACTCTCTTCACCATCCATCCTGATGCTGTCAATTGGTCCAGTGGTGGGAATCTTTGTTTTCTTCACATTGAGCCTCAGTCCATACTGAAGGCTACAGTCCTTGACCCTCTGCAGCAAGCATTTCAGGTCCTCCTCAGTTTCAGCAAGCAAGGTTGTGTCATCTTCTAATAGATCTTCCACCAATCCTGACACCACACTTCTCCTCATAGAGCCAGCCTCTCGGATAATCAGTTCTGCGTATAGGTTGAAAAGGTATGGAGATAGGACACATCCCTGGTGTACACTTCTCCTAATTTTGAACCATGCAGTGTTTCCTTGCTCTGTTCTGACGACTGCCTCTTGGTCCAAGTATAGGTTTCGCATTAGCACGATCAAGTGTTCTGGGATTCCCATTCTTCTCAGAGTCAGCCACAGTTTGTTATGATCCACACAGTCAAACTCCTTTGCATAATCAATGAAACACAGATAGACATTTTTCTGGTATTCTCTGCTTTCAGCTAAAATCTATCTAACATCAGCTATAATATCCCTAGTACCACGACCCCTTCTAAACACAGCCTGGGCTTCAGGCTGTTCTCTGCTGATGCGCTTGCTGTTCCAGTTATTTTTGGATAATCTTCAGCAGAATCTTGCTTGCATGTGAAATCAATGATATTGTTCTATAGTTTCCACACTCTGTTGGGTCACCCTTCTTTGGAATGGGAACAAATATAAATATCTTCCAGTCAGTTGGTCAAGTGGTTGTTCTACAGATTTCTTGACACAACTTGGTGAGTACATCCAGGGCAGCATCTGCTAGCTGAAATACGTCAATTGGTATACCGTGTATTCCTGGGGCCTTGTTTCTTGCTATTTCCTTCAAAGCAGCTTGAACTTCTTCCTTCATCACCATAGGCTCTTGCTACTTATCCACTGTTAGCCAGGGGAACCTACACTTGATTAACCACCCTGTTCCTTAACTTACTCTCTTTTTTAGTATTTCTTTTTGGTTTTCATATAATAACATTTTTATGGTGTGTTTCATTCATATGTTGTTTTACACAATATTTCATTTACATTGTGTTTCATACAATCATTCATATACATTCTATTTTTCATTGGTTTTATTTATATTAGTTTATTTATAAAATTTGAATACATTGTTTTTCTCTTTTGTAAAGATTCTAACCACTGGGCCAATTCAGGGGCCTCTCAGAGTACTGATAAGCAACAGTGTCAGTCTAGAGATTAAGGTGAACCTGATTCGGGCCATAGTCTTAGCAATTACTTTCTATGCATCAGAGAGCTGGACAATGACTACGGATGACAGAAGAAAAATTGATGCCTTTGAGTTGGGGTGCTAGAGAAGAGTCTTAAACATACCATGGACTGCCAAGAAAGCAAATAAATCTGTCTTAGAAAGGGTGAAACCAAGTTTTTCCTTGGAGGCTAGGTTTTTTGGGCTCTGTCTCACATACTTTGGGCATGTAGCCAGGAGGGACCGATGCTTGGAAAAGGACATCATGCTCAGAAGGGTGGAGGGACAGCACAGGAGGGGAAGACCCCAAATGAGATGCATTGTATAGTAATCGGAGCAATGGGGGTAGGTGTGTTGGAGTTACTGAGACTGGCTCAAGACAGGACAGAGTTAAGAGCTGTTGCTGTACAGAATTGCTGTCACAATAAAGCGTGGGTGTCTCAACAGCACATAACAACAACAATCTTACAGTATTATTGTGAACATTAAATGAGTTAAAGCATTAATAACAGGATCAGGTACTTAATAATGCTGCTGTTGTTATGTGCCATCAAGTCGCTTATGACTCATAGCAACCCTGTGTACAAGAGCCCTAAACACCATTCTATCCTGTGCCAACCTCGCTGTCTCAAAAACACTCATTCCCACCACTCCACTCACAGAATAGACCCATCTCATTGATGGTCTTCCTCTCTTGTGCCGCCCCTCCACTCTGCCAAACATGATGTTCCTTGCAACATGCCCAAAGTATGTCAGACGAAGCTTCAGAATCCTTGACTCCAGGGAACATTCTGGCTTCACCCTCTCCAGATCAAACCTGTTTGTTCTCCTAGCAGTCCATGGTACATTCAACACTCTTCTCCAGGCACCACAGCTCAAAGGCATCAATTCTCTTTCTGTCATCCCTACTGAGCATAGTACATGTGTAAATTACTCTTTCCCACATCACACAATGAAAATGTAATGCTACCTTTCCATTTTAAATGTTTCCTTCAACACAGGTGATTGTTATTGTTATGTATCACTGAGTCAGAACTAACTTATAGCTGACCCTCCAGTGACTTTTCAGAGGCTGAAATTCCCATGGGAGGAGATTTCTGATCTTTCTCCCAAGGAGCAGCTGGTGGATTCAAATTGCATAATTTTGGGTTGACAGCACAATTCTTTAAAACTAAACCACCGATAGGAGTCTACAGTGAAAGCTGTACAGTGGAGTAGACCTTGGGGAAGGGATTGCAAAACAATGAAAGAGTTTTTCTTTTACTTTTCCAAGAGGATAGTGTACTGGGGGGAGGGTTGGGAGGGGAGAAAAGTGCAACAATGAATGAATGGAAATCCAAAGTCTCTGTAAATTTTCATTGAAATTAATAATAAATTTTTTAAAAAAATTTAAAAAACCGCAACAAAACAACTAAGCCACCAGAATTCCAGGTTAAAAATTTACACATTTTTTAATTCCAACAAATCCTTTCTTGGTGATTTAGAATGATTTTTCTAAAGTGGTGGGTTTTTTTGACTCAATTCTATCTATCATCCAACTTACAGATCGCTATCTTCAATTTGCTATGTGTTTCCACTCCTATTAAATGTAAATGTTGATTTATTTATATTTCACTGACAGACTAATTAAGACTAATAATATGACAGACTAATTAAGACTAATAATATAATAATAACAGACTAATTTGTTTATATTTAATTACAGACTAATTCATATGCGTATGCATGTGAATATGCGTATTTTGTGTAAATATTTAAGGTCAAGTTTGTTTTTATTGTTAGGTAACCCCTGTTCCACTATGAATCTCAACAACAGATCTGTACCTGGCCTTATTCATCCCAGTCCTCATAATCTCTGGCATGTTTGAGCCCTTTGTTACAGTTACTGTGTCAGTCCATGTCATTGTGGGTCTTCCACTCTTTCACTGAGTCAGCACAAAGCTTCTACCTTTCCAAGCAGGACGTTTTTTTTCTTTTTTCTGATAACTCGACCACAGTATGTGAGACCAAGTTTCACTATTCTTGCCTCTAAAGAGTATTCTGGTTGTAACCTCTGAAACCTTTCTGTCAATGCACAGTATATTCAACAGAATTTTGTGATTTCAAAATATATTTAACTATAGAGGAGGCAGATTGAGAACATATAATTTCAAAATTTAAATAAGAGTAAGTTGTTGTTGTTGTTGTGTGCCGTCAAGTTGCTTGAGATTCATAGTGATCCTATGTACAACAGCCCTAAATCCTGCTCTATCCTGTG